>NC_073235.2:34830131-35140394 GCF_029281585.2 Gorilla gorilla gorilla
GGTACCCCAAGGTGGGCAGAAGGCCCATGAGGCAAAGGTGAGGTTTGAGGGAGGAGAGGTGAGGCACCTGTGGCAGAAAAAAAAAAAAAACGCGCCACGGAGAAGGGGGACCTGGGTCCCCCACGGACGAAAGTGCTTTACCATTAGCCCCTGCGCTTGGCCCCGTGTACCCTGGCGACCCTGGTTCGAACCCAGTGTGCGCCTCGGGCCGCTAGCCGTACCCCAAAGTGGGCAGAAGCCCATGAGGGGAAGGTGAGGCACCTGGGGCGGAGAAAAAAGGAAAAAACCTCGCCACGGAGAAGGGAGGCCTGGGTTCCCCACGAAAGAAAGTGCCTTCCCATCAGACCCGGTGCTAGGCCCCAGGGACCCTGGTATCCCTGGTTCGAGCCCAGGGTGCGCCTCGGGCCGCTGGGGGTACCCCAAGGCGGACAGAAAGCCCATGAGGGGAAGGTGAGGCACCTGTGGCAGAAAAAAAAAAAAACCGCGCCGCAGTGAAGCTGGGCCTGGGTCCCCCACTGACGAAAGTGCCTTCCCATCAGGCCTTGCGCCGGACCTCGTGGACACTGGCGACCCTGGTTCGAGCCCAGGGTGCGCCTTGGGCCCGCTAGGGGTACCCAGAAGCGGGCAGAAGGCCCATGAGGGGTAGGTGAGGCACCTGAGGCAGAGAAAAAAAAAAACTGTGCCGCGGAGAAGCGGGGCCTGGGTCCCCCACGGAAGAAAGTGTCTTCCCATCAGCCCCTGAGCTGGGCCCAGGGGACCCTGGCATCCCTGGTTCAAGACCAGGGTGCGCTTCGGGCCTCTTGGGGTACCCCATGGCGGGCAGAAAGCCTATGAGGGGAAGGTGAGGTTTGAGGGAGGAGAGGTATGGCACCTGTGGCATAAAAGAAAAAAAAAACCGCGCCACAGAGAAGCAGGGCCTGGGTCCCCCAAGGCCGAAAGTACCTTCTCATCCGCCCTTGTGCTGGGCCCCGGGGACCCTGTCGTCCCTGGCTCGGATCCAGTGTGCGCCTCTGGCCTGCTAGGGGTAACCCAAAGCGGGCAGAAGGCCCATGAGGGGAAGTGAGGTTTCAGGGAGTAGAGGTGAGGCACCTGTGGCAGGTGTCCATCTGTAAACTGCTTATCCATGTGAGCCCTGATGTCCACCAGGGGCTGGATGTCCCCCTGGGGCTAGATGTTCACCTGGAGCCTGGTACCCACCTGGGGCCTGATATCCAGGAGAGGCTTAGTTATCCACCTATGGCCATCTGGAGCCAGATGCCCACCTGAGGTCTGGTGTACACTTAAGGCCTGATATCTACCTGGGGCTTGGGTGTTCATGTGGGGCCTGATGTCCACCTAAGACCATGTGTTCACCTGGAGCCTGGGTGACCATCTGGGTTATGATGTTCAGCTGGGGCCCAGAGTTCAGCTGGGGACTGGGTCAACCTTCTGCCTGATGCACACCTGGGGACTAGGTACCCACCTGGGCTCCAGTGTTCAGTGGGGCCTGATGTCTACCTGGGGCCTTGTATTTACCTAGGACCAGTGCACCCACCTGGGGTCTGAGTGCCCTCATGGAGCCTGGAGTTTTCCTGGGGCCTGGGGTCTGCCTTAGGCTTAAGTGTACATCTGTGGCCTCGTGTCCACCTTGGGACAGATGTCCACCTGGGGATGGATATTCAGTAGGGGCCTGAGTGTCCACCTGGTTTTTGATGTCTACCTGGGGCCTGGTGTTCATCTGAGGTGTGATATCCACCTGGGGCCTGGACATTTGCCTGGAACCTGATGTACAGCTGGTGCCTGAAGTTCATCTATGCCTGGTGTCTCCCTGGGGCCAGGTAGTCAACACAGGGCCTGAAGATCTTCTAGAGTTCAGTGTTCACCTGGGGTCTGAAGTCCTCCTAGGGCTTGGGTGTCCAAATGGGGCCTGGTGTCAGCTTGAGATTTGTGTATTTACCTAGGGCCTGGTTGTCCACTTGGGGCTTGATTTTTTACTTGGTTTTTGTGTTAATCTGGGGTCTAGTGTCCACCTGGGGCCTGGGTATCCACCTAGGGACTATTGTCCAGCTGGAGACTAATGACTACCTATGGCCTGGTGATCACCTAAGGCTTTGTTTCACTTAGGTACTTGGTGCCAAACTGTTGCCTGCTGTTCACCTGGGGCATATTGTCCACCTGGGGTCTGGATGTCAGCCTGGGGCTTGTTGTACACCTGTATCTTAGATATCCAGAGAGGGGTCTATTTTCTGCTTAGGTGCAGCAGTCCATCTGGTGCTTGAGTGTCAACCTAAGGCCTGATGTCTATGTTGGACCTAGGGTTCACCTGAGGCCTGATATCCACCTGGGGCCTCAATGTCCAAATGGGGCCTGATGCCCATCTGGGCCCTGGGTGTCCACCTGCAGCATGGATGTCCACTGGTACTTTATGTCCACCAGGGGCCTAATGTCCACCTAAGACCTGGTGTTCACCTGGGGTCTGATGTTCAGCTGAAGACCGGATGTCCACCTGGAGCCGAGGAATCCACTCAGGGACTGGTGTTGAACTGGGGCCTGATGACCACCCGGGGACAAGGTACACACCAGGCTGGTTGTCTGCCTGTCACCAGATGTCCACCTGAGTCCTGATGTCCATCTTGATCCTGTTTGTCCACATTAGGCCTGATGTCCAGCTGGGGCCTAGGTACCCACTGGGGGCTCCCTGTTAACCTGGGGACTGGTGTCATTCTGGGGCCTAATGACCACCTGGGTTGTATTATTCACCTAGGGCCTGGTGTCCACTTGGGGCTTGAGTGTAACCTTGGACCTGGCACCCACATAGGATTGGGTATCAAACTGGCCCCTTGGTGTCCAGTTAAGACATCATGTGAACCTGGCACCTGAGTGTCCACATGGGGCCAAATGACTACTGGGGGCCTGAATGTCAACCTAGAATCTGAGGTTTACTAGGGGCCTAGGTATCCACCTGGGGCCTAATGTCCACCTGAGCCTGGGCGTCAACCTGGGGCCTGATGTAAACCTCTAGTTCAGTGTCCACCTTGGGCTTGATGTCAACCTGGAGCCTGATGTCCACCTGAGTACTGATGTTCACCTTTGACCTGATGTCCACCTGTGGGCTGTTTATCCACCCATGGCCTGATGTTCACCTGGGGCTGAATGTCCAACTGTGACCTGTTGTGCACCTGGAAACTAGGCATCCACCTGCAGCCTGATGTTCAGCTGGGCTGGGACCCAGAGTTCACCTGAGGCATGATGTCCACCTGAAGCTTGATGTTCACCTGGGGGCTGGGTGTCCACTTGGGGCCCAATATCCACGTGGACTAGGTACCCACCTGGGATCTGGTGTTCACTCAAGATTGGTGTTCAGCTGTGGCCTAATGACCACCTGGGTCACGGTGTCTACCTTGGACTGGGTGCTCACCTGGAGCCAGTGTTCACTGGGGACCTAGTGTGCACCTGAGACTGGGGGATGCACCTGGGGCCTCGTGTCTACCTGGTGCCTAGGTATCCACTTGGGGCCTAATGTTCATCTGGAATCTGATATCCACCTGGGGCCTTGTAATTACCTGGGTTCTGGGCATCCACCTAGGGCTTGAGTATCCTCCTGGGGCCTTGACTTTTACTAGGGACTCATGTCTGCCTTGGACCTGGGTGTACGTCTGTTGCCTAATGTACACCTTGAGAGTGATGTCAACCTGGGGACAGATGTCCTCTTGGGGTCTGAGTGTGCACCTGGTGCCTGACGTCTGCCTAGGGACTTGTGTTCACCTGACACCTGATATCCACCTGGGGCCTGGGTGTCCACAAGGGGCTGATGTTCAGCTGGAGACTGGATATCCACCTGGGGCTTGGGGATCCATGCAGAAACTGATGTCAAACTGGGGCCTGATGTCTACCTGTGGACTAGTTATCCATGTGAGGCTTGATGTTCATCCACGGCCAGACGTCCATCTGATGCTTGATGTCCACCTTACTCCTGGGTGTCTACTGGAGACCTCATGTCCAACTAGAGCTTAGGAACCTACTGGGGGCCTCGTGTAAACCTGGGGACTGGTATGAAGCTGGGTCCTAATGATCCCCTGGGTCATATTATTCACCTAGGGCCTCATGTCCACTTGGGGCTTCAGTGTCAACCTTAGGTCTTGTGTTCATCTTTGACCTGGTGTACACCTGGGACACCTACGGACTTGGTGTCCAATTGAGGTGTCATGACCACCTGGGGACTGAATGTCAATCTAGGGTCTGATGTAAACCTCTAGTTCAGTATCCACCTGGGCCTGGTCTTCGCTTGGGGCCTGCTGTCTACCTGGGCCTTGCTGTCAACCTAGGGCCTGATGTAAACCTCTAGTTCAGTATCCACCTGGGGCCAGATGTCTTCCTAGAGACTTATATTCACTTTTGACCTGATGTCCACCTGGGGACTTGCTATCCATCCATGGTCTGATATTCACCTGGAGACAGATGTTCAATTGTGGCCAGAAGTGCTCCTGGGGTCTGGGCTTCCACCTGGAGCCTGATGTTTAGCTGGGGCTAGAGTTCACATGGAGAATGATGTCCACCTGAAGTTTGATGTTTACCTGGGGCCTGATACCTACCTGGTGCCCAAGTATTCTCATGTGCCTAACGTCCACTAGTTGGCCTGGTGTTCATCTGAGGGCTTGGTGTCAACCAGTGGCTTTATGTACACCTGGATTCTAGTGTCCTCCTGGGGCCTTATGCTTACCAGGAGTCTGGTGTACCCCTGGGGTCTAGTATCCACCTGGAGTCTGGGTGTCCACCTGGAGCCTAATGTTGAGGTTAGACTGAGTGTCAGCCTGAGGCCTGATGTCTACTAGGGCATAGGTATTCACCTGGGGCTTGTTGTTTACCTGGGGACTAATGTCAACCTTGAGCCTAGGTATCCACCTGGGGAATAGTGTCCAGTTGCAGTCAGATGTCCACCTGTGGCCTGAAGCATAGTTGTTATCCTAAGGCCTTGTATTAGTCCATTTTCACACTGTTATAAAAAACTACCTGATATTGGGCAACTTATGAGGAAAAGAGGTTTAACTGACCCACAGTTCTTCAGGCTTAATAGGGAGTATGACTGGGCGGGCTCAGGACACTTACAATCATGATGTAAAGCCAAGAGGAAGCAAGCCCTTTTTACCATGGGGGAGGAGGAGGGAGAGAGAAGGGGGATGTGCTACACACTTTCAAATAACCAGGTCTCGTAAGAACTCTATCACGAGAACACCAAGTGGGAAGTCTGCCCCCATGATTCAGTCGCCATTCACCAGGCCCCTTCTTCAACCCATGGGGATTACAATTCAACATGAGATTTGGGTGGAGACATAGAGCCGATATCAGGCCTGATGCCCGCCTGGAGTCATGTCTACCTGAGGCCTAATGTAGACATGAGGCATGGGCATTCACCTAGGACCTCATGTTAAGATAGGGGCTGGAGTTCTTTTGGTGCCTAGTGTATACCTGGGGCCCAGATGTATAACTAGAGCCTGATGTTTCAGATGGAAACCTGGGCCCCAGGTGCTCATCAGATCCCAGGTGAAAACTCAGGCTTCAGGTGCACATCAGACTCCAAGTGGACACATAGGCCCTAGGTTGATACCAAGATTTCGTGTAGACTCTGGGTCCCAGAAAAACACCCCGCCCTAGGTGGACAGCTGAACCTGAGTAGACATCAGGCCCCAGATCGACATCTGGCCCCAGGTAGATTCCTAGGCCCAAGGTGAATACTCAGTCTCCAGCCCTAGGGGAATTCAGTCTTAGGTGACTAATGACTGGTTTTCCTCTGGGGCCTCGTGTCTACCTGGGCCCTGGGAGTGCACATGGAGCCAGATGTCTGTAAAGGGCCTGAGTGTCCACTAGGGCCTGAGGTTCACCAGGAGCATAGACATCCACCTAGGACCTCGTGTCCACCTAAAACCTGGTGTTCACCTGGGGCCTGGGTGACAACCTGGGATCTGATGTTCACCTGAGGCCCAGAGTTCAGCTGGTGCCTATGTCAGCCTGGCACCTGATGCACACGAGAGGACTAGGTGCCCACCTGAGGACTGGTGTTCATGGGGAACTGGTGTTCAGCTGTGGCTTGATGAGCAACTGGGTCCTGGTGTCCTCCTGGCAACTGATGTCCACCTGGGACTGCATGCTTACCTAGGGCCTGGTGTTCCCTTGGGGCCTGGTGTGCCCCTGAGATCTGGGGTCCACCTGGGCCTAGTATCCACTTGGGGCCTTATATCCATCTGGAACATCATGTCCACTTGGGGCCTTGTAGTTACCTAGGGACTGGGTGTCCTTCTGGCACTTGAGTGTCCTCCTGGGGCCTGGGGTTCTCCTGGGGCCTGGGTGTACATCTCTGGCCTGATGTCCACCTTGGGTGGATGTCCACCTGGGGAGAGATGTTCACTTGTGGCTTGAGTGTCCATCTCGTGTCTAATGTCTACCTGGGGCCGGGTGTTTGCCTGAGGCCTTATATCCACCTGGGGCCTGGGCATCCATTTGAGGCCTGATGTCTACCTAAGACCCGGTGTTTAACTGGGGCACAGACTTCTTCCTGGAGCCCGACATTCATCTGGAGCCTGAAGTTCACCTGTGCCTGTTGTCTACCTGAGGCCTATGTGTCAACCTAGGGCCTGATGACCACCCTGAGTTCAGTGTTCACCTGGAGCCTGACATCTGCCTGGAGTCTGGGTGTCCACACAGGGCCTGATGTTGGCTTGGGACCAAAGTATTTACCTAGGGCCTGGGTGTCTACTTAGAGCCTGACTTCTACATGGTTCATTGTGTCAACCTGGGGCCTGATGTCCACTTAGGGCCTAGGTAAGCTCCTTATGACTAAAGTCCACATGGGGGCTGAAACCATCTCAGACCTTGAACCTAGGGCTTAGTGTCGACCTGAGACCTGGTGACCCCCTGGGGTCAAGGTATCCACCTTGGGCCTGATGACCAACTGGGGTTTAAGGATCTACCTAGAGACTGGTGTCAACCTGGAACCTGATGTCCACTTGGGGTCTGGTGTACACCTTGGGTCTGATGCCCACCTGGGCACAGGTGTACACTTTGGGCCTAGTGTGCACCTGAAGCCTGGGTGTCAACCTGGGTCTTGATGCACACCTTTAGTCAAGTGTTTAACTGGGGCCTGATGAAATACTGGAGCCTGATTTACACCTGTGTACTGGGTCTCCACCTGGGGCCTGATGTCCACCTGCAGCCAGATATCCACCTGGCACCAGATGTCTAAGAGGAATCTGGGTGTCCACCTTGAAAATGATGTATTCCAAGAGACTAGGCATGCACATTGGGCCTGGGGTGCACCTGGGTCCTGATGTCTACCTGAGGCTGGTATTGAACTGGGGCCTGTGTGTTCACTTGGAGCCTGATGTTCATTTGGAACCTGGTGTTCACTTAGGACATGGGTATCCACCTGGATCCTGATTTTCAGGTTGGGAGTGGATATAGACCTGGGAACTGATGGCCACCTATGCTATAAGTAACCCAACCACCTGGGGCCTGGTGTTCACCTGCAGCCTGATATCCACCTGGTACCTGTGTGTCAATCTAGTGCCTGGTGTCCACTTGAGGACTAGGTAGACACCTGGGGCTTGGTGCTCACCAGAGGCCTGGTGTTCATCTTGCACCCAGTGTCCACCTGGACCCTGTGTATCAACCTGTGGCCTAGGTGGCCACTTGGAGCTTCATGTGCACCTGGGGCCTGAGAGTTTCCTAGGATCTGATGACCACTGGGGCCCAGGTATCCACCTGGGATATCAGGCTCCAAGTGTACACCCAGGCTCCATGTGGACACCAGGCCAGGAGAACGCCAGCCCTTATCTGAATATCAGGTCCTAGATGGACACCCAGGCTCCATGTGTACATCAGGCCCAGGTATACACTGGACTCCAGGTGGACACCAGCACTCAATTGGATACATACACTTAAGGTGGATACCAGGCCCCACGTGAATTCCTACACTCCAGGTGAACATCAGGTCCCAAGTGGATACCTGGACCCCAGGTGGATACCAGTCTCTAAATTAATACCAGGCCTCAGATGGTCCTTAGGAGCCATGTGGGCATTAGTCATCGGGAAGTTACCTAGGCCCAAAGTGGACATCAGGCCCCATGTTGACACAAGATCTAGTTGGAAATCAGGCCCCAGGTGGACACCCAGGCCCTAGGTAAATACTTAGGTCCCAAGTTGACAGCAGGCCCTATGTGAACACTCAGAACTCAGGTGGACATGAGGCCTCAGGTGGACATCTGAGTTCATCTGGAACCTCGTGTTACAGGCCCCATGTAAACACCAGGCCTTAGGTGGATACCCAATCTCTAGGTGGACATCAGAGCTCAGATTGACACAAAGACTCCAGTAGACATAATGTACCAATGATTATCCAGGCCCCCGGTAAATACCCAGGCCCCAGATTGACACCACGGTCTATGTGGACACACAGGCCCCAGGTAGTAAACAGGCCCAAGGTGGACACTGGACTGGACATCAGGTCCTAGGTTGACAACCATGCTCCAAGTTGACACCAGGCCCCAAGTGAACATCTGGCCCCAGCTGGACACTAGTCCCCTGGTGAATACCTAGTCTCAAGGTTGACATTAGGCCCTATGTGAACACTAGACCCCAGATAAACACTTATGCCCTAAGTGGACATCAGGCCTCAGGTGGTTACCGAGTCCCAAGGTGAACATCAAGACCCCGATGGGCACCAGTTATCAAGTGGATTCCTAGGCCCCAGGTGAATATCAAGCCCTAGGTGGATACTGAGCCCCAGGTGGATACCTGGATCCTGGTAGACATCAGGTCCCAAGAGGACACTAGAACCCAGGAGTACATTAGGCCACAGGTTAACACGAAGGCCCCAGATGAATACCAGGCCAACTTGTGGACATCAGGCCTGAGAAGGGTCCTGTGGACATCAGGCCTGAGAAGGGTCCAGGTGGATATCAGGCCCCAGGTGAACATCCAGCACTCAGATGAACATTAAGCTTCAGGTAGGCATCACGCCTCAGGTGAACTCCAGGCTCCAGCTGAACATCAGGCCCCAGGTGGATGCCCAGAATCTGGGTGCACATCTGGCCACAGTTGGACATTCAACCCCAGGTGACCATCAGGCCATGGGTGAATACACGGTTTCCAGGTAGACATCAGATCAAAGGTGAACATCAGTCCCCCAGTGGACATCAGGCCCAAGGTGGACACTCAACTAGAGGTTTACATCAGGCCACATGTTGACACCTAGTCCCAGGTGGACATCAGGCCCCAGCTGGATACCTAGGCTTCCAGTGAATTTCAGACACCAGGTTGACATTCAGGCCCCCAGTGGTCATCTGGCCTCATGCGAACACTCAGACCCCAGGTGCAAATGATGTCTCAACTGGATACCAAACCCCTCGTTTGATAACCAAGGCCCAGGTGGACACCATGTCCAAGGCTGACACTCAAGCCCTAAGTGAATACCAAACTTTAGGTGAATAATTCAACCCAGGTGGTCATTAGGACCCAGCTGGATACCAGTCCCCAGGTTAACACAAGGCCCCCAGTGGGCACCTAGGCACCAGCTGGACATCAGGCCCTATGTAAGTACCCGGGTCTCAGGTGAACACCATGCCCCAGGTGGACATCAGGCCCTAGGTGAACACGGGGCCACAGGTGGACATCTAGCCCCTGGGCAACATCCAACCCCAGGCGGTCATAACCATTTCCATGGATAAACCATTCCCAGGTGGATATCAGGCCTCAAGAGGATGGCAGTCACCAGGTAGACATCAGGCCTCAGATAGACACCAAGGTCCCAGATGTACAGCAGGCCCCAACCGAACCCCAGACATCAGGCCACAGGTAGACACCAAGCCTTAGGTAGATACCTAACTTCAGGTAGTCATCAGACCCAAGGTGGACGCCCAGTTCCCAGGTGGACAGTCAGGCCCCAGGCACACATCAGACCTTAAGTGGACACCCAGGCCCCAGGTTGATATCCAGTTCCCAGGTGATCACCAAGCCCCAGGTAGACACCAGGCTGTAGGTGAGCAACAGGATGCAGTAGGTCATCAAGCCACAGCTGGATACCAGTCCCCGGTGATCACAAGGACCCAGTGGGACATAGATCTAAGGCAGACATCAGGCCCCAGGTGGACCTCAGATGGTCCACCTGTCAGCCTCCTAAAGCGCTGGGATTACAGTCATGAGCCACCTCACTTGGCTGGATTTTCTTTCTCTCTCTCTCTCTCTCTCTCTCTCTACTTTAAGTTCTGGGATAAATGTGCAGAACGTGCAGGTTTGTTACATAGGTATACATGTGTCATGGTTGTTTACTGCAAAATGGGTGTCGGTTTTGCAGGTAATTATTATATTATTAAAAGATAACAGAATACCTAGCTAAAAAAAAATGCGAGGAGGCATTGATGGGCACATGTTTACTGAGCACATCCTGACTCCAGAATTAAAAATCCAATTTATGCCTCTGTAGTCCAATAAAATTTTTCCTTAAGAATCCAGGGATCAGACTTTCATTTCCGCAACCACTCCAATATGGTTTCTCACCTACTCATTCCAACGAGCTGCTCATATCAAAATATAAGTGCTATCCATATTGTTAAATTATAAATTGAACCATAACTTCTCAGCCTTCATCTTAATTTATATATCAGCAGCATTTCACAGAGTTGATCTCCACCTTCTCTTTGTAAAACTTTTTTATAGAATTCCAGAACACTTAAACCTACTTTCCCCCCACCACGTTTTTGATAATTACCCCTAGTCCTTTTTTGCCGGTTTCATCTTTACTATTTTTTAAATGTTAGAGGACCATTAGGCTCAGGACTTTGACTTCTTTTCTTTCTTATATTTGCTTTCTTACTAATTTTTGTGTCATTAATTTCCTGATATTTCATATTACACCTAAACACTGGACACTACACCCAACACTCCCTGACTTTTCCACGTGGATGTCAGTTAGGAAAATTAATATGTCTGTATGGAGCCACTGAAACTCCCAAAATTTGCTCTTCCCCATTCTGTTTAATGGCAACTCCCATTTTATAGTTTCTCAGCTCAATATTCTTGGTGTCCCCTTTTAATTCTGTCTCTGTAGCTCTGTCACTCTCTTCCTGTATCTGTCTGATTCTCTCCCTCTCTCTCCTCTCTCTCTTGCTCACTCTCACTCTTGCTCTCTTTCCCTGCTTCACACACACACAAACACACACATTTTCAGATCTGATGTGTATGGAATTCCTGCTTTACCTTTAAAGTGTAGTAATTCCAAATGTTGTTGAAAATTCACCTTCCCACCCCCACCACTTGGTAACTATAGCGCTTCCCTCACAAGGCCAAGTGCACAGATTTCTTGGGGAAATAATGAGAACTATTATACATTCTTATTTCAAGGATCCTTAAAATTATAGGATTGCCATATTTGATACTAATTTAAGCTTCTGTCATTGCCCTTTTTTCAATCCAGTCTCCACACAGCTACCACAGTGTGCAAGTAGAAGTCTCAGCCATATCACCACACTCCTGCTTTAATGTCCCTACTCCATTGCTTCTTTTCTCCTTCAGAAGAGTTTAAGCTTAATGAAGCTGGGCAACTTTACATATTTTTCCATGAGCTGGAGATCACTTGGTGTAAGGTAAAAATGATCAGTAAATATTTTCAAATAACAGAATCCACCAATAATAGTTTTGTTTCTTTGAGAGTACATTGACTTTTAAAAATCAAGAAAATAGATTGGTCAAGAGAATTCTGCTTGTTTTGATTTTGTTATCCCTCGATTAGATTAACTGTGTTAGTATAAATGTCAGCATGGAAAGCTATAAGCATTTCCTAAACTTTAAAATGAAAGGCATGGAATTTAAATATCTGCTCCTTTTATTCAAGCAACCAAAAAACACAGCTTTTTAAATATATTTTATGTATGTATGAAATCTAAATTTATTTTTCTTTCTTTATCCCTGAATACTTTTTAAAGTTATTCATGTCCTCATTATTTTTTAATCCACTTCAGTCACATTTTAAAATATATTTTCGACTTCATTAAGAATATCTTTGTGTTCCACTGAATAGCTTGCCAAATAATAAAACATTAGCAGTATAATTTCCTCATAAACTTTATTTAATTTGCCTGGTTAAACATAGATTTCCTACTCTCAACTCATAATTTCATTCAAGTATAATATATTCTACTTGACATTTGCGGGGTTTTCATACCATGCATTTGTCATTGAAATTGGTTTTTGATATTTGAACCACTAGTTTATAATTGTATTGTTGGTTAGACTGGTCTGTAGAATCTTTCTTGGTTTTGATTCTGTGGTTTATTCATTATGGAGTAGCTGTGCTACTGTAAATTTTGAGATCAAAAGCTTAAAACATTTTATGTACTTTAAAACAAAGTGGATGGCATTTAAATATGTATTCTTTAAAATTTGGAAGAAAGGTTAACACCATATAAACCCAGAGCCTGTATTTCTAGATTAGTAGCACGTAGATATTTTCAATTTCTTCTAAAGTTGAAAAAAATAAACATTTTATATTCACAGAATGCTTGATGAAGGTAAATATTTAATTTTCACTTAAAAGAAATTTGGTTACATTGAAAGGAAATTTGGCTAATGTAAGTGAGATACATTTCTAATTAAAACAATAATTTAAGATAAATAATGCTCAAAGAACAGTGGTCATTGCATTTATTCCAGAGAAAGGACATTTATTCTGATCTGGCTGTAATAACGTAGTAGGTAGAACTGCTGGTGTGGACACCCAAGCAAGGAAGGGAAGCTGGTGTCTCAAGGGGTCCCGCTGAGATGGAAAGGGGTCAGGGCCCAGACTGTTGATGTCACCTGGACCCAACCACCATGTCTCAGAAGAAGAAATGACCCTCCCCTCCTGGTGCCGCCCCAAACAAGGAGCTTAGCAGTGTTGCACACAGGATAGTCCTTGCAGGAGACATGTTTGACACGCTGCTGAGGTGCCTGATGGGGCCAGGCTCTTGTCATGAAATGAGTTTGCATCCTGAGGAAGCCTTTTTATTGGAAACCTGGCAGGGATCCAATTTCCCCTTTGCCTTAACCCCGTAGGAGCACAGTAGACCGGGAGGAGGTCACCCAGGTGGCTGTTCCTGCTTGGCCCCCACTTCCCAGAGCCTTCCAGGCACGGAGAGCCGCTGAGCTCACTCCATGGGCTGCCCACATGGGGTCTGGACCCAGCCGCCCTCCTGTTCCTGGCAGGCAGCCCCTGGGCCATCACAGGACCCATTGTGTGGTGATCAGTGGCCCATCACCTGCCCTCGTGGTGGGTGCAGTTCACAGGTGCTGCCCCAGGCCTGGCACAGTGGCCTTCTCAGCCTGTCCCAGGATAGGGGACATGAATGATCCTTGCCTGTGCCCCTTCGGACTACATGAGTTTGGACACTCACTGCAGAAGTCCCTCCAGGTCCCTTTTCAACTGAGTTGTGGGGGACTTGCTTAGTCCTCATGCCCAGGGTCAGGGGAGGGGTGCAGAGTCTGCACCCTAAATCCCCTAGGGCCTGAGGGAGGTCTCCCAGGTGACCTCTGTCCTCTCCAGTGACATGAGTCCTCCCAGATGGCCTCAGCCCTCTCAGGTGACATGCTTCCATGGTGACTCTGGCTCTTGCAGGAGGTGGGCTACTACAGGGACATGAGCTGCCTAACTGCCATCCTCCTCCTGTATCTGCCAGAGGAAGATGCCTTCTGGGCACTGGATCAGCTGATGGCCGAGAAGAGGCACTCCCTGCAGCGTAGGTGGACAGCTACCCCCAGGGCCTCACACAGCCAGGCCATGGGACGGCCACCGTGGCTGGGCGATCCTGACTTCCAGGCAAGGCACCTTCCTTGCTTTCCAGCTTGTTAGGAGCCTTCAGGACATCCCTGCTGAGGGTCCCAGAGGGGCCCATAGCTGAACAGGGACCCTTTCACTTCAAGGCGGACACCTTTCATTCCCAACAGCAGAGGGCGCTGCAGCCCCCCCGGCCACCCTGTGTGTCCCAGAGCCACAGCCCTCTAGCCCTGAGTTCATGCAGGTGACTGTCACTTCCCCAAGAGTCCTCCTACCTCCCAGCTGGCCACACTCCCAGCTGCCCCCCCCCCCAGCCCACAGATGGGCCAATGAAGTCAAGATGGCAGTGTCTGCCCATCCCATGTCCCCTAGCCAGACCCCATGTCCAGGAGATGGCCATGTAGTCCCTCGGCACCCACCCGGTTCCCTCCACTGGCCACTGCCTGCCTCAGCCCTGCCTCACAGCCTCAAAGGCAGGCCTGCCCTCCTGGCACCTTTACCCAGGATGCTGCTGTGCAGTGCCTCCAGCTAGGGCCCATCTCCCTAGAGCTGAGGCCACATGGTAGGGTCACCTGATGGAAGGGAGGAAGGCCTCAGGGTCCGGGGTCCCCTGCCACTGCCCAGCTCTTCCAGCTGACGGCTCCACATCTTGGGAGTGGGCTCTGATGCATGATGGGTCAGGGGCTTCTCAGGTTTCTACAGCCCAAATACTGCCTAGCTCCAGAGGCTCCTATCCCACCAGGAGCAGGTATAACACAAATCCTTCCCAAAGATCATGTGATACCTGCTGAGTGGATGACACCCTCAACTCTTTCCCAGAGGCCCAGGGTCCCATGGGGCAGGGAAACAAGGGAAGATGGAGCTCCTCGAGGGCCTGACAAGGGGCTGAGTCCCAGCCAGGGCCTCACCCAAGATGAGGACTCTCCATGGGTTTGGAGTTGGGTTTCCTTTTCCTGCCCTGGAGGAGGAGGCAGAGGTACTAGGATGGGGGCTGAGCTCCAGCTGAGCAGGGTTAAGGGAAGTGTGCCCACCAGGCATCCGTGCATGGGGGAGTTGTTGGGGAAGCACTGGCCACTGCCCAGTGTTCTGCCTCAGGGCAGCTCAGGGGGCCCTGAGCACCTAGGGTCCAGGAAGTGCCATGCATTGAGGTTTGTTGAGTTGGCTCCTCTGGTGTTTTGTTGATGGGGTAAGGAGGCAAATGGAGACCCCAGGCCAGGGACTCTCCTGTCCCACAAGTGCCCAGCTCCCCCAGGAGGACCTGGCTCACCCCAAGCCAGCAGGAAGCACAGGAAAGTTTCTGCATGGCACAGAAGCCAGGCCCTCCTCAAGAGGGGGCATCACACTGCAGGGGTCAGGACTCAGGCCCGCTGCTATTTCCACATTATTAATTTTATAAGGTGATATGGTTTGGCTGCGTTGTCACCCAAATCTCATCTTGAACTGTAATTTCCATAATCCTCATGTGTCCTGGGAGGGACCCAGTGAGAGGTAACTGAATCATGATGGCAGTTTCCCCATGCTGTTCTCATGATAGTAAGTGAGTTCTCATGTGATCTGATGGTTTTATAAGCAGCTGGCACTTCCCTTGCTTGAGGTGATGAATGCCCCATTTACCCTGATGTGATTATTACACATTGCATGTCTGTGTCAAACTATCTCATGTACCCCATAAATATATACACCTACCATGTACTCATATAAATTAAAAATAAAAATAAATTTTTAAAAAAAGTGTGAGTTTTAAAGGTGAGGTTTGCCCTCCAGCAGTGGTGCCTGGCAGGTGTGACCTTCACGTCATCTTTCCACATTGTCCAGACCCCCATCTGCAGAGGCCAACAGTTCCCAGAGTGACCTTCCTCAGAAAACAGGGTCTTGGAGGAGACAGTCAGAGGAGGGGGCCTCGTCCTCCCCACTGCATAACCCCTTGTGGGGATTGGAAGTGAGGGTCTCTGCCCACAAGTTGGCAGTCACCCTAAGCTGTTTTGTGGGAGGAAGCATAGCGAATATAGGTCAGTGCTGGGACAGCATTTCCTGATCCTGACTTGGAGAAGGTGTTAAAATCTTGACATTCCCGACTCCTCCTTTGTGAGAGCCCCTGCCCTGCAGGTCTCACAGGGTTGTTGTGAGGGTCACCTGTGGTGATGGGTTTGGAAGTGCTTTGTGAATGACACAGTGGGCCTTCCTATTCCTGTCATTGGCCTTTTGACCTTCAATACGAATTGCTTGGGGATCTCCAGGCCTCAAGGTCTAATCCTGGAAGGGTATGAGATGTCCCTAGTGGAATATTCTACACCTCCTGGGAGGTCTCTCACTTCAACCTTCACCTGACATTAACCCCTGCTCCTGTTCCCTCAGCCTGGAGAGCTTGCCCAGGAGCACAGGGTAGTACTGGACTGACCCCTTTGGAAAGGGTGATTACATCCTCATTTCAGCTCTCCCTCCTCCTAGCTTTCCACGTAGACATCCAGGGCTCCATGCAGCATTTGCTGGACATGAGGGGGAAAACATTTAGTGCAGGGATCTTCCCTGGGTGGGGACAGAGGAGTATCCTGGAGTCTGAGTGTCAGGAGTGTGAGACCTGCCCAGCTGGCCAGCCCCTGTCCCCATGCTGCTCGATGCATGATGTTTCCTGCACAAGCTTCCTTCAGAGGGAAGCTTCCGGAATGACTGCAGTGAGGTCCATGCTGTTGGGGGTGACAGAGCAGCCCTGGAGGCCGTCTGCTCTTACCCTGGCAGGAGATGGCCAAAAAGAAGCAGGCAGATGAAGCTTCTCCAACACGCTTGGAAAGAAATTTCCGCATATCACTCACGTCACTCTTGCCACTAGAAGGAAAGTTTCTACAGTGGAGTGGAAGAAAATGACTATGCTGTGGGAGAGAATGGATGCATCCAGAAGAGCAAGGCGGGAGGGGAAATGTGCCCATTGCCGGAATTTTGTGTCTTTTGAAGACATTTGCCAGAATTCTACTATTGAAGGCTGCCCCTTTTGACAGTCAGTTACTGAGGAAGCTGTGGGACATTTTCAAAGCCTTTTATATTAAAAAAAATACACAATATACTGCTGTGGGTCTGTGTTCAGGGACTATGAAGAGCACAGCTGCCACTGTTCTGTGTCGCAGATGGTGTGGGAAGTGCCTTAACACACAGAAGTTTGCTTCATGCAACCGGGTGAGGAACATCTCTAAAACATTTTACAGTCAAGAAAATTCAGTGTTCAGGAGGTTGAATGCATTATCCAAGATCACACATATGTCCTGACAGATTCGGGGTTCAATGAAGAATTATGTATTTTAATTAAGAATTATGTATTTTAATTAATAATTATATATTTTAATTTCACATTTTAAATATCTGCAGTTTTCTTCCATCACTTTTCACCATGCTTTCTACACTTGGAATTACTTTTTTTGGCTTCTTGGTCTTCTTTACTTGTATGTTATTGATTTTCTACAAGTTTTAACATACATGATTAAAGAGTATTTCTTAATGTTTTAATAATTATCCTAGAATAAAATATATTTACTTTGATGTATGCATTGGATATTACAGTGTATTGTGTACATTTTCAAACACATTGTGTTATACCAGAAGCATTATTCAACAGTGGTCTTTTTTTTAACCTGAACTATGTTCAGAAAATCTTTCCACCACAGTACAAAAAGATCGACTTCATTTTGTTAACAGATGGATGTGCCATAGTGCAATTAACTGTTTAATTATCCTGTTATCCTGTTGTGGATATTTAAGTTCAAACAATGCAGTAATAAATATGCAAGAGTGCTTTTAGACATTAAGCAATGTGGCTCTAAATTAGGGACCTAGTGCCTGTAATCCCAGCACTTTGGGAGGTCGAGGTGGGTGGATCACCTGAGGTCAGAAGTTTGAGACCAGCCTGGCCAACATGGCAAAACCCCGTTTCTACAAAAAATGCAAAAATTAGCTGGGTATGGTGATGCGCACTTGTAGCCCCAGCTACTCGGGAGGCTGAGGTAGGACAATTGCCTGAACCCACGAGGCGGAGGCTGCAGTGAGCTGAGATCATGTCACTGTACTCCAGTCTGGGGGACAGAGTAAGACTCTGTCCCAATAATAAATAAATAAATAAATAATCTAGAAGTACAATTGCTTAGTCAAATTTCTTATGCATTTTGAATGATAAGAGTTGCTGCCTAAATTCTGTTACAAAGGCTATGGTAATTTACACTCAAAACACAGAATAGGTTGGTTGTTGTTACATATGGAGTCTTACTGTTGCCGAGACTGGAGTGCAGTGGTGTAATCCTAGCTCGTTGTAGCCTCCAACGCCTAGACTCAAGCAATCCTCCCACCTCAGCCTCCCTCCCAAGTAACTAGGATTACAGGTGCATGCCACCACACCCGGCTAATTTTATTCTTAGATATGGGATCTTGCTATGTTGCCCAGGGTGGTCTTGAAATCCTGGCCTCAAGGTGACCTCAGCCTCCAGTGTAGCTGACATTACAGGCGTGAGACACTGTACCTGGCTGAATGAGTGCCTCTATCCTGACACTTGTGTCCCCACGGGATCCTGCAGAATTCAGGACCCTGTCCACACAGGGGAAAACTCTCTGTTGGGGTCCTGATGACTGAGGAGGGAGCTTACCCATGGCTCTCCTGGTCATTTTTATTTAATAGTGAGCACAGAACCTCACATTTTCTGGAATGTTCCCATATGATTTTGTGAGAGAAAAGAGAATAGAGACCCCAATCCCAAGCTCACTGTGTCAAAGGGAAAATTAAGCTTGGGAACTGAGTTACGCAATACTGCCTTCCTTGTTCTCAAACACATAGCTATAACTTCACAACCCTGTGTCATAGCCTCATCCATAAGCCAGGTTCCCACAGTGACAGAAGGCCACGTGTCTCCTCAGATGTCCTCCCTCACAATTTGCTGTGAGCCCCTAAATCTTTCAGAATGCACATCCCACCTGTAAACTATCCCTAAAAGTGAGTCAGCTCAATTTCACCCTGACAATCTCAATTATCAGCTTATTTTCACAGTTCTGGGACAAGGTCAGGACCAGAAATCATCCCTCTGCCTATCCTGAGATGAATGAATCATTGAGTTTTCCTCTACTCCACTCCCTCTATTCACATGCTTACTTTATCTTATGTAAAATGGAGATTTACTGAATGCGAGATGAACGCATAACTGTTTCCTCTGCTCCCTCCTTTCCTATGTAAAATGTAGATATCCTGATGCTAATCAGAGCCACACAAGAATGCAAGCATTTGCTTCACTGCCTACCTTCAGTCTCACAGGAGTTCTCTGGATTTCTTGTGGACCTCTTTAGCAAGATTGAGGACAGTTTCCTGAATTATATCCTCAAAAACGTTTTCCAAGTTGCTCACTTTCTCTTCTTCTCTGTTAGAAATGCCAATAAGTCAGCCGGGCACAGTGGCTCATGCCAGTAATCCCAGCACTTTGGGAGGCCAAGGTGGGAGGATCACCCGAGGCCAGAAGTTTGTGACCTAACTGGCCAGCATGGCGAAACCCCATCTCTATTAAAAATACAAAAGTTAGTGAGGCATGCTGGCACACGCCTGTAATCTCAGATACTTGGGAGGCTGAGGCACGAGAATTGCTTGAACCCACGAGGTGGAGGTTTCAGTGAGCCAAGATCATGCCACTGCACTACAGACTGGGTAACAGAGTGAGAGTCTGTCTCAAAAAAAAAAAAAAAATGCCAATAAGTCATAGATTTTGTTCCTTTACATAATCCTACATTTCTCAAAAGTTTGGTTCATTATTTTTATATTCTTTTTTTATTTTTGTCTGACTGGGTTGATTCAAAGGTCTGGACTTTGAGCTCTTAAATTATTTCTTCTATTTGGTCTAGTCTGTTGCTAAGGCTGCGAACTGTTTTTTGAAATTCCTATAGTAAATTTTTCAATGCAAGAAGTTCTGCTTGGTTCTTTCTCAATATGGCTATGTTGTCATTCAAATCCAGGATTGTTGTTATGGGGTTGTTGTTGGATTTCAACTTTCTGTTGGATTTTGGTGATTTTTTTTTGCCACTTATATCTTGAATACTATACCTGTCATATCAGACATTCCATTCTGGTTAGGACTCATTGCTAGATTGCTGGTGTAATCCTTTGGAGGTGATGGAACATTCTGGCTTTTTGTATTGCCAGAGTTCTTGTGCTGGTTTCTTCTCATCTGAGAGACTTGATGCTTCTTTTGTTGAATTTGCTATCATTTGGAAGGAGTTTTTTTTTTTAATTTTTCATTCTTTCTTTCTCTTAAGGGTGTGACTGTGGTGTATGTTGTATAGGATCAATTTGCTTCATTTCTGGGTACTTTCAGAGGACTAAGGCTCTGTACAAGTTCCTTGGTTGCAGATAGGCTCCTGTGGTGGCTTGGTGTGGTGATGTATTTTTGTTTGGTGGTGTAATTCAGGCTTCAGTCCAGTAGACAGTGCTTAAGAGTAACAGCTGGCTGCAGGGTCTTCTCCTCTGTATACTAGTCCTCGACAGGTGCAGAAGTGACAAAGTGCCAAAAGCGCCCTGTCCCAGTGTGTACTAGCCTTCAGCAGGGGCAGAGCTGCTGGAGAAACCTAAGAAGCAGCCTCTTTCAGCCCACGTTCCTTGGACCCCAACAGGATGACCACTGCTGGATCTGCAGCAGTGCACTAGGAAGGGGACAGAGGGCAAGAGATGACCACCTCTCTAAATCTGTTCCCAGGCTTTGGTGTGCCCCTTTCAGCAGCTGATATCATGATCGTGTTTCCTTTGACCCAAGGGGTGGGTTTGGCAAGCTGTATTCCTCCTTCCCTTAGGGCTGGTCCTCACCAAAGTTTAGGTCTCCTGGGGAATGGGGTTCACCTCCCTCTTGTTTCTTGGAGCTGATGGAGTACTCTCTCAACTGACCAAGGGAGCAGGCTGAGACACCCAGCAATGACACACACAGACCAGTTCCAGGTTGCAAAGCTGTTCTTGGCTGCAAGTCTCACCATTCTTGAGAAACCTCTGCTTTAGCAACTCTCTTCCCACTACAGTCCTGCAAGAGGAGAGAGCCTAATTCCAACACCTACTGCTGGGGCACTTTCCACACTCAACACTCAATTCTGGCTGTGGAGGCTGCTCCTCTGCTCCAGAGCAAGCACTCCAATTCCTAGCCCAAGATTAAAGTGTCTGCAGTGGCCACCATTGCCAGGCACCAAAAAATGATTGACTTTGTATGAGCCCAGATTAAAAAGGGCATCCTTCTCTCAGTCCCAGGTCTGGGGAAATGCCTGTAGCTTTTCTGAGTGTCTTTCCTCTTTCCCCATCTCTCAGCCACTTTTCTGCTAGCTCCAAGGCTTGGGAGAAACAGGGTGCTCTCCCTTAATCTGGATTGCACAGATCCCCAGTGAAAAGGTGAGTTGCAGAGGGAGACTGGCTGCTCTTCTCTCGTACTGGAGTTTCACTCCCTTTTATGAACCAAATGCTATCACAGAGGCTGCTTTCCCACCTCCCCCTCCACAGGGTCTGGAGTGTTCTTCTCTATTCCTGTGAATTCCTATTTTTCTTCTTGAATTGAAGCTCACAAAGTTTATCTTTATGTTTATTTTTCTACTTCCAAGTGGCTGAGGCACACTGAAAGCCCCTAATCCATCATTCTAGGAGAAAAGGATGGTTTAAATAAAGGAATGTTCATATAAAATATATATTAATTAATGCAAACATATTTTATTTGACATGAGTTAGGTGAATCTTTGATACATTAATTAATTTTAAAATTGTTAAATAAAATTAGAAATATCTTCGAATTTGCCAAGGTATGTTTCTCTCCTGGGATTATTGGTCAGTTTTATTTTTTCCTTGGATAGACATTTTAAGCCATAAATCTTGACATAGACCTGATGTAGACCTCCATACCTTTCCCAGATGTGGGACGGAGCAACTGGGACAGGTCCATCCTAGCACTAAGGGATGATTAAACCTAACTGGTAGTCATTGTACAACTATAAACATGGTTGATGCTTTAAGAGAAAGATCTTGATGGAAAGGGGTAAATGTAAAAATTGATCATATGAATTGGGTCATTCTTTTCACACCAAATAAAACCATCAACAAGCCAGGGGGAGGAGGCATTCAGGGCAAAAACACCACTCCAAAAGCATAATTCTCTGCATGCCTGGCTGCTGAAATTACCTGCTTTAAGCTGAAACCAGTTTTATCAAATGGTTACTGAAACAACCTCTTGAACACTAAGACTAGCTTTACCCACCACTGTCCCTCACCTATCAGAGCCTGCCAGCTCTCAAAAACCTTACTGGTGCCAGTGAACTTTCTCAAAGAGAAATACATACCGTTTTTCTCTCTGTCTCCCTTTTTTAAAAAACCTCTAACTTTCTCTTTATGTTTTGGACATACTAAAGACACCCATTCTGCATGTATGTGTCAAATTGTAATACTTGTATCTCAAATAAAACATTTTAATTTCAGATGTTTGTCTCTATATTTATTTGACTTTGACAATCTGATATTATTTAGCATTATTTCCAGTCTCCCAAATAATGTCAAAATTTTATTATGTTAGATAGGAATATCTTGTTATTCAACTTGAAGGTAAACTGCTTGATCAATGCATGTAATTCCTTGACAGATTGTCAGCACCTCTAAGACAACATGTAGCTATTGCTCATTATTAACTCATTTCATCTTTTCATGATAAATTACATAAATTTAATTTTCATTTTTAAAATGCAAACCATTATGCCTTGTATTATGGCATTCTTGCATTACTATAAAGGAATACCTAAGCACTATGTAATTTATACTGAAAGAAAGGTTGACTTGGCTCACAGTTCTGCAGGCTGTACAGGAAGCTTTGCATTGGCAGTTGCTTGGCTTCAAGAAGGGTCCTCAGGGAGGTTTTACACATGGCAGAAGGTGAAGCAAAAGAAGGTATGTCACACGGCCAGAGCAGGAGCAAGCAGGGAGAGGTGCCACACACTTTTAAACAGCCAGATGTCATGAGAACTCACTCACTCTTGCAAGGACAGTGCCAAGAGGATGGTGCTAAACATGAGAAATCAGCCCTCATGACCCCATCACCTCCCACCAGACCCCAACTCCAACACTGGGAATTACAATTCGACATGAGACTTAAAGGGTAAAACATCCAAACTATTTCATTCCATCCCTGGCCCTTCAAATCTCATGTTCTTCTCACATTGCAAAATACAATCATCCCTTCTCAATAGTCCCCCAAAAGTCTCAACCTGTTTTGGCATCACTCGAAAGTGCAGTTTCTTCTGAGACAAGGCAAGTCCCTTCCACCGATGAGCCTGTAAAATCAAAACAAGTTATTTACTTCTAAGATAAAATTGGGGTACAGGCATTGGGTAAACATTCCCATTACAAAAGAGAGAAATTGGCCAAAAGAAAGGGGCTACAGGCCCCACACAAGCTCAAATCCCAGCAGGGCAGTCATTAAAACTCGATGTTCCAAAATAATCTCATTTGAAACCATGTCCCACATCCTGGAAACATAGAGCATTCCCAGGATGCATAGGGTGGGCTCCCAAGGCCTTGGGCAGCTCTGCTCCCACAGCTTTTCTACACTGAAGGCATGAGCTGCTGGTGGCTCTATCATTCTGGGATCTGGAGGGCAGCAGCCCCCCTCCCACAGCTCCACTAGGCAGCCCCCCCAGTCAGGACCCCATGTGGGGCCTCCAACCCCACATTTCCACTTGGCACTGTCCTAGAAGGGGTCCTCTTTGAGGGCTCCAGCCGTGCATAGTCTTCTCCCTGGGCATCCAGCCTTTCTCATGCATCCTCTGAAATTTAGGCAGAGAATGCCAAGCCTCCTTCACTCTTGCACTTTGCTCACCTGCAGGCTTAACACCACATGGAAGCCACCAAGGCTTATAGTTTGCACCCTCTGAAGCCATGACCTGAGCTCTGTCTGCAGCCCTTTGAACCAAGGCTGGAGCTAGAAGGGCCAGGATGCAAGGAACACCCTCCTGGGGGTGGTACAGGACAGTGATGCCCTGGCCCTGGTCCAAGTGGAACAGGAATTAAAAGAAATTAAAGAATGTGTAAGCAGAAACTCAGTTGTATGTGAGAAAACCCAATTCCCCCTGAGAAAGAGAAAGAGCTGGAGCCCTTTAAAAATTAACTGCCTGTTTTTCTGTGGCTAGTGAGCCTCATCTCTCCTCCTTTCCCAGGCATTGTGAAGACCCTGTTCCTCTAGCTGTGCAGCTGCAAGGTCACTAGACAGATAAACTCAAGTCGTAAAACATGTTTTTCCTTGAAAAGTAAGAAATGATATAATGCATGTCTCAATTAATTGAATAACTGTCTTTGTTTCTCGCTTCTGTAATACGCTTCCCCCTGCACAGATCTCCCCACTCCCCACCACCCCACAAAATGCTTAAAAGTTAACTTAAGTCTTTGTTGAGGACTCAGTCCTTTGGATGTTAATCTGACTGGGCCAGTGCACCTAAATAATAAATATCCTCCTCAACCCCATCGGTCTCTCTGATTCCTTAAAATTCCCACTACAGCCTGGGCACAGTGGCTCACGCCTGTAATCCCAGCACTTTGGGAGACTGAGGCGGGCAGATCATGAGGTCAGGAGATTGAGACCATCATGGCTAAGACAGTGAAAACCCATCTCTACTAAAAACACAAAAAAATTAGCCAGGCATGGTGGCAGTCACCTGTAGTCCCAACTACTTGGGAGGCTGAGGCAGGAGAATGGCATGTACCTGGGAGGCAGAGCTTGCAGTGAGCTGAGATTGTGCCACTGCACTCCAGCCTGGGTGACAGAGTGAGACTCCATCTCAAAATAAATAAATAAATAAATAAATAAATTTTTAAAATCCCACTACACAAGAAACCATTCTTTCATCCTAGACCTCTAGGTCTGTGCTGGGATGAGCTGCTGCAAAGATTTCTGAAATGCCTTCAAGGCCTTTTTTTAATTGTCTTGGCTATCAGCACCTAGCTCTTTTTCAGTTATGCAAGTGTCTCTAATAAGTGGTTGCTCCACAGCCTGTTTAGATTCTTCCCCTGAAAATGCTTTATCTTCCTTTGCCAAATGGGCAGGCTGCAAATTTTCTATACCTGTATGGTCTGTTTCCCATTTAATTGTAAATTCCAACTTTAAGTCATTTTTTTTGCTCCTGCGTCTGAGTGTTCAAACTTCCTCAGATCCCTAGTACATGAACAGACTGCAGCCAAGTTCTTTGCAAAGGCATAAGAGACATGACCTTTATTCCAAGTCCCAGTAATTTCCTCATTTCCATCTGAGACGGCATCAGCCTATCCTTCACTGTCCATACCACTATCAGCATTTTGGTCACAACCGTTTAACTAGTGTCTAAGAAATTCAGAACTTTCCTTCATCTTCCTATATTCTGAGCCCTCCAAACTCTTCCAACTCCTGCCCATTACCTAGTTCCAAAGTCACTTCCACATTTTCAAGTATCTTTATAGCAATGCCCCATGTCTCAGTACCAATTTTCTATATTAGGCCATTCTTACATTGCTATAAAGAAATACCTGAGACTGGGTAATTTATAAAGAAAAGAGGTTTGAAAAGAGGTTTGTATAGCTGCAGGCTCTACAAGCTTGATTCTGGCATCTGCCTAGCTTCTGGTGAGGCCTCAGGAGGCTTTTATTCATGGCAGAAGATGAAGAAGGAGCAGGCAGGCACATCACCTGGCAAGGCAGGGGAAGCACCACACGCTTTTAAACAAATAGATCTTGCAAGATCTATCACTATCTATCACTATCACAAGGACAGCACCAGGGATAGGATGCTAGACCATTCCTGAGAAATCCACCCCCATGATCCAATCACCTCCCTCCAGACCTACCACCAACATTGGGGATATCACAATTCAACATGAGATTTAGAGGGAACATCTTAGGTATCTCATGCCTCATGTTGTGACTTGGTATAATGTCCATAAGATTACACTGACTTTACACATCATATTGCAGTTTTTGCTAGCTCTTCTGTAGTAAGAAAATGGGATTCATCAGCAATGCCTTCTAAGTCTGGCTCTGTTTTCCCATGCAGACCTTTCCCTGAGCTCTGCTTGTCAGTCTTGCTAGAACCTCACCCTAGGCAGCAACCTCCAGTCTGAGATTGCCCTTGACAGTGGCTGAGGTTTGCATTGTTGGGATTAGAAAAAACAAAGGGAAGACAGACCAAAACAGATTTAAATACAGATCCCATTTGTTGAAATTTTAAGTAATTTTAAATGTTTATTTTCACCAGCTGCCCACTCCCATTGTACTCTCCTCACCCAAAAAAGTGACTTGATATTCTAGTAAAAAGCCAAACTGTGCTTTAGAGAAACCCACTTGTTACTTCTTTAAATCCATATAATTTTGCCAAAGTGAATTTTTCTTAATATGCTCTGGCAGAATCAGAAAACTAATTATTTACACCAGAGTCACTTAACCTTTCCTCTTGGTCATTTGCATGTAAATTATTTTTATATGTATAAAATTTGCTTACTCAAGAAAGCTCTTGCTATATGTTGTATTTTGTGTGTGTGTGTGGTATCTTAACATACTCTAGTCTTGTCTTGAATTCCTTAAGACTTTGAGGTAAAGAACTCTATTGTAACAAGTTTCCACATCAAAGTGGGAAAGAGGAAGATTAGGTTAAGCATTAGGTCATCAGGTATGTAGGACAGCTAATTCCATTATCAGAATGGTAGCGATAGCCAGTTTGCATTTTGCACATTAGTTGTAACAAAAATATTCAGCATATTAGTGACAAAACCAAACTTATTGTGAATCAGTTTATAAATTATTTTTTGAGATAGGGTCTTACTCTGTCACCCAAGCTGAAGTGCAGAGGCGTGATCTTGGCTCACTGCAGCCTCAACCACCTGGGCTCAAGAGATCCTCCCAGCCCAGCCTCCTTAGTACAGGTGAGTGCCACCACACCCAGCTATTTTTTCTCTAGTTTTTGTAGAGATTGGGTCTCACTTTGTTGCCAAGGCTGTTCTCAAACTCCTGGGCTCAAGCAATCCTTCTGCCTCAACCTCCCAAATGGTGCTGGGATTACAGGTTTGAGCCACCGCACCTGGCCAGTTTATAATGTTAATGGCTTTTGGAGCAGGAACCAGTGGGTGCTGCTTCTTGTCTGCAAGATGAGGAGCCTCCTCTCCCCAGAAGTAAGGCATCTTCTACCACAAGGGAGGCTTTTTCCAAACAGTCACCAAAAGGCTGAGATTGGGGAGAGAACAAAACAGGAGTGAATATGTTCCTGGAACCTAACTGCTCCCCAATTCAATTCTACTGCAGACATTCAGAATGAAGGGGACATTCAGCTGAGGAACAGGAGTGCACTGGCTGTTAAAATCTCAGATTGTAAAAACAATTTTGCTTCATTTTCCCTAAATAATTTTTTAAAAAATTGTTCTTAGGTGATTTTCTAAACTTCGGGTAATATCTGTGAATTAGTAAATGTTCTTTAAAAGATGGGATAATATTTTTATTTTGTTTAATTATATGTGTTTTTAAACTAATTTTATAGGAAAAATAATTTCTTTCCTTCCCTGTTATACCAAATACAGCCTTTAGCTCAAGACACAAGTAATTCCAGGGAAACTGGAATGTAAGTTCAATATGTTGCACTAAGTACATTTGAAAGTGCATGCATTTTTATTTTAATTCATCATTCTCAGTCAACTATAGCAAGGACAAAAAAACCAAACACCGCATGTTCTCACTCATAGGTGGGAATTGAACAATGAGAACACACGGACACAGGAAGGGGAACATCACACTCTGGGGACTGTTGTGGGGTGGGGAGAGGGGGGAGGGATAGCATTAGGAGATATGCCTAAGGCTAAATGTCGAGTTAATGGGTGCAGCACACCAGCATGGCACATGTATACATATGTAATGTATACATATGTTAATGCACCAATTCTGCATCAAGTCAGTGCAATCAGAGACACTGCAAGAATGACTTTTGGTTTTCTTTTCTTAGTTTTTGAAAGTTTCTCAAGTCTGTCATACTGGACTCTGTATTACATCTTGAATTTTTTTCACTTACTATAGATCTCCTATACTCTCAATTGTTTAGCTATTACCTTAACATTTACCCTGTGAACCCATGACATTTGAGGCTGCCAAAGTGATTATTACATGATAAAACATATACTTGGTTAAAGGCAATATTTAACAATTGTAAAACCAATAAATCAATAATTAAATCTTTCTGGCTTAGACTTAAAACTGCTTAATTTAGTCATATCTCTACCCACAACATAGGGATTCCAACAAGGGTTGAAAGTAGAGTTGGCAAGCATTTCCATTCTCTTCTGGGACAATAATTCTTACTACCAACACTGGTTCTGACCAGTGAAATTCAAAATCAGTGAAACACTACCCAGAGTCTGAGTGAGTCAAAAATAGTTTCACTTTAGGAAAAAGTCTATATCTTTAGACGTGAGTGATTCTCTGTGAACGTTTTATTCACTTTAATATATTTAAGGAAAATCTTTCTGAATTGGTGTGTTTTCTTTAGTTTGTATTCTGATACTTTGATGCTAAAAGCTCTTGATTTTAAGTTTTCATGGAGGGGTTATCTACATAATAAGTTTTATACATCATTATATGCATCAATAATTAAAAAGGAGTAGAAATTTTTACACTAATTGAGAAATATTATAGACCTAACTAAATGAGGGCAAACTATAAGCAATTTGGGGAAACTATAAGGATGTAATTAAATAGTCACTGTTTTTAGAAACCATTAACTGCATATTGAAATCTTGACACTTGTTGGGAAAATGAGGTGGTAAATCAACTTGTCAGCGTGAGTACTAAATAAAACAAAATATGGTTAAGAGTGTCCCTTTAAAGTTCAGATAGTAGTTCTGCAATTTCTGATTTTAAATGTTTCTGCAAAATAGTTTATCTGAATGATTAAACTATTATTCCATGTTCACCAACCATTAAGAAAATCTGCTGTATGGCCAGGTTAAACCTGAAAGTGGTACAATTCAAAACTTGATGTGGGCAATAGGTATGTATAATGTATTTATTCTAATATGAGAGGGCATATCAAAGTAATTTTCTTGGAGCACACTGTCAAAACAAAGCAATGGGATTTGGCCATGGACATTTCATTATTATCAAAGAGACCTGGACACTAATTTAGAGTAATAACTTTATTATTTAGCAAAGATGTTTTATAAAAAGAACAACAAAATGAGAGGAATAGAAATCATGCAGATAAAACAGATAATCTAATTTTGTGGGTCTCAGAGCAGAGATTAGTGTCTTTCAGTTTCAGAGTAAATGACCTCACTGCATTTCTCTGAACTGTCATGGTTGTCACAAATATACTGTGTTCTAACACACTGCATGATTTAAGGTCTACAAAGTAACAAAGGCAAAATAACCTATATGCTCTACCATATTTTCCTCAATTCTAGTGTTCTTCAAAGAGAGAATGTTTTCTCTAAATCTAATTGAGAGTAATTCTGTATGGATCACTAAACATTTCTTCAGGCAGTTGGAGTAATATGTGTCTAGGGCTAACTCAGAGGGGTCTTTTATGTCTTTTGAAAGAAGCTAACTATACTGTTGTGATATGATAATCACCATCATTGACTTACAGTTTCTAAGGTTTGAAGGGATATTGAACACTCAAGGGGCTCACATTCTTACTGATTCATGAATCTCTTCAGGTCCAGGGAACTTAGTATTTTTCAAGAGTGCAAAATGCCTAGAGACAGCTGGGAACAAATGAATGTCATTCCTGATACTGTGCTCATAGTTACTTGAGCTTCATCTCAGAAAATAAATTGTCTGGTGCAATATTTCTTACAACTTAGTTCCTAAATGAACTCAACAAACTAGTTCTTTTGTTTTATTATATTTTATTACTATTATACTTTAAGTTTTAGGGCACATGTACACAACATGCAGGTTTGTTACATATGTATACATGTGCCATGTTGGTGTGCTGCACCCATTAACTCGTCATTTAACATTAGGTATATCTCCTAATGCTATCCCTCCCCCATCCCCCCACCCCACAACCGTCCCTCGTGTGTGATGTTCCCCTTCCTGTGTCTATGAGTTATTGTTCAATTCCCACCTATGAGTGAGAACATGCAGTGTTTGGTTTTTTGTCCTTGTGATAGTTTTCTAAGAATGATGGTTTCCAGCTTCATCCATGCCCCTACAAAGGACATGAACTCATCATTTTTTATGGCTGCATAGTATTCCATGGTGTATATGTGCCACATTTTCTTAATCCACTCTATCATTGTTGGACATTTGGGTTGGTTCCAAGTCTTTGCTATTGTGAATAGCGCCACAATAAACATAACTGTGCATGTGTCTTTATAGCAGCATGATTTATAATCCTTTGGGTATATACCCAGCAATGGGATGGCTGGGTCGAATGGTATTTCTAGTTCTAGATCCCTGAGGAATGGCCACACTGACTTCCACAATGGTTGAACTAGTTTACAGTCCCACCAACAGTGTGAAAGTGTTCCTATTTCTCCACATCCTCTCCAGCACCTGTTGTTTCCTGACTTTTTAATGATCATCATTCTAACTGGTGTGAGATGGTATCTCATCGTGGTTTTGTTTTGCATTTCTCTGATGGTCAGTGATGATGAGCATTTTTTCATGTGTTTTTTGGCTGCATAAATGTCTTCTTTTGAGAAGTGTCTGTTCATATCCTTCGCCCACTTTTTGATGGGGTTGTTTGTTTTTTTCTTGTCAATTTGTTTGAGTTCATTGTAGATTCTGGATATTAGTCCTTTGTCAGATGAGTAGGTTGTGAAAATTTTCTCCCGTTCTATAGGTTGCCTATTCATTCTGATGGTAGTTTCTTTTGCTGTTCAGAAGCTCTTTAGTTTAATTAGATCCCATTTGTCAATTTTGGCTTTTGTTGCCATTGCTTTTGGTGTTTTAGACATGAAGTCCTTGTCCATGCCTATGTCCTGAATGGTATTGCCTAGGTTTTCTTCCAGGGTTTTTATGGTTTTAGGTCTAACATGTAAGTCTTTAATCCATTTTGAATTAATTGTTGTATAAAGTGTAAGGAAGGGATCCAGTTTCAGCTTTCTACATATGGCTAGCCAGTTTTCCCAGCACCATTTATTAAATAGGGAATCCTTTCCCCATTGCTTGTTTTTCTCAGGTTTGTCAAAGATCAGATAGTTGTAGATATGCAGCATTATTTCTGAGGGCTCTGTTCTGTTCCATTGGTCTATATCTCTGTTTTGGTACCAGTACCATGCTGTTTTGGTTACTGTAGCCTTGTAGTATAGGTTGAAGTCAGGTAGTGTGATGCCTCCAGCTTTGTTCTTTTGGCTTAGGATTGACTTGGAAATGTGGGCTCTTTTTTGGTTCCATATGAACTTTAAAGTAGTTTTTTTCCAATTCCATGAAGAAAGTCGTTGGTAGCTTGACGGGGATGGCATTGAATCTATAAATTACCTTGGGCAGTATGGCCATTTTCATGATATTGATTCTTCCTACCCATGAGCATGGAATGTTCTTCCATTTGTTTGTATCCTCTTTTATTTCATTGAGCAGTGGTTTGTAGTTCTCCTTGAAGAGGTCCTTCACATCCCTTGTAAGTTGGATTCCCAGGTATTTTATTCTCTTTAAAGCAATTGTGAATGGGAGTTCACTCATGATTTGGCTCTCTGTTTGTCTGTTATTGGTGTATAAGAATGGTTGTGATTTTTGCACATTGATTTTGTATCCTGAGACTTTGCTGAAGTTGCTTATCAGCTTAAGGAGATTTTAGGCTGAGACAATGGGGTTTTCTAGATATACAATCATGTCATCTGCAAACAGGGACAATTTGACTTCCTCTTTTCCTAATTGAATGTCCTTTATTTCCTTCTCTTGCCTGATAGCCCTGGCCAGAACTTCTAACACTATGTTGAATAGGAGTGGTGAGAGACGGCATCCCTGTCTTGTGCCAGTTTTCAAAGGGAATGCTTCCAGTTTTTGTCCATTCAGTATGATATTGGCTGTGGGTTTGTCATAGATAGCTCTTATTATTTTGAGGTATGTCCCATTGACACCTAATTTATTGAGAGTTTTTAGCATGAAGAGTTGTTGAATTTTGTCAAAGGCCTTTTCTGCATCTATTGAGATAATCATGTGGTTTTTGTCTTTGGATCTGTTTATGTGCTGGATTACGTTTATTGATTTTATGCAAGAATAATCTAAATTTCTGTAGTGAAAGAACCTAAACATGCCTTTTAAAAATTTATATATCATTCCTTTTGTAAAACCTAATGAAAATAACAATTTTTTCTATTGTAAAAGGCAAGTGATTGCAACAGATGGAAATCACTTCATTTCCTATATCTTTGTAAAGATAATGACTGCTAATAAACAACATGAAGAACTTGCAGGTATAATTTTGATAAAAATTTAATGGTTTTGGGCTTCTAGGCCAAATCTGCAATACAACCCTTCATAAGATTGTACTTTGAAACTCTCGTTGTCATCTGACATATGCAGATAGTACAGAAATATAATCCCCTTTCTAAATGTTTACATTGTCTCCCTGGTACGAATTAGCTTGCTGGAAACATCAGTAATCACTGACATAAAGATCCCACTATTAAATAAAACTGATACTTTTTAAAAACATGCAGCAAATAAGCAACATTTCATAAAGCAACACAGGATTTTATATGTTCCCCACTCCATTAGAGGCTATTATGCTGAATTGGATCCTCAATCCAACCTGTGTCCATATTTTAGGGTTGAAACAGTCTAAAACATAACATTTACTGTTCTCCTGTTGTGATATCTATATATCTAATATGTTCACATTCTCTGTATTCATCTATGTTAATAATTTTAAAAAGGAAAAGAAAGGGGGCTTTAGGAAGAACTACATCACATGTCTGAGTAAACATCAAATCAAGTTGTCATCAATTTACTAATAAACCCATTTAAGAAAAAGTATTCAGCTAGAGAGCAATGAATCTTATTGTCTTTGTGTCTGATCCATATTTCTCCACCCGATACATGGAAATAACCAGAGAGTTACTATAAAATACCTCAGGTGCATTGTTGAAAGTAATTTCCTGCTTTTGTGGGATAACTGAAACATAAACGTAAATAAGATAGTTTGAAAATTCACTTTCTCATCAATGCTCAAATAATTTGTTCTAATAAAGCCCAGTAAAATTTAGCTTGTAATGCCATCAAGGTAAATATATTCATGAAGTACTCACTTGCTAAATTTTTAAACACAATACATTATCTCATCTTTAATTTTTAGTTGTTATTTCAATTATCCATTGCTGAGTAATTAGTAGTCATCAAACTTAGTTGCTTAAAACACAAACTCACAATTTATTAACTTTGGTTGGGCTCAGGAGGATAATATTCAGAGTCTTGCCCAGGTTTCCTTATATGACTGACAAGGCCTACATAGTCCAAAGTGACATCACTCAAACATCTGGCAGTTCACTGGTGCTATCAGCTGGGTTCTCCTCCACTTAGTCTCTCTGGTAGAGTAGATCAGGTTCTCTTTTGGCATTGGTGCCATTTTAATTCGGTGAGCTTAAATTTACTATCATTTATCAAGTGTCTATTAAGTCAGTGTCAGAGAGGGCTATATAAGGATATGGCTATGAGGAGACTTAATAAATTGAGGGTTCTTTGATATAACAGGCTACCCAGCTACATTTCTTGTTCTAAAGATTTTTTCAGATACAACAAACAATATTTTACAATTTAACTTGTAGATGAATGAGTTTCCTGAGATATAATTTAACTAAGCAAACTCTTTCATACTAAAAATCTTATGACCTCTTTACCCATCTTAGGCTTTAAGATTGATATGAGAGGTATTCTGGAATAGAAATCTAAATTTAAGGCTAGAGTCAAGAGTGCCGAAGATAAGACTCTTATCCAAAGGAAAATCAAGCAATTGCTATGTCTTGCAAAGGCCAGTGAGCAGACAGAGGGGAGAGAATACAATTGCCCCAAATAAAGACTCACTTTGGATCTCAGTGATTATATGTGTGCATATATGCGTATATATGTATATTATACATGTGTCTGCGTGTATATATGTATATTATACATATATATGCATGTATATATATGAATATATATAAAACTGAAAACTGCACACATCCCATATACACCATATACATGAAAGTGAACACACACACATACATAAACATATATATTCAGTTTCAAACTATTGTTAGGGAACCTGAGGAAGAAACTAAATGGAATATAATGGTTGCATCTATGATAGCCATGGTACTAGAACTAGTAGTAGTTCTACTAAGGTGAGAATTGACATAGTAAAAGAAATAAGATACAAAGCAGTAAGAGAGAGCTACATTTTCCTTAAGGCCAGGCTGAATATTCGCTAACAAGGAAATTTCTACAGTCATTATTTTAATCTGATTCATTCTCTTGGTGGGATATTCCAGAGTTACCACCTACAGAAATTCCACTTTTCCTTACCGAGGTTTTCTGTTTTTCTTTTCAGTCCAAATATTAGTCATTTTGGTAGAGAAGGCAGAAACGATTAACAATTGAGTAATTCCTCAAGAATCATGTTAAAAGGTTTCCAAATCATGAATGTATAGTTACACTTTCTTCACTAGATTTTAACCCACATACCTCACTTGTATAGAAATTATGCTTATTTGGATATTCAGTATATTTCTTCACATAAAGACAAAATCTATAAAATGTACACACACACAGATGCTATGGATACATGCACACATGTGCACACACAAATATGTATACATGGTTTACCATTATTTTCTAGATCATTCAGAGATCAGTATTAATTAAAACATCATAGATCTATAGCAAATTTTGGGCCACTTCTCCTAAAACAGGAATTTAAAAAGCCTTCAATTGTCATAACAATGGGAAGAAGTCTGAGAGCTGGAGTAAGGGAAGTTGGTGCTCAGAAATATTAACTACCATTTATATAGGATATCCTTATGAGATAATCTTAAAGCCAAATGAGGCTAAAATATTAATACGAGTTATTTAGCCAAGTTTTCCAGCAGGAAGAAGGAAATAAGCAGTGAACTAAAAAGCATACAAGATACAGAGGAGCAGCTTAATTGAAGCCATTACAGCAGAAATTGAGAAGAATAAACAGGAGTTAGAAGATGAGAGCAAGCAATTGCAAGTGGAGTGGGCTGAGCTGGAATTATGGTGTAGAAAATGACAAGTTGAGAAAAACTCAAACAAACATTTCTATAATGTCATGTGCATAAGATACCTGTAGATGTTATCAAGGTATATAAATAAACTACCTGTCATTAGAGCTAATTTCTTAGCAAATTATTCATAAAAGTTTATAACTTTGTGAGGCATTACAGACACCAAAACTAATGATTTGGCATTTCCATGGCCCAATTTGTCTAAAAAACTATCTTTTACACTTTACTGTTTTTTAATAGGCAATACAGTGCTCAAAAAGTCTTTTATACCAAGTCCAGTAGGTTGATAACATTGAGTATAACTGAGCATTGCTTTGTGTCTACCCTCGGGCAAATCTGGAGATTTTCTCAAGCCTCTTTATGAAAATGGAGAGACCTCACAAGAGATGCTAATGGACAGCTGACCCTGCTCCCTGCTCCATCACAGGTTGTAGAGTATTAATTCCCAAGTTACCCATACATTTAGTTCTGAATGTGCAAAAATGGTTTAGGTTCAAAAGTTTTCAACTACTGACAAGCTCAAGAATTCAGAGGAGGTAGTACTAAGGGAAATGTAATTAATATATAATATCAAAACTTAAGCATAGCACCATAACACCTAATTTTTGATGATGTCAAATACTTAAAGTTCTCCCTTTTTATTTTCTGGTGAAAGGTGCATAGTATACAAACCTCTACTAACTTCTTGGGCTTCTGAATAAAGGAAAGGACTACCTAATGACAGTAATAGCTTGACTGCTGAAGAATTATGTCAATTAACAAAAATTGCTTCATAGGAAAAAGATGAATTTTCTCTTCAAAGTTTTTTTTAAGCATGGGTGACCAAAACCATCCCATACTTAGAAGAAAATATTGCATTGTTTTATACAAGATATACTGCGCACATTACAGAAGATTCATGTTTAATAATGCATCTTGTAAAAATCTTAGAGAGCTATAACCTTACAACATGACTTAACCCAAATACATTGAAAACCCCTTGGATTTAGACCTACAGGGAGGTGGTTTTGCTTTCTGTACCATAGCACGCATAGTTGAAGCAAACATATTCCTTCAAACATAATACTCTTACATAGTAGAAAGTGTTCTCTGTTTTCTGGATGAAAAGACTTGAGGTCTTTTGTATTAGCAAACTGAAATTGTTAACTATAAAAAGTCAAAAATCAAAGGTACTCTCATGTATTTATAAGGACCTTGAATGGCTCAGATTCATCAGGAAAAAAAAAACATTCCTCAGAGAGTCTGATCTCAAGCTGATGTTTCTTTATTGAATTTGATTCTAAACCATCATTTTTGTTGAATCCTCTGTGCTTTCAGAATGCTGAAATGTAAAATATTTTTAACTTATGAAAGAGATAATTTATTTTTATTTTCTCCTATAGATTTTTAAGTGGCACCTTAAAAAATAGACAAATCCATCCAGGGTCAAAAGAACTCAACTCAATTCTCTATCACTGTGAAAATAGACTTAGTTCTTCATTACAAACGCACTACAATAACTACAAAAATTATACCTCCTGGAGTATATATTTACATATCCATGCAAAAGGGGAATAGATTAAAAGATGTTTATGAATGTCTAAAACCTTAAGTCAGTTTAACGTAGTATTATAAATCAGGTTTGTGGGTGATATTTTGTCTGCTTCTAGACTTGTGAGCAAGTTATTAAGTTTTAGGTTACTTATATTTAAAATTCAAAAAGGAAATGATTGTGATTGCATTCAAAGAAAGAGAGGACATTTTGAAGCTTCTTTTTTTTACTAATATCAAAACATAATACCACATTTGTAAAACGCGTTGATGCCTTACAACCAAGTAAAATACCTCAATACCCCACTTTTCAAGATCAGTAATATTGGCCTAAGAGTATCACTCTATAGGAATTATAAAAACTTGTATTTATGCCCTGAGATTATACCCTATAATGTGCAAACATTATAGGATAGACAAGTGGATATAAGGTTTCTTTCTAGGTTTCCTTATATACTCCAAATGGTAAAACTAGATAGAAGATTAAAATTCTAAATGTTGTTCATTTTAGAACCTTCAATGTCAGAGTTACTTTGTGTGAATAAGTTTACCTAATTTTCCACACTATGCATATCTAATAGATATTACTATTGCACAGGTAAGAAAACTGCCTCTCTGATTATTATTATTCACTCTAGTCACAGAGATAAGAAAGGGCAAAATATCATAAGAGAAGCCCAAATAGGTCTTATTTTAGTGGAATATTTTTCCACTGGACTTCGACTGGTTTATCTTATTTATCCGTCCATCTAAGATCAGTTGAAAAAAGAGACTTGCAGATGCAATATTTTAGCTAATATATCCAATCTCCTATTTGAAATCTCCTGCGTATCTAACAGAAAACTCAAATTTAGTATGTCTGAAATCAAGCTGACTGCTGCACATGTTCACACTGAAAGAAAGCAAAACAAAATTCCTTCAACAGCTTTTCTCATCTCAATAAATGGTACTACACTGTGCCTGTATGACTCATGCCCAAAACCTAGAGGTCGACCTAGGTTCTTTTTTTCCCCATGACTCTCCATTTCCAAGATTTCCATTTCTTCCATGAACACTTCTCAAAGCCACACCCATCTCTCTGTCAGAATACCACAATGCATTGCAAATCTGCCTCCTCACTTGTCATCTCCTCCCTAAATGCTCTATTTTCACAGTAGTCAGAGTGGCTTTTTTTTTTTAAAGCACACAAGATCTTGACTCTTCATTCCCTACTTTCTGCTTTAACTCCTTGATTGGCTTTCCTCTGCTAATATAAAGAAAAATTTCCAACTTCTTTTTAATGACCATAGATCCTGGCTTGATGTTTTCTACCTACCTCTCCAACCACATGTCATACACTTCCCTTCTTTTCTTATCACACCCAAAACATTCTTAATTATTTCCACAGTCTTTGTATATGTCAACCCTTTTTCTGCCTCTAGAATTTTGTGCTTGTTTCTCTTTCTTTCTAAAATAAGCTTTCTGCGGCTTTTTGTAAAATTAGATCATTGTTCTTTGAAATCTTGGCTAAGAAGTTTTCTGAAATACCTTAATTAAAGTTCCTTCCCTGGTTACTAGCAGTCTCCTCACTTTGTTTATTTTTATTGTAATCTTTAATGATTGTTTTCTATTTGTTTGATTTCTTGATCAACTCAAATTTGTATCCTCAGGTCTTATCAAAATACTAGGTAACTACACACCTATTAAAACAACTAAACACAAAAATAGTGACAACAAAAGCTGGCAATGATGAAGAAACTGTATCATTCACACATTATTTGAATTGTAAAATGTTATAACACTCTGGAAATAATTTATTAGTTTCTTTAAAAACTAAACATATATTTAGAATAAGATCCAGCAACTGCACCCCTGGAAATTTATCTAAGAGAAATGAAAACCTATATGCGATCTTTAATATCTTTCATAGCACCTTTAATTCTAACAGAGAAAAACTGGAAACATCCAAGATGTTGGACAGGTGAATGGTTGAATAAACTGTGGTATATCCATCTGATTAAATACTACCCAGAAATAAAAAAGAACATACTTTTGACACATGCAATAACTTGCATAGATCTGAAGGGCATTATGCTTAGTGAAAAAAAGCAAATATCAAAAGGACACATGGCATATTATTTCATGTATATAACTTTAATAAAATAACATACATATAGAAAACAGATTAGTGATTTCCAGAGGTTAGTGATGGTATGGGAATGTGAGATGAATATGGCTATAAAATGTGAGGAAGACACTTTTAGTGATGGAAGAGTTCTGTAACTTAATTGTAATAATGGTCACATTAATCAACACGTGATAAAATTGGCATAGACCTATGCATTCACATTGTATAAATGTCAATGCCTGGTCTTGATATTGTACTAAATTATACAAGATGTAACTCTTGAAATAAACTGTGTAGAATAGTACACAAGACCTCTCTGTACTTGAAACTCCCTATGGATCTATGATCTTTTCAAAATAAAAAGCTAAAAAATGTGAAGTGTTCAATAAATAAAATAGTAACTGTATTTTATCCAATTCTTACCATATAAAAATGCTTCACATACATTAACTCATACAATTCAATCTATAGCAGGATCATATTGATGCCATTATTAGTCCTAATTTATAGCCTAGTAGCTTGTTCAAGGTCACATAGCTAATAGGAGGAAGGGTTATGATTTTAATTCTCCAGCTCCAGAGAATGTGCTACCAACTGACACATCACAGCGTTTCTCAAAAATAATTCTGGATGGAAGGAAAGAAAGGAGTTAAGGAAGGAGAGAGAGAAGGAAGGAAGGAAGGAAGGAAGGAAGGAAGGAAGGAAGGAAGGAAGGAAGGAAGGAAGGAAGGAAGGGAGGGAGGGAGGAAGGAAAGAAGGAAGGAAAGAAGGAAGGCTGGAAGGGAGGGAGGTAGGAAACAGGGAAAGAAGGAGGGAAGGAAGGAAGGAAGATACAATAAAGGAAGGAAGGAAGGAAGGAAGGAAGGAAGGAAGGAAGGAAGGAAGGAAGATACAATAGCCGGTATATTTTCTCAAAGAGAAGACATCATAAAACCCTTTTAACAAACACAGCCTGACTTCTCAAATTCCCTCTCCATTCAACTTCCTTGACTGTAGAGTCCTATTCAGGGTCAAGGAAGGAGAAATCAAACTAAAGATCATAACGCTGCATGTATGTGGCATTGTATTGCCAGAGTTCTCTGAGTAAACCTTTCTAGAGATGCACATTTTGCACTCTATTGGAAAAGTTATCTTAGTTATAAAGTTTCTGAAGATGCATTTGCCATATTGAAAGCAAGCAGTCACATACAATTTGACAGACACCAGCACAAATGACAAGAAAAACTTGGTAAAGTTGAAGAGACTGCCTTTGTTATATCTAATATTCTATCACCCCAGATCTATCTTCTCAAATCTCCACATTACTTAGCCTAACCCTATTTTTCTATTTTCTAGAGGAACCCACCACATTGATCAGGTTGATTTATTCACATTTTCCCAAAAATGCTAGGTAGATTCCTTCCTAAATCCATTAGTAAGTTATAGTCTGTATTCCCCATGGATGAACTGTGTTCACCAGTTATGACTCTTACGAGGAACTTCATAGAAGATCTTCAGTGGCATCTAGTGGTACATGTTGGACATTAACTAAAAATGTATAGTTTCAGCAACCAACAGATTCTATTCTTATACCTGTTGGTCATGTCCAGGCAGTTATGTGTAAAATAATTACACAATGTTTCAAAATTTCAAGATGTTTGCCCACCTATATACTGTCCTTCACTCTCCTCTCCAGCTTTCCAAATAATATCCATAATTCAAAGACCAGTTAAATCCTACAGGCATATTCACAGAATAACTGCCCTGAAAACATTGTTTAAATTAATGAAGACCATCTATGGGCAATGCATCTTCAAGAGCTCAAGATCTGGTGAAAAAATGGAAACAAAGAAGAAATTTCAATACAATGTGATGAAAATTTTAAATTATTTCTCTCTTGCAAATTTCCATTGCTTGTTTGAACATTCAGGAGAATAGTACTGCTTTCCCATTGAATGTATAAATAAATGTAAGAATGAAGGTTGGCCCTCCCTCCAAATTCATTAAACATTAAATTTTTTAAGTAAAAGATAAGAGGGCTGTATGAAAATTAAAATTCATAATTACTTCCAATATAGAAAATAATTGAAATAGATAAAAACACAACCAAATAGAAATGGATATTGCTAAAAATCACCTTCTTAATTAAATTAGTAACAAAAGTGAAATTACTGTTCTATCCGTATTGGTGACATTGCTTCCTAAATTATTCAAATTAAAATATATTCTACTGGTGAGTTCAGGAAAAATTGACAATAAAGGAATAGTATCATACACAAAGAAATATAACTCACTGTTTTAGCCTAGCAACTAGTGTTTACAGAACAAGTTACAGATTATTCTGCAATACGAAACAATCCTAAAGTGTTTTTAACCTTAAATCAAAATTCAAATTACAATTAGAAATGAAATGATGTTCTCATTTCAGCAATGAATACAGAAGTGAAATCACTTGATTTTTCTGAAGACTGTATTTTTCAGTGTTCATCTGGATTTAACACTTTAAAGAATACCTTTTATTCCTTAAATAACATTCAGTTTGTGGAAGTAAGCACACCTTTTTCAGCTCCACTTATTCTGCAGAAGGATCCTTCCATATCAAGGATTAACACAATATGCATCGTGGGTTCACAAAGTTCAGTTTGCAGCTATCCTTAGCAAATCATGAGAACCATCTAGACTGATTGATGTGGAGATTGAAAGTAATTGATCCTGCCATTGAGAAGCTTTTTGAAACATGAAATTAAACAAGATGATATTAAGCATTCTGAAGTTCATCAGAGTGGCACATCAAATGTGTTACTAGCTGTTCATTTTCCTTTGTATTTTTATAAAGACCCTTGGCTGGCAGAATGGAACAGAAATAGAAACTAAAAGATCTAGATATTGATGTAGTGATCAAAGGCATACAGCTGGTTTACTTTGTTATAATAATATTTTATGTGGTACATGAAGACTTTGATCCCTTGACAAATGTCATTTGTAGGTGAGCAATTATTAATAGGATTGTAAGTCTTAATATGCAAGGATCACCATTAATAAAAGTAGACTATTGTAAAGTGAATTAGCAATAATTTTACTTATGAATAAAAACTTATACTATTTCAGGTCATTTTCTTATTGTTTCTTGAAAAAAGAAGTCTTTTCTAAGTCCAGTTAAATATTACCTAACTTTTGCATCAAATTTCATGGTAAACAAGGCTTATTTTCTTACTGTACTGATGTCTAAAAGCTAAATTTCACTGGTGATATGTCATTTGTTTAAGACTAGGTAACTGATAACCTAAGCTGAGACCCAAAATTTGTTATTTTCTTTATTTCCAGCACAATATTTTCCATCATGGTATATTACATCTTGCTAAAGAAGCTATGTTTCTTTAGCAAGACAATTGAAAAGCATAAACATTGGTTTACTAGATTTTTAATATTCCATATTATTTACAACTGTTTGCTTATTTCCGTGTATAAAATGACATTGATTCAATAGACTTCTTCCACATTTGCATGATATTCAGCTATAACTAACTCAGGCAATATTCATATGGCTCCAGAATTAAACCAGTATCTGACCTCCCAATTGAATTAGAAGATAGGCATTTTGTGATTTGAGGAAGACATCCTGTGAATTTACAAATGTCCAGAAAGTGATACAAAAGAAAAACAAAAGACTTTAGTCTAGTTAAAAGTAGTGCTACTATTTCTTGAAATTCTGAAAGCTGTAATAAGTATCATTCCCAAATCTGGGGATAAAGTACAGAAAATGGCATCTCCCAATATAATCTTGGACATATTTGTCATTAAGGAGCACAATGAAATATGACAAATTGTACAGCAACTTTTAAAAATTGCTAATAACTCTTTGTTTATCTCAGTAGTAAAATTTAAATACTGATCCAACCTGACACATATGAACATAACATACCTATTCTGAAAGACAAAGAATATGTATCGATATTTATATTACATTTAATACGAATCATGGAATATAGAATTATAGAATTGTGCCTATTTACCTAACAAATATTACCCCAGTTTTGTTTTTCTAAGCTTCAAGAGAGATTTCTTGGAGAAAATGAGATTTTATAAGCAACGCTAGCAAAAAAAAGACAACTTAAAAGATTATGGAGAAAAAGGCGTATTTTAGATACAAAACACAGATTGAGAAACGCTTAGCGGCAAGAAGTAATGCATCACTGGCCAGTGTAAATGAACCGTTTAGGCAGTAAAATGTGTCCAAGCAAGTGGTGAGTATATCCTGTTCTCTTTTATATATCTAGACAAGTGATTTCAAACACCCACATGGAGCCCTGAGGCCCTGGGTGTTCACCTAATGTAAGCCCCAATATAGGAGCTGAGGTCAAGTAATTGAGGGAATATGTCCAACAATCAATAAGCAAATTAGAATGAGCTGTCACACATTCTTACCCTCATCCCTTTGCTGCATTAACTGAGCAAACAGCTCTCTCTAACTATGTAGGAAAAGTGTTAGTACTCAAATAAAAAGGTAAATTTAATAATCTGCTTAAGGCTGTATGAAAAAATGAAGCAATGTGTATCAGGTTTCTTCAAATATATGCATATTGCAATCCACCCTATAAGTAGATTTACCCTCGATTGTAAGAGCTAAAAGCAGGCCGGGCACGGTGGCTCATGCCTATAATCCCAGCACTTTGGGAGGCTGAGGTGGGCGGATCACGAGGTCAGCAGATCAAGACCATCCTGGCTAACACGGTGAACCCTGTCTCTACTAAAAATACAAAAAATTAGCTGGGTGTGGTGGCGGGCGCCTGTAGTCCCAGCTACTCAGGAGGCTGAGGCAGGAGAGTGGCGTGAACCCGAGAGGCAGAGGTTGCAGTGAGCCGAGATCACACCACTGTACTCCGGCCTGGGCGACAGAACGAGACTCTGTCTCAAGAAAAAAAAAAAAAAAAAGGAAACATTCTGCAAATGTTGAATTTAAATGCATATTTCTGCTTTCATATAGCTTATATGATATTAAAGCTATATGCACCAGCAGATATATTAAGTTTTATATTATATAACATATTATATATATTTTATACTGGATAATGGAAAAATGGTACCTATTATGTTGGTGACCACAATTTTGGCAGCCTTAGAAAAACTTTAGGGCTGGGCGCGGTGGCTCACGCCTGTAATCCCAGTACTTTGGGAGGCCGAGGCGAGCGGGTCACGAGGTCAGGAGATCGAGACCATCCTGGCAAACACGGTGAAACCCCGTCTCTACTAAAAATACAGAAAATTAGCCAGGTGTAGTGGCGGGCGCCTGTAGTCCCAGCTACTCGGGAGGCCGAGGCAGGAGAATGTCATGAACCTGGGAGGCAGAGCTTGCAGTGAGCCGAGATTGCGCCACTGCAATCCAGCCTGGGCGACAGAGCGAGACTCTGTCTCAAAAAAACAAAAAACAAAAAACAAACAAAAAAAAACTTCAGAGCATAAGCCAAAACAATTAGAAATAGCATGGCTTTAAATTAATTTTTTTAAGAATCTTCAGGTGACAAATATTCTGTCATCTGTCATGCAAATCTAGTTCCACAGAAGGGCAAATTAGGAATCCATTACCCGGAATAACCATTCCTCATGCCTAGAAGAAGAATCTCTACAAGTAGGATTCTTGCTGTTCATCATGCCCTTATAAATTGGAGTCAGACTGAATCATTTTTTCTTGGCAATGGGCAAGAAAATCAGACTGTAACTATAGCTTTGTCACTGAGAATTGGTCAACCATTTCAAAATAGGTAAGTTTTCTCCCTCTGATGCTTCTACTGGGGCTTGAAGGATTGATAAATATGCTTCTATTCTCTGTCAGAATTTTGAACTAAGGGAGAGATACGCAAAGACTCAGGAAGATGGAGATCAAGATGGCAGGTTTATTTTTAAAGGAGCTATGGGGAATCTTTGTGGTAACAATAGATTTTTCTGTTACTGTAGACACACATACCTTCCCAGCCACAAGTGGTGCTAGACAACTGCACACCTCTCCATCCCACCTCCCATCCCAACAGATACATAGGCATTTTCTTCAGGTGTTGATGAAAATAATTATTTTATCACTATATCCAGATAATTCCAACAAGCAATATGCTTGTTGAGGTGAAATAATTTTTCTAAGATACAAACAGAAAATATATATGATTGAAATAGACACTAGGTGATATTTCACATATGCAATATGAGCTCTGTTTCTTTGACAAGACAGATGAATGAAGAATTCATGTTTGAATGATTGGCATTAGTCTAAAGTATTAAATAATGAAAGTGTCCATATTCTCTGCCCAGTGTGATCTTTTAAAATATCATCCACACAAATACAAGTGAGGTCATATTTTTACAATGAGGCATCAAATTTAAAGGCAGCAAAAAAATAATGAATATACCTCTTAGGTTAATTGTTTACCTTAGTGGCTTTAATGATATGGAAAGTTGAAGTTTAGAGTGAGAAAAGCACCAAAAAAGAAAATAATCAGTCTCCTGACTTTCATATCTGGTAGTCTTAGACTGAATGTCAGAACTGTCACAGGTCAAATAATGGCCCAGTATGTTTTCAAATAAGTGACACTGAACACCATGTTTTAGAAGTACATGATTGTCCTTCTTGATGTTAATCTCACAACTTAAGGACATGCTTGCCAAACATCATAATTTCTCTTAATAACTCATATCAGATAAATCTCCAGTGGAGACCTATGCTCTGGACTCCAGACTTATGCCAAGTAGCCTAATTACTATCTCCACTTGCAGGCAAAATAGGCATCTCAAAGTGAACATACCTCAAAAAGAGCTCTTAATCTCCTTCTACTATTCTCCCCACTTACCCAGCATCTTCCCCATTCTCACCTTCTCTCATCATGTTCCTCATATCAGGAGGTAATAGACTCCATCCTTATAGTTATACAGTTATTAAGCCACAAAACACCCTGTTTATACCCTTGGCAGCCCTATATTTTTTTAAAATTATACTTTAAGTTCTGTGATACAGGTGCAGAACATGCAGGTTTGTTACATAGGTATACACGTGCCATGGTGGTTTGCTGCACCTATCAACCTGTCATCTACATTAGGTATTTCTGCTAATGCTATCCCTCCCTTACCCCCCACCCCCTGATAGGCCCTTGTGTGTAATGTTCCCCTCCCTGTATCCATGTGTTCTTATCGTTCAACTCCCACTTATGAGTGAGAATATGCAGTGTTTGGTTTTCTGTTCCTGTGTTAGTTTGCTGAGAATGATGGTTTCCAGCTTCATCTATGTCCCTGCAAAGGACATGAACACATTCTTTTTTATGGCTGCATAATATTCCATGGTATATATGTGCCACATTTTCTTTATCCAGGCTATCATTGATGGGCATTTGGGTTGGTTCCAAGTCTTTGCTATTGTGAATAGTGCTGCAGGAAACATACGTGTGCATGTGCCAACCCCATCAAAAAGTGGGCAAAGGATGTGAACAGACACTTCTCAAAAGAAGAAATTTATGCGGCCAACAAACATATGAAAAAAAGCTCATCATTACTGTGCCGGGTCCATCCCGCAGACCCTGGCTGAGCAACAGAAGAAAGGAGCACTCAGACACAAATATACAGGGTAAGAGCAGGCTAGGAGGCTGCGAGCACTAGGGGCAGAGGAGAGTTAGCAGTCTCGATAAGCCAGAGCTGCTTGTATTTATTCAGTACTGGTATAATGTCCAAGGCCTGGAGTCAACACAATTGCTGGGTAATTAACATTTTTGCTCCCTCTTACAGGGAGCAGTCTCATGCTCAGAAGTTCAAAAGTCAGTTTCCTGATGACATAAGTAAACAAGCCTATTTAGATAAACTTCTTTACTTTTCCTTGCACCTACTTCTCACCCTTAGCTTCAGAGAAAGAGAATTTTCTTCCTTCACCTTTATTCTCTCTTGAAGCTTTTGCAAGACCTTCCAACCTTTCAAGAAGGCTTGCGTCTCTCCTTATAGCTTCTCCCACCACCCTGACCGATCTCCCACATCACTGGTCATTAGAGAAATGCAAATCAAAACCACAGTGAGATACCATCCCATGCCAGTTAGAATGGCGACCACTAAAAAGTCAGGAAACAATAGACACTGGAGAGGATATGGAGAAATAGGAATGCTTTTACACTGTTGATGGGAGTGTAAGTTAGTTCAACTATTGTGGAAGGCAGTGTGGTGATTTCTCAAGGTTCTAGAACCAGAAATACCATTTGACCCAGCAATCCCATTACTAGGTTTCTACCCAAAGTATTATAAATCATTCTACGTTTTCTTGACATGGAGTTTCACTCTTGTCATCCAGGTTGGAGTGAAATGGCATGATCTTGGCTCACTGCAACCACCACCTCCTGGGTTCAAGTGATTCCCTTGCCTCAGCTTCCTGAGGAGCTGGGATTACAGGCACCCGCCAACATGCCTGGCTAATGTTTGTATTTTTAGTAGAGACAGGGTTTCACCATGTTGGCCAGGCTGGTCTCAAACTCCTGACCTCAGGTAATCCACCCATCTCAGCCTCCCAAAGTGCCGTGATTACAGGAGTAAGCCACCATTCCCAGCCACCCTCATTTTTTTATAGCTCATACTATGTTAACAAATTTTATCAATAGTAATTCAAAACATCTTCAGATTCTGTTCCTGTCTCACCACCATCACTACCACCCTGATTCAAACCACCACCTCTCCACTCTCCAGTTAGGTTTACTGCTATAGCCGCCTAACTGGTCTTCCTACTTCCCTGTAGCCCCTTGCCCTCAGTCTATTCTAGTTTCTGCAATTAGGGTGATTCTTTAAGAATATGTCAGACCGAGCCATTCTTCTCTTAAAACCCTCCAATGACTTCACTCTCCATCCCACTCAAGGTATTAGTTTCCTCAGGCTACTGTAACAAATTACCACCAACTGAGTAGGTTAAAAGTACAGAAATTTATTCTCTCACAGTTCTGGAGGCTAGGAGTTGAAAGTAAGGTGTCATCGGGGTCATGGTCTCTGAAGGCCCCAGGGGAGGATCCTTCCTTGTCTTTTCCTAGCTTCTCACAGTTGCCATCAATCCTTGGCATTCTTTGGCTTGTAGTTACATGACTCCAATCTCTTCCTTCATCTTCACATACTTTATCCACTGTGTGTTTTTCTAAATATCCACGTTCTTACAGGCACACTAGTCATTTGATAAGGGCCCATCTGAATCCACTTAACTTGATTGACTAGGCAAGATTTTATTTCCAAGTAATGTCATATTTACAAGTACTGAGAGTTGGGATTTGAACATCTTTTTGGGGAAGACACAATTCAACCCACAGTACTCAAATCCAAAGCCCTTACCATGCACGCATCTCCAGTCCTTTGGTATTCAAAGTGTGATACACAGACCAGTAGCACCAGCATCCCCTGAAACTTGTAAGAAATATAAACTCTCCAGACCACCTGAATCAGAATCTTTATTTTAATGTGAAACCTAGGTGATTTACATGCAAATTAGAATTTGAGAAGCATACCCTTCAAAACGACCTGCCTACTTTTCTTATTATTTCATCTGCTCCTCACTCCATGTCACTCTGTCATTACTCTGCTTGTGTCATATTGGCCTTTTTGATATTCCTGTAGTGCCTGGACTATCCCTCCCCCAGATATTTGCATGGGTTATTTACTCACCTGCACCAGATATAAAGATATATTTATTATATATAGTGATATATAATTATACATATATTATCACACATATATATAACACAGTGCAGTTGTTCCTGGATAATCTATTTTAAATATACATCCTATCAACCCCATTCTTCTTCCTTGCTTTTTCTAATTCAAAAGTATTTATTTCCACAAATTTTTATCCACAGCTAAATATTACAGTGACTATTCCAAGCATTTTTCTATAAAGAAAGGTGTAGTTTACAGATTTGTTCAAAGTGGAAAAATATTTTCATCAGTAATCTTTCTTCCCTGGTGTTAGGTTCACCCCTGAATATGTCCTGAACTCTTCCGGAGAGGCAGTCCTTCATCTAAATGTCAGTGGGCGGCAAAATGTTATATTGAAATCTGGATTATTCTGATACAGTGTCACTTCAGAAAGTAGGTGAGTTTCATTTCTGGTTGATCCCCTTTGTTAGAATTAGGAATTTTTTTAAAAAAATCTTTTGTATGTAATGACCTTTATAATAATAATAAATCCTGCCCTGTGTTTGTCATTGGCATTAACCTCTGTCTACACCCTCTAATTCTCTAATTATGGCTCCAGTGGGTACAAAAGGTGAATTATGGTTATTTGGCTCATGCAGCAAATTAATCGGAGAAACTGATGACAAATGGTCTGTGAAGAACTGCAAGGTCTTGCCCCATGCTGTCCCATTTTAGTTACCATTTAGTTATGTAGGCATTATACAAATGCCTCAAATCAGGACACCTTTGCTGTCTCAGTAGGTCGAGTGTATGAAAATTTACTTTATGCAGAAGAAATAAATTCTAATTTATTGGTTACCTGAATCTTAATGTATGAAGGTTCTAAGTAAATATTTGATGAATTGATGGTAGCAGTGTTAATTTTTAAATGTTCCAAGCTCCTAGTTTTTTTTTTTTGTTTTGTTTTTACAAAAGCCTTAAAGTTTGGTACTAAGGAAATCAAAGAATCAACTCCCACCATCATGCTTCATGGAAAGGGAAAAATGTCTACCTTTGGGTCTAATCTGCCTCCCAGGTGAGCCTACAGGTACTAGAACTCTAACTGCAACTATGATGGCACAGGGAAAATGCATGTATGTAATATGCTTGTCAGCTTCAGCAACAACTCATGTATACATACACATTTACTATATGTAAACAGGTCCCGTATCATACTTAAAACACAAGTGTTTGATCTATAAATATTTGATTCTTAGTATTTAAAATGCTTCTAATGTTTTAAAAGACAAAACTCCACCATGATATCACATAGAACATTAAAATTATTCCCACAGCCAACACTTATTTCAGAGAAACAATTGAGAAGTCAGTTATCTTAGTCACCACTAAAGGCACCTGGTGAGAAAAGCCTGAACTAAATTTTAAATATTAAAAAATTAAAGAGATATCTAGTGCAGAGTTCAAACCTTTATGTTGAATTGTTTAAGAGTCATTACTGATTTCATGACGCTGATAAGTGTTTGAGTTGAAATGATTTTTAAAAATGCAGAGAAAATGCTAACAGAATATTATATAGTTCCCCTAAAGATGCTTCTTCTAACCTCCAAGTATTAAATAAGACTGATCTAAATGTTAAGTACCTATAAAGTATATATTTGCTAGTTATCTATAAATTTTAAGTACAATTCCAGTGATATACCTGTATCTTTGGAAGAGAAGAACTAAACCTGCCATTTCTTAGGCTAAATAGATGATTCATAAGGTCCTTCCCTCCCCGTTTATTCTGATTGCCAAGCTTGTGTTCAGTAAGTTCTTGGCATCTAGTGATTAACCAGTGACAGCAGACAGTAGTGACCAAGAGAGATGGAGAGAACGATGGTGTAAGACAGTATATAAGGACAGTAAGCCACTGTATTTGTGGAACAACTGCATGTCAAAACTCCTTAACACTCTAACAAGGCATTTTTGGTCTTTTAAGATTAAGGACAGTCCTGACATAAGGGACTCAGTTTCAAACTAAAGTGCATCAAAAAGCAAATTATACTTCACAAACAATTTAAAGAGGTAGCCACAAACCCAGTTGTTTTAGATTGGCCTTCTAAATGAAGTCAGCACATGGATCCACGTGTGAGTGTCATGGACATCAGTGATTATGTAACTGTAACTGAAAGAAAAAGGCACAGCTCTGCAGACCCCCAAGAGAAGCTGGCATGTTTAATGTGGATGTAGAAGGGATAATGTCCATGGCAACTGATTGGAACACAACTGTCAGCAGCCTCAACGCAGGCTAAGACTGGGTTAAGCCCCAGGAGATGCAGAGAACGACTGAGGAAGCTGTGCTCTAAGGGCACAGTACAGAAGGTAGCTTGGAGTGTGCTGTGTTTCCGAGAGCCTTTTAAGTTGGGTGGTTGAGTAAAGGAGGGTGGAGGCAGGCTGTTCTACTTCCAATCCATGGATAAATCTCATTTTCTCAATGTAATACAGAGGCTGTTCTTCTATGATTGGCAAACACTATTTGTTCTTATCATGGAGACAGCATACTGCTATCAAGAAATAGGGAAAAGACAGTAAAAAAATGTGTGGAAAGAATATGGAACACCATGCAGCCATAAAAAATGATGAGTTCATGTCCTTTGTAGGGACATGGATGAAGCTGGAAACCATCATTCTCAGCAAACTATCGCAAGGACAAAAAACCAAACGCCGCATGTTCTCACTCATAGGTGGGAATTGAACAATGAGAACACTTGGACACAGGAAGGCGAACATCACACACCAGGGCCTGCTGTATGGTGGGGGGAGGCGGGAGGGATAGCATTAGGAGATACATCTAATGGAAATGACGAGTTAGTGGGTGCAGCAAACCAACATGCCACATGTATACATATGTAACAAACCGGCACATGTATACATATGTAACAAACCGGCACATGTATACATATGCAACAAACCTGCACATTGTGCACATGTACCCTAGAACTTTAAGTATAATAAAAAAAGTGTGGAAAGAATAATATGGGTTTCTAACTGAATGCTTGCTTTTGAAGAGCCCAAAAACAAACAAACAAAAAATTCTAAGAGCAGCAAACATCTACATCTGTTATATTACTGAATTACTCTTTTTTAAAATCCTTATTTCATAGGAGAGATATTTACAATTTTGAATTACAACGTTTGAAAAACGTTGAAAATAACCTGAAAGGGGAAAGTTGACCTGGGTTTATTCTCTTAAAAAACCCCAAACTTTTGTATAATAGTAATCCCTGAACTGATTATTTTTGAAGGTTTTTCAGATAATCTGATGTGCAAGGTTAGTTTGTTTTACTATTCAGTTGTTTGGAATAGTAGAGCATTATATGACGCTCTTATTGGAGGGTTAATGGCATTAAGAGATTAAAAGCTTTCACATTGTTTGGTTTTTACATCTATAAATAAAACAAGTTGTTATCATTTTCTAATATTTAGCTTATATACATTTTTGTGAGAGTTTTGTGGGACTTGGAAAGTGTATGGACCAGCATCAGACACAAATTATTTTTCCATCTTTCTCACTTGGAGTTTCAGATAGCAGCATTTTAATCATCTCTTCCATTAAACCAAGATTACACAAAAGTGTTTGAGGACACTGAGGACTGGCACTTCTAATTTTGCTTCAGAAACCAGTACTCAAAATGTCTGGTTTGGAGGTCAGTTACACCACTGTCTTTGTATAATCAGCCATTAAAAAATATTTTGGGGACATTTCTCAGAAGTCTCATCCCCATACTTTTGTTCTTAACACATCTCACCACAAACTCTACCACACCTATGGTTTGCAAACTTTGGGAAATGTCAGTATATGCCATTATCATGGTTATTAGTACTATTATTTGTTAAAAGCCCTTTGAAGGCAATTTATGTGACTTATATATAGTTAGTATTTTAATTTGGACATTCTCCAGTTATATGCAAAGATTAAAACTCGGCAGCTTCATTTTATAGAATTGGCATCTTTTATATGGCTATGGGGACTGCTTGGTGTCTATAAATTATTATGTATATTTGTTGGACTGAAATCAAACTTAAAATCTTCCATATTTCACATGTTTTTATTCTGAGCAGTAGGTACAAAAAATAATGCCATAGTTGTGGTCTAATTCTGTGTAGTTCAGCACTCTCCACAGGCTGTCAATCTCTGATTTGATCTACTTTTACCAGATTTAACAGATCCTTGAATTTACTTTACTGTATATGCTTCCTTTTTGCTCACATTGGGAATCAGACTAAACATGCATCTACTTCATTGAGGAACTCCAGATTGAGACATGCTGGGATTGACTCCATGGTTAGGGAAGATGGATGAAATGGAAACAAAACAGGAAACATGTGCTTGGCATCTAATAGCAGTTGCTGAGGGTCATTCTGCTCTTGTAGTTGTGCTTAGATCGTTTGTATAAAGGCCACTGTTACCTGTTCTTCAAATTCATTCAGGGGAGGCTAAAGGTTTAAAATTTTGACAATCTGCTGGGTGCTGAGAGAGGCACACAGGGAGCAGATGGCCTCTGCATCCTCCTGGGTTTTCTTCTTTAATTGCAGGAGCTGGGCTGCTTGGATCAGAGGTTCCATGGTCTGAACTACTCCACTCTGGTGAAGGTTTCTTCCCCAAAGCCACTCCTCAAGCTGACTTATATTGTACCTGAGTTGCATGCCTGTGCTCCAAGAGCAGGTGTCCTCCCGCAGGAGCAGGTTGTTAAGAGTCACTGCGTTGATCATGTAGAAGAGCTGTTTGAATACCTGCAGGATGATCTCAGGGTCCAAGCCCTGGTCACACATGACTGTATGAAAGGCATTCATCTGGCAGATGATAGCTTCCAGGCGGTATGAGTTATCCCCATCTGCCATGCTGGAGGAGTGCTTCTGGGAGCCAGTGGGCTTCACACCAGATAGACCCTGAATGCTCTCATTTTCCAACAGGGCAGAAACTATCATCGGCTGTAACACACCCTCGGAAATTTTAAAGAGGTGCTGGTAGATCTGAATGGAAAGGTCGCTCAGTACCTGACAGTATTTGGTGAGGTCAAAGTTCTTAAGGCAGTGTTCGTTGTGCTTTGCAGTATTCTGAGTAATGAAGCCCTCATCCCCGCTGTACCGCTTCAGACAGTGAAGAAGGTGGCAGGTGTTGGATAACAAGAATGACGTCATCTCAAAGTCATCACTGTGCTTCTTCAGGACTTTCTTAATGTCGTTGGTGGTGGAGGTCATCAGGGAGTGCACCTTGAGATCATCGTTGGTGTGGTCCGCGAGCCAGATGCACATGTAGAGGATGTAGGCGGGGAGACAAGGCACTGTGTCCAACAGCATCTGGGGCTTCAAGTCTATCACCAGGTTGAGGATGAGGAGGGCCTCGCCCTCTTTGTGGCACTCCAACATGCCCTGGAAATCCTTTTCTTTCCACTGAACTGTGACCTGCCTGTTGAACTCATGGCGCTTCCTCTCACTCTGGGCCAAAGCCTGGGCAGCTTCCTCATGTAAATCTTCAGTTGCTTTTAGAGCTTCCTCTCATTCTTTTCCTCTGACTTTATTTTTCACCTCAGAACTTCCTATCAACTAGTATGTTGAATATTTTGCTTATTAACTTTGTTTATTGTCTTCTCCCTCGATTAGAATATTAGCTACTTGAGTACAAGGATTTGAGCCTGTTATGTTCACTGCTGAATTTTAGGCTCCTGGAAGATACCCAGCATTCAATAGAGACCACAAAATAAATATATGTCAAATAAATGAGTCTGTAAGTTCATCAATTTATTTGCCCATATGCATTAACTTTTGCCCATATACATCCAATAACTCTTGTTATATGAAATCAACTGTACTATTTGCTTCATGTAATAGTTTAAAAATACATATGTGTGTATATAAATATATACAGAGATCATAGACCTAACTACGTCTATATATGTGTGTATGTGATATGTATAAATATATACACACATATATGACTGGCATATATATATAAATATATACACACACATATATATGACTGACATATATATAAATATATACACACACATAGATATGACTGATATATATATCTATCTTGTGTAAGTGGAATCAGGCAGTATTCAAACATACTTTCAATTAGTAATGACTATAGTTTAAATAAGAGAAAGTTTAAAGATTCTGATAGTTTAAATAAGAGAAAGCAAACATCACTACTACTAGTATTTGGGGAAAAAGATTACAAATAGAGATATTATGATAAAAGTGTACAATATTTTTTATGTTTGTGCACTTAGATCCATGTTGAAACTTTGGCTCACCTATACATGTATAGCACATTGGAATATGTGCTACCGTATGCCATTTATAAAGACTGAAAATAATAGTTTATAAACATTATTATTTATTTAGCAACCTCATAAGCTTGGTTTCAAAAATACCTGAATTACATAGCATAATCCCAGTGCTGGAGAACAGAACAGTAGCTGCCAAGGGTTAGGGTTGGTTGGAAGATGTGATTAGTGAGGGATAATGTGAAAACATGTACTTTCTTTGTGGTGATAGAGCAGTTCTGCATCCAGATTATGGTGATGGTTACGTAAATCCACACTTCATAGATCTATACACACACATCACACATACATTCAAACACATCTGTACATGTAAAATCCTTAGAAATATGAATAGGGTCTGAACCTGAGTTAATGGTATGGTAACAATGTCAATTTCCTGATTTTGGCAATGTACTAGGTTAAGTTAGATATAATCATTGGGGAAAGTTGCCTGAAAATAGCATGGTCATTCATTTTACTTCTTTTTTTAACTTCTTATGAGTCAAATTATTTTAAAACAAAAGGTATTAAGCAAAGACAAAAATTTGAAAGTTCAAAAATCAAAGCCCATGTGAATTTGGACATATGATTTGATTTCTTTTGTAGACCTTGATTTCTTCACCTGTAAAAATGGGATAATAGTATGATTCCTATCTCATTATTGTCATGCTTAAATCATACCACTTATGTAGGTGCCTGTACATATATATATATACACACACACACATATATCTATATATATGACTGACTTTGACTGACTTAGGTCTATGATTTAAGATGCGGAAATTGGAATTTACCAGAACATTTGTGAATTGATTTGTTCTTATGCTTCACCACCTGTCATGGTAAAGGACACCTTAGCCCCAGCTCATAGTATGAAAACACGTAAATGCTTCTATGTGCCCTAAATTTCTCTTGGTTAAGCTTTATACTTTTTTTTTTTTGTTTATGACACAGAAATATGATCACAAAGCACATGTGTACCACAATACAAATTTCATGTATTTTGTCTCTGTATTATGTTTTCTTTCCATTTATGTCGTTTCAAGCTAACAATTCCTAATATCCTAATACAGTGGGCCTTTCGAGCACTTACTTCTTTAGATAGTCATGTTCTTTTAACTAGGATCTCACAGATAAACTTATCAAAGCATGGGAAAGGATGAAGAACCTTGACTCCTTCCCCTCTCCATCCCCCACTAAATTCAATTCGCCCCAACCTTGTATTTGTTTTGTTCTCCTGGAAAAGAAAATATAGTCATCACCCTCAATAAATATACAATCTAGTTAGAGAGATATGACTTCAGAGTAGGATTTCTTAGTTTTGATTTTGATTATCTTCCTTTAGATATTTGGAAAGACAAGAATGCTGTATGCTTATGGACTGCAAGCAGTATGAGTGGAAAACAAAAGTAATAAATGTTACTTCTGACTTTATTATAATCTTAGGATTGTTAATAGTTAACAATTACTTACTGAAGGAAGATTTAAATTGAATATTTCTAAATGGGAAAAATTTAAAAAGCAGGTGAGTCCATAAATTTTAGGACCCAGAATCTACTGAGCTAAAAACTCAATAAGAGTTAATTCTCTGTTGGTGTTGTAGCAATTCTTGAGGTTATTTGTGAAGACTCACATGAGAGCTAAACAATAAAAGAGGACTGAGACCATTTCAAGGGATGGAGAACACCTTCCTTTCTTGTTCAGATGATGCTCTGAGACATTGCTGTTTATTTTGACTCCATCTTTTTAAACAAACTTCCACTTAGGAACTTAAAAACCACCTGTAAACCAACAGCCACAAAAAAGTGGGGAACTCAGTGTTTAAGCATTATTGTTCACCAGACACGGTACTGGGCACTTACATAAATGGTATGGTTTAAACATGACAATAATGAGATAGGAATTGTACTATTATTCCATTTATACAGGTGAAGAAATCAAGGTCTACAAAATAAATCAAATAATATGTTCAAATTCATAAGGGCTTTGATTTTAGAAATTTTAGATTTTTTTGTCTTTGTTTAATACCTATTATTTTTAAATAATTTGACTCACAAGAAGTTAAAAAATAGTAAAAAGAATGATCGTGTTATTTTCAGCCAACTTTCCCCAATGATTATATCTAACTTAACCTAGTACATTGCCAAAATCAGGAAATTGACATTGTTTCCACACCATTAACTCAGGTTCAGACCCTATTCATATTTCTAAGGATTTTACATGTACTCTTGTGTAGGTGTGTGTGACTATATGTGTGATGTGTGTGTATAGATCTATGAAGTGTGGATTTATGTAATCATCACCATAATCTGGATGCAGAACTGCTGTATCACCACAAAGAAAGTACATGTTTTCACATTATCCCTCACTAATCACATTTTCCAACCAACCCTAACCTTTGGCTGCCACTGATCTGTTCTCCAGCACTAGGATTATGCTATGTAAATCAGGTATTTTTGAAGCCAAAGCTCATGAGGTTGCTAAATAAATAATAATATTTTATAAAATGTTATTTTCAGTCTTTATAAATGGCATACTGTAGCACATATTCAAATGTGTTATACATGTATAGGTGGCAAAGTTTGAACATGGATCTAAGTGCACAAATGTAAAACATATTGTACACTTTTATCACAATATCCCTATTTGTAATATTTTCCCCCAAAAGCTAGTAGTAGTGATGTTTGCTTTCTCTTATTTAAATTATCCAAATTATAGTCATTACTAATTGAAAGTATGTTTTAATACTGCCTGATTCCACTTATGTAAGATATCTAAAATAGTTAAACTCCTAGAAACAGAGTAGAATACTGGCTGCCAGTGTCTGGAAGCAGGGGAAATGGGGGTTGCTGTTCAATGGGTATAAAATTCAGTTATAACAGATGAATAAGTTCTAGAGATCTGCTGTCAACAGAGCACCTATAGTTAACAAGATTCTATTGCGCAGTTAAAAATTTATTAAGAGGATATATCTCATGTTAAACATACTTACTTCATTAACAGAAAAAATTGGAATATTTTACACATAAAATTACATATATGCCTGAATTTCACATTTCGTTTCACAAATTGAACTGGTGCTAAAAAGGTATTTTTGTATTAAAAAACATCTAACTGAAGGAAAAGTTACAAGTGAGTGATCCTTCATAAATAAAATATAATCCTAGGGACCGCTGTTATTCCATTTTGAATACCCTCCACGATTAGTCTTAATAATTATGTTGACTCAATGAAAAATAATGATTTCTCAAGAGGCAACAGAAAATAGAGAATAAGTCCATTCTTGAGAAAATTTATAATTCGTGAAAGTAATTTTTTCATCCTCTTTTCTTATTTAAACCTCAAGTACTCTCTGCCACTCTGTGCTCTTCTTTCTGGGGTAAAATATGCCAGCTATCCACAGTCAGGGCATTCTCTAACCACTCCTCCCTAGAAATGTCTACAGACTTTTACTCAGCTAGACTGTCTTGTTGTCTGTCTTTATATCAACTTCACAAGACGTGTGGACCATTCTCTTAGGCCCTTGCATGGCAGTGCATAATATATTCCATGCTAATTATCTAATGAGGTTCACTAAATTCACCACATAAAATACTCTTAGATCTAACAGTACAAAAATTTCCAATTATGGGCCGGGCGCGGTGGTTCACGCCTGTAATCCCAGCACTTTGGGAGGCCGAGCCGGGCGGATCACGAGGTCAGGAAATCGAGGCCATCCTGGCTAACACGGTGAAACCCCGTCTCAACCAAACATACAAAAAATTAGCCAGGCGCGGTGGCAGGCGCCTGTAGTCTCAGCTACTCACAAGGCTGAGGCAGGAGAATGGCGTGAACCCAGGAGGCGGAGCTTGCGGTGGGCCCAGATTGCGCCACTGCACTCCAACCTGGGCGACAGAGGGAATCTCTGTCTCAAAAAAAAAAAAAAAGAAGAAAATTCCAATTACATAACTCCTTTGAATTACATCCTAAGGCTAATTTAAAGAGGGTATCACAAAAATAGAAATGATAGCGACAGAAAATGGTCCCAATTTTCACTGCACTGTTGCTAAGACCACCTTGCCACTCATCATTATAGAATGCCTTTCAGGTAACATAATAAGAGCCATTTTTAAAATGGAACCTTACTATACCCATGTGTGACAGGCAGAGGGCCTCCATTATTATTCATAGTTTACAGATGAAGCAGTTAGATTTGCCCCAGGTCACTGGCTTATTAAATGACGGGCTAAGACAGAACCAAGTTTTATTCTCAAATAAGACCATAAAGAAGAGGATTGATCCAAATGAATTATAAAATTTTCTTACAGCCCCAGTAACAATAATAGATAAGCTAATGATTTCTTTAATAAAAATCTGATATGACAAGTAAAATGTGACAGAATCAACATGATCAATTAATCAGATTTGGGTAGTAGTTTGGTAGCTAAATGTTGGATACTCTTGGACATAAAGATGACAATATTTATGACGATAAAGATGACCATTCCACAGTTTGAGAATTTCTACAGAGCAGAGAGATGAAGAAAATTTCTGAAGTTATTGAAACTGTGTGAAGATGAATTATTTGGTTGATGAACTGCTATCATTCTAAATGGACTTCACTTTCTGAAAAAATAACGCATAAGGATGAAATATGTATTGAATGAAAATTATATTTTGTTTTTCCATTTTTTACCTAATAAAAAAATCAGAAAAACAGATTTTTTTTAAAAAAAAAGAAAAGATGACTATAATAGACAATGGAGACTAGTAGAGGCAGTAGTGAGGGCAGCCAGGGTTGAAAAACTACAGGGTACTAAGCTTCGTATCTGCATGATGAGATCAGTCATACCCCAAACCTCAGCATCGCACAATATACCCGGGTAACAAACCTGCCTAGACATTTGTGTAAAATGAGATGATTGCAGGGTAGTTTTAAAAGTCATTCCCCTTATGAAAATATGGAATGTTGTGCACATTATTTCATAGACTTTGTGCTTAGTTAAAGTTCTTAACCAAAAATTCTAAATGATTTCTCCTATTAATAAATAAATATCAATAACATCATTTTAATGGGCTCTATGAAGACCTTATTGTGTGATTCTATCATAATTCAACAAGTGCCCTATTGTTGAACGCTTAGACTCTTTCTGATTATTTCCCTTTACAAAAAATGCTATATTATACATTGTTGTATGTATTTTTAAGTTATGAAATTGTTAGGGCAAAAGGTGAATAAATGTAAGGTCTTTGATAAATACTGTCAGAATTCTCTCCATAGAGGATACGATAAAGCATCTTTTCATTTGAAGGAGCAAGAATAACTGCTACATACTTCTGAGACTTCCAGTACTTTTTTGGTTTTAAGTTTTGTTGTTGTTTATTTGGTTTTTTGGAGGTTTTCTGTTTTGTTTTATAAGTAGGTTTCAGTATTACTAAGTATTCAGTCATGGTGGATATTCGAAGAATAATTTCTCTCTTTGGGATTATACCTCTAACACTATGAGCAAGTATCACTGTGTTCTTTCTCTAAAGGAAAATATAAAGCATAGACAAATTAAATGCTGCTCAGATTCTAAAACTATGAAAATATAACAATGGAGAAACAAATAGCAAGTCTCTAGCTACTCAATGACTTTAGCATTGAGTGGATCCTAAAATGCCTATTTTTGAACAGAATGAAAAAGTACAGCAGGTTCCTTTGGAAGATCAAAGTGAGAAAATTGACTACAGCTTTAACAGCCTTAAAATAAATTTTTGGCAGAATGGAAAAGTATGCATAATTGAGAAAAGTACACTAATCTGTAGAATAAAATAGATATAAAAACAGGCTAAACCATAATGCTGCTGCCTGTTCTTTTGACAACAATCTTCCACCTGTCCCTGACTGCTGTGTTTAGGGAATCAAAGTTTAGAGCTGAAAAAAATAGGAGGTTGGAAACTTTAGGAGGAAGGCAGTGTAGGGCTGTGTAAATTGCAGAGAAGTCGGAGCCAGAAGACTTGAGTGGCATGCAATTGTGGATAGGCTATGAAATCTGGCAGCCTGCCTTTAAATACCAATTCAGACATTTACTAATCCTATGATCCCAGGCAAATACCATATCCTCTCTTTGGCTCAGTTTCTACATTTTTAAATAGAGATAAAAATAGTGCCTTACTGCCGGGCGCGGTGGCTCAAGCCTATAATCCCAGTAGTTTGGGAGGCCGAGGCAGGCGGATCATGAGGTCAGGAGATCGAGACCATCCTGCCTAACACGGCGAAACCCCATCTCTATTAAAAATGCAAAAAATTAGCTGGGCGCGGTGGCTCACGCCTATAATCCCAGCAGTTTGGGAGGCCGAGGCGGAAGGATCACGAAGTCAGGAGATCGAGATCATCCTGGCTAACAAGGTGAAAACCCATCTCTACTAAAAATGCAAAAAATTAGCCGGGCGTGGTGGTGGGCGCCTGTAGTCCCAGCTACTGGGGAGGCTGAGGCAGGAGAATGGCATGAACACGGGAGGCGGAGCTTGCAGTGAGTCGAGATCGCACCACTGCACTCCAGCCTGTGCGACAGAAGGAGACTCCGTCTCAAAAAAAAAAAAAAAAAGTGCCTTATTTTCCCAGTGCCTGACTCATATTATTTATTAAATATTAGCCATTCTTTTATTATATAACTAGATTGGAACTGGGCAGGTCACCTTACCTTGTGTCTCAATTTCTTCAACTGTAAAATGAAGTAGTTAGACAATGTGAGCATGTGATATCACAACTAGATGTGAAAGTCTATGGTCCTATCAGAACAGCAACAACAACAAACTCACTGGATGCCGTCATGCTACCATTAGAGTAGGTTTGGAAATGATCCGAAGCCAGCAAAGTGAATATGAAAATAAAGAATTCAAAGCACAGTAGGGGAGAAAAGGAGAGAGGGGAATAAGAAAAGTCACTTTTACAGATAGATTTTTTACATTTATCATCTGATACTATAGTTATATCAAATATGTGATTGATTGCATAGGCAATAAAGTTACTATAAAACAGTCATTTGTGCATTGCAAGAAGAGTGGTTTTTTCCAACTTCCTTTTGTAAACCAATAAGTCAATGAGGCAGATCTCAAGTGATTTAGAGATTTTGCTTTGCAAGGTGGAGGATACACCTGGGAAAAAGAATCACAAGTCACAAGTAGGCGGTGTCCTGTGCTTTTTCTAAAGAGGGTTTTGGGAACTTCAGTATTTAAAGGAGAAAGAGGAAGCAGGCAGGAAATTAAAACGGGAGGAAAAGAAGGAGAGAGGGAAGGCAAGGAAGCTAATGGCTACATTCTTGTGAGGCTCTGATTAGTGCTCAGTGAATCTATATGTTACATGTGGCAAAAACAGGATGAAGGAGTCAGTTGTGCATTCATCCTCTCTCAGTAAATCTACATTTTACGTAAGTTAAAGTAAGCATATGAAATTACAGCTGTTTGGGAACAAAAGGATGGCAGTTTTTGCATGACTCAGGTTCCAAGCTTAATTTTCCTTTGTCATAGTGAGTTTGGGGTCCTGAGATTTTATTTTCCTTTCACACTTTCTACCAATATAAAGCTTCCTCATAGATGCCTTCTTTTCTCAAACATTAACAACCCTCGTGGTTTTCTCTCATTTTGAGTACAGAAAACATAATACTGTACAATAATTTTATCTGTCTTAAATACAAGACTACTTATGATTCACTTAAAATAAAAAAAAATGGCTCCACATTTCTGGCTTTTAGTTGGATTATGATTTCAACCAAAAATCAGAGCTTTTTAACCTTGAGTTTGAGTTTCACAGACCCAGTAAAGTGGAAATATAGACTTTTTCTTAGGACAGTGTTATGACACTCAAAAGAATCGTGGCCAAACTTAATTACCTGTTGCAGACATCATTGCAGTTTTTTACTGAACTATCAGAGACTTTCTTGTGCCTATCACAGTGTATATGCTAAATACATATTACAGGGCCAGGCACGGTGGCCCATGCCTATAATCCCAATGCTTCAACAGGCCAAAGCAGGAGCATTGCTTGAGGCCAAAATTTTGACACCTGCCTGGGCAACATAGCACAACCCCATCTCTAAATTTTTTTTTAATTAGCCAAGCATGGTGGCAGGTGCCTGTAGACCAAGCTACTTGGGAGGCTGAGATGGGAGGATCAATTGAGCCCAGGAGTAAGGTTACAGTGAACTATGATCACACCCCTGCACTCCAGCCTGGGTGACAGAGTGAGACCCTGATTCTAAAAATAAAAAAATAAATTAAAAACACATAAATACACAAATAAGTATTATGGAATCAACAAATAAATAAATTGAAAAAAGGATTGAGTAAAATTACTTAGTAATGAGGCCTTTCTTGTCTATCCTTACATAAAATAAATCCCCAGGCCCCCACATCCCCCTTACTGTTCTTATTTTTCTCCATACCATTCATAGTCATGTTATACTACATATGTATTTGTTGATGGTCTTTCTCTTACTGGTGGAATGTAAGCTCCATGATAGAAGAGACATTGTTGGTGTTTTCCTTTGTATTTTTTTCACTGCTTAATTCCCAGTGCACACAGTAAGCACACAATAAATATTTACTGTATGGATATTTAAGCAAGTCACTTCCCTCAATTTCTTCAAATTATTTATGTCACTTTGAAGGTAAAATCTCTCTTCTATACATCATTTTTCCTTCAATCTCCACTTTTAATATCTGTCACTGGCAAACGTAATAAGTATACTCATTGTTCAGGTCAATAATGAGAACTTTTAAGCACTTTATTAAATATTTATTGAGTGTTCCTCTATAATGGACACTCTACTATACATTTCTGCCTTATTTGTGGAATGTAGTCAATGTAATTATGCCACACACGTAGACTTCCAGATCCTTGTGTCAAACTTACTTTCCTTGGCTTTGTGGCAGAACACATACTGTTATGAAGCTCACTTTACGGCAAATATTTCTTGAAAATACAAAACTGATAGATATATGTATGTAGGTTTCCTTCTTATATGTCTTTTACAAGCAATGAAGTTGTATATCTCCTTTAGTGTTTAATGTGTTTCATCAGATAATGCCCTAGAAGTTTTATCAAATTTTTCTGTCCACCTTTTGAAGGTGTATGAGAGTGAAAAAATGCAGTCTGCTGCTTCACTAATAAAACTAAGACAAACGCCATTCCAACTGAAATATGTGAAACACTTGGTTTTATTAATTGGAAGCATTTGAAACCTCTAAATTTGGACTCGAGTAAAGACATTTCATAGAAAAACTGAAATTTTTTTTGTTTATTTTTTAATCTTGATAACTTGTAATAGTTTACAGCCACAGTGGCAGCTTTTATATGTGTACATGCATTTAAATACAGTTTCATAAATAGCCATGTGGCAAAATATCTGCCACTAGGCAAAAAAAAAATCTTTGCCACTAAATGAACATCTTTAAGTAATATTGAAAATAGATGTGAGGTAATTTTTTATCTAAAGTGACTGTAGCCTATATTAAGACATACTCACTGTAACAATTCAAGTTTTAAAATCCTTGTTTTATAACTCAAAAATGTGTCTTTTCCAAAAAACACATCTTTACATTTATTGCTATTGTACATTCATTTGGCAGGAAACAGGGATGTTTGATGTCTTGCAGTGATAAAACAATCATATTCAATAGAAAATTATCTCACATGCTGCATGACTTTTGAACGTTTTATAATTACATAAGTGAAAAACCAATTTGTAGATATCTGAGTGAGTACAACCATTTAATAAATGTGAATAAAGCATTTCAGAACATTTTAATGTACACTGCATTTTCTGATAGTAAGATTTTAGGTTAAAATAAGATTATACTTTAAAAAGCTTACCATTTTGAAAAAAAATCATATCACTGTTGGCAATGCCTTTTTCATATTTGAGATGCTAGTCCAACATATTGCATATCCATTTGTTTTTGTTTGATTTTATTGTTATTACATTCATGGTAATACTAAAATACACACACACACAATTACTTAGGTTTTTTTTCAGTAAAAAGCCCAAAGAAAAATGCTGACAACGTTCAGTTGAAATTTTGAAATTGGGTTTTATAATTCTGCCCACATAGCAAAAGCTGAAATGGTCTATGAAGATGTAGTTTTTGAAAGAATGAAGCAAGTAGTAAAACCAACAAAACCAAGTGAAAATTATACAAGGAAACACAATAATAAGTTAACAAAAAAATACACTTTTTCTTCATGTTGACAAGACATGATTTATTCCTTTCTAATATTTTCCCATCTCATAAATATATAAGCTTGCTTGTTAATACTTTGTCTAACTCTAATTTTTATTCTGTTACCAATGTCATTAATACTTTATTTTTCTTTATTTCTCTTATAAAGTGACTTCTGAACTTCCTAGTTTGTTTAAACTATCGCAAGGTCAGAAAACCAAACACTGCATATTCTCACTCATAGGTGGGAATTAAACAATGAGAATACTTGGACACAGGCAGGGGAACATCACACACTGGGGCCTGTCATGGGATGGGGGGCTGGGGGAGGGAGAGCATTAGGAGAAATACCTAATGTAAATGACAAGTTAATGGGTGCAGCAAACCAACACAGCACATCTATACATATGTAACAAACCTGCACGTTGTGCACCTGTACCCTAGAACTTAAAGTATAATAAAAATAAATACATAAATAAAATAAAATGAATAAAAAATAAATACAAACATATTAATCATAAGTAAATGAAACATCTGATAATCTCATTATGTCTAGTAGTAATGTCACCTCTGAGTATTTAAATATTCGTCTACATATTTCTTTGCTAAATTTCCTTTTATTTCTGCTTTATATTAAACTTTTTTTTAGAGAGCACAACTCCAAAGCATCTTTTATTAATATAGAAAGGTCATATTTAGCAAAAGACACAAGGCAGGGAAGTGTCAGGCCTGAGGCCTGAGCTGTGCTGAGGGAGAAGGAGGCTCCGGACAAGTGCTGGGAAGGGCTGAGTGGTGGGGGCCACAGAAAGTTCCAGTGGGCAACACTGTCGGCAGGTCATGGTTGGGACTCACGGGGACCTCGCTGCTAACTCTTGTTGCGTTGGCGGGGTGGGGTGGGGAGGGGAGTCCTTAGTGCTGCCACCTGGAGTGAGAACCGCCCCTTGGTTCCTGGAGGGCACCCATCAGGGGACACAGGACAGGAAGCCCAGGATGGTTAGTGCAACTAGGGATGAAGGTCAGGGAGAAACAGGTGCTCTGAAGTCCAGACACAGAGGCCTAGGAGCTTCCTGTTAAGTGTGGGCGTTCCGCTCTGTCTCTACCAGGCACTCTGACTAGGGATGGATGATACCTCTCTTCAGGCACTTCGCGGCGCTCTTGCTGCCAGCATAGGTGGGCCGGATCCCTTTGCCCATCTCCCCTGTGACCAACAGCAGTTCCGTGTAGGTGCTCTGGGAGCCCTGGGCACCAGGTGGTTTCATGGCCTGCACACAGCCGATGGTAGGCGGTCCAAAGTCTTTAAACAGCGGTCTGAAAGGGGCAGTGGCTCCCAGCCCTGAGCCTGACGGCGAAGGGACGCTTCCTGTAGGGACCGGAGTGCCTGGCCCAGGGGTGCTGGAGCCGGGGGTGCTGCTGGGGGCAGGGGTGGTAGGTTTGTAGGACATCCCCAACTCCTGGGCGCTGGGGAAGCCAGCAGGCTGCTCTTCGGGGGTTAGCTGCGGGACCGCTCAGCAGCGATCTGATTGGCAAGCGGGCTGCACGCCCCCTGGTAAATCTATATTAAACTTTTTAACTGCAATTTGTATTAATCTAAATACAGTTCAAATATTCTCCATGAGAATTTCACATTTGAGTTGAGACATCCTAAAATGTAAAATACACAATGGATTTCAAAGATTTCATATGAAAAAAGAATGCAAACTATCTCTAATAATTTTTATATTGATTACATATTGACCCAATATTTTGGATATATATTGGGTTAAATAAAATATACAATTTAAAAAAATTATGCTACATTTTTGTTAAAAAATTTAAATAAACTATATATGAAATTATTTCTTGGGATAGAAAAGGGGACATGATTAAATATTTACTTAAACTTTTTTCAAAAACATATCTTTAAAACACATTTTCAAACACAACAAAAGTATTTTAATTTTGAATAGGTAAAATAAACTTATTCCGGCTGAAATTCAATCATGGCATGATTTCCTTTGTATGCATTTGAGGACTCTGTTTATAACCCAGATAAAAACCTAAAACTTTTGAAACTCTTCTAAGAATGTCTAACACAAATTACCTGTATAGATATCACGGCACAGACGATGCTGAGGTCGGACTGACTGAAGAAGAACAGGCTGAAGATGCTGTGCTCACACAGCAGCTGGCCCCCAGGTTACCTGCCCTTCACGTACGTGGCGATGGTCACCTGGCTCACCAGCAAAGTGAACAACAGGTCGGTGGCGGCCAGCCGCATAACTGTGTAGAAGGTGGTCTCCTTCTGCTCCTTGCGCGACTTGCACAGCACCACGATGGCCACCAGGTTGCCCACCACCCCGAAAATGGACGGTCCCAGGCTGTCCAGCAGATTGGGCTCCAGGCCAAGGACACATTGGCCTGGGAAGGGGTTAACATGACAGTGGCTGGTGGTACGCAGCCCTGGAGTGCGAAGCTGAGTCTGGTGATGGCAGAAGAGAGACAAAGCCACCATGAGTGAAATGACCACCTGCAGGGCATTAGACTTGCGCCCAGGAAACGGGATGCTAACATGACAAGGGAGGAACTCAATCCCACTCTCTGGATTGCAACCACTTACCAGTGGCAGCCACCCAAGTCTCCAGGCTCCCTCTGCTCCTGCCAGCAGCACACCCTTGCTGATCTTAATATTTATAAACTGAGCCTCCCATTCCTCTTCCTCCCCACAGCCTATCTCACTCCACTGACAAGACCCATCTCCAGGGAAAGATAGTTCCCTAGTATTATTCCCGACAGATTCTGAGTTAATAAAATGCACATTGAAACACTGGAAGACAATTTGGAAAGCGCTCTCTTTCCTCCTTGGCTCCCCTGGCAGTGCCCCATCTCTGCGCCCTTTGCCCGATGGCCCACATCCCATGTCACGTGTAGCCTCCCCAGTGGTGGGGCCTAAGACAATGAAACCTAAGACTAATTGGTGTACCTGAGGAAGAAGTGAATTCTAAAAGCTAGGAAAACATATTTTGGGGAATAATCAAGGAAAACTTCCGTGGCCTTGTGAGAGACCTAGACATCCAAATAAAAGAAGCACAAATAACACCTGGGAAATTCATCACAAAAAGATCTTAGCCTAGGCACATTGTCATTGGGTTATCCAAAGTTAAGACAAAAGAAAGAATCTTAAGAGCTGTGAGACAGAAGCACTAGGTAACCTATAAAGGAAAACCTATCAAACTAACAGCAGATTTTGCAGCAGAAACCTTACAAGCTAGATGGGATTGGGGCCCTTTCTTCAGCCTCCTCAAACAAAACAAGTATCAGCCAAGAATTCTGTATCCAGCAAAACTAAACATCATATATGAAAGAAAGATACAGTCATTTTCAGACAAACAAATGCTGACAGAATTTGCCATTACCAAACCAGCACTGTAAGAACTGCTAAAAGGAGCTCTAAATCATGAAACAAACCCTGGAAACACATCAAAACAGAACTTCATTAAAGCATAAATCACACAAGACCTATAAAACAAAAATACAAGTTAAAAAGCAAAAACAAAAAACAAAAACAAAGTACAGAGGCAACAGAGAGCATGAGGAAAGCAATGGTACCTCACTTTTTAATACTAATGTTGGTTGTAAATGGCTTCAATGCTCCACTTACAAGATACAGAACCACAGAATGGATAATAACTCACCAACTAACTATCTGCTGCCTTCAGGAGACTCATCTAACACATAACAACCTACATAAACTTAAGGAAAGTGGTAGAAAAAGGCATTTCATGTAAATGGACACCAAAAGCGAGCAGCGGTAGCTATTCTCATATGAGACAAAACAAACTTTAAAGCAACAGTAGCTAAAAGAGACAAAGACAGACAGTATATAATGGTAAAGGTCTCATTCAACAGAAAAACATGACAATCCTAAACATACATGAACCTAACACTGGAGCTCCCAAATTTATAAAACAATCACTAGTAAACATAAGAAATAAGATAGCAACACAATAATAGTGGGGGACTTCATTACTCCACTGACAGCACTAGACAGGTCATCAAGACAGAAAGTCAACAAAGAAACACTGGATTTAAATTATACTTTGGAACAAATGGACTTAACAGATATATACAGAACATTTCATCCAACAACCACAGAATACACATTCTATTCAACAGCACATGGAATTTTCTCCAAGATAGACCATATGATAGGCCATAAAACGAGTCTCAATAAATTTAAGAAAATTGAAATTGTATCACGCACTCTCTCAGATCACAGTGGAATAAAACCAAAAATCAACTCCAAAAGGAATCTTCAAAACCATGCAAATACATGGAAATTAAATAACCTGCTCCTGAATGAGCACTGGGTGAAAAACAAAATCAAGATGGAAATGGAAAAAATTTCTTCGAACTGGATGACACAACCTATCAAGACCTCTGGGATACAGCAAAGGCAGTGCTAAGAGGAAAGTTTGTAGCCCTAAACACCTATGTCAAAAAGTATGAAAGAGCACAAACAGACAATCTAAGTTCACATCTCAGGGAACTAGAGAAGCAGGAACAAGCCAAACCCAATCCCAGCAAACAAAGGAAATAACCAAGATCAGAGCAGAACTAAATGAAATTGACACAGCAACAACAACAACAACAAATACAAAACATGAATAAAACAAAAAGTTGGTTATTTGAAAAGATAAACAAAATCGATAGACCATTATAAGATTAACCAAGAAAAGAAGAGAGGAAATCCAAATAACCTCACTAAGAAATGAAACAGGGGATATTACAACTGACACCACTGAAATATTAAAGATTATTCAAGGGTACTATGAACACCTTTTGGCACATAAACTGGAAAACCCAGAAGAGTTGCATAAATTCCTGGAAAAATACAACCCTCGTAGCTTAAATCAGGAAGAAGTAGATACCCCAGGCAGACCAATAAAACAAGCAGCAAGATTGAAATGGTAATTTTAAAATTACCAACAAAAAAAGCCGAGGACCAGACAGATTCACAGCAGAATTCTACCAGACATTCAAAGAATATTTTCTTTCATTCAAAGAAGAAATGATACCAATCCTTTCACACTATTCCACAAGACAGAGAAAGAAGAAACCCTCCCTGATTCATTCTATGAAGCCAGCATCACCCTAATACAAAAACCATGAAAGGACATACCAAAAAAGAAAACTACAGACCAATATCCATGATGAACACAGATGCCAAAATCCTTAACAAAATACTATCTAACTGAATCCAACAACATATCAAAAAGATAATCCACCATGATCAAGTGGGTTTCATACCAGTGACACAGGAATGGTTTAACATATGCAAGTCAATAAATGTGATACACCAAATAAACAGAATTTAAAAAAAACTCACATGATTTTATCAACAGATGCAGAAAAAGCATTCGACAAAATCTAGCATTGCTTTGTGATTAAAGCTCTCAGCAAAATAGGCATACAAGGGACATACCTTAATGTAATAAAGCCATCTATGACAGACCCACAGCCAACATAATACTGAATGGGGAAACGGTGAAAGCATTCCCTTTGAGAACTGGAACAAGAGGAAGAGCCTACTCTCACCACTCCTCTTCAACAAAGTACTGGAAGTCCTAGCCAGAGCAATCAGACAAAAGAAGGAAATAGAGGAAATCCAAATCGGTAAAGAGGAAGTCAAACTGTTACTGGTTGCTGACGATATGATCTTTTGCCTAGAAAACCCTACGGACTCCTCTAGAAAGCTCCTAGAACTGATAAGAGAATTCAGCAAAGTTTCCAGATACGAGATTAATGTACACAAATCAGTAGCTCTTCTATACATCAACAGCTACCAAGCTGAGAATCACATCAAGAACTCAACCCCTTTTGCAATAGCTGCAAAAAACAAACAAACAAAAAACAAACAAAACTTAGGAATATACCTAGCAAAGTAATCAAAAGAGCTCTACAATGAAAATTACAAAACACTGCTGAAAGAAATCATAGATGGAGCCAAGCACGTTGGCACATGCCTATAATCCCAGCTACTTGGGAAACTGAGGCAGGAGAATCGCTTGAACCCGGGAGGCAGAAGTTGTAGTGAGCCGAGATCACACCATTGCACTCCCACCTCAGCGACAAGAGCGAAACTCCCTCTGAAAAAAAAAAAAAAAAAAAAAAAACGAAAGAAAAGAAATCATAGATGACACAAACAAATGGAAACACATCCCCATGCTCATGGATGGGTAGAACCAATATTGTGAAAATTACCATTCTGTTAAAGGCAATCTACGAATTCAATGCAATCCCTATCTGAATACCACCATCATCCCTCACAGAATTACAAAAACAATTCTAAAATTAATATGGAACCAAAAGAGTGCCATGTAGCCAAACCAAGGCTAAGCAAAAAGAACAAACCTGGAGGCATCACACTACTTGATTTCAAACTGTACAATAAGGCCATAGTTACCAAAACAGCATGGTACTGGTTTAAAAATAGGCACATAGACCAATGGAACAGAAGAGAGAACCCAGAAATTAACCCAAATACTTACAGCCAACTGATCTTCGACAAAGCAAACAAAAACATAAAGTGGGGAAAGGACACCCTTTTCAACACATGACGTTGGGAAAATTGGCGAGCCACATGTAGGGGAATAAAACTGGATTCTCATCTCTCACCTTATACAAAAACCTACTCAAGATGGATTAAGAACTTAAACCTAATTCCTGAACTGTAAAAATTCTAGAAGATAACACTGGATAAACCCTTCTAGACATTGGCATAGGCAAGGATTTCATGACAAAGAACCCAAATGCAAATGCAATAAAAACAAAGATAAATAGCTGGGACTTAATTAAACTAAAGAGCTTTTGCATGGCAAAGGGAACAGTCAGCAGAGTAAACAGACAAATCGCAGAGTGGGACCCCTGACCCTGACCCCTGACCCCTAACCCCTGACCCTGACCCCTAACCCCTGACCCAAACCCTAACCACTATCCCTAACCCTAACCCCTAACCCCAACCCTCACCCTAACCCCTAATTCCTAACCCCTAACATCTCTTAAACCTTAACTCTAAACGTTGACTCCTAACCCCTAACTCTGACCCCAATCCCTGTCTCCAACCCCTAACCCGAAACTTAACCCCTAACCCCTAACCCTAACACCAACCTTAACCCTAGGTTCGTTACTACGTTTGTATTGACTATGTCAATGTTGATTATTATGATCGCTGTCTTTGGACTGCACGGCAGCGAGGGGATTGCAGATCTTATATTAATATTTTTGTATTGAGGCAGTGCATTAGCATTACAGGTGCTTGTTACATGAGCAATGGGGGTGTCATATTTTGGGTGTCATGTCTGCATTAGGAATGCTGCATTTGTCTTCCGAGGCTGCGGTGTGGATCTCGCACGGCGGCCGCCTCGCCTTGGCTGGGGAGAACCTCAGTAGGCAGGATTCAGAGGGGCTTTTGGTTTCCCGTTTTCCACACTGAACCCTTCTAACTGGTCTCTGACCCTGATTATTCAGGGCTGCAAACAGGAAGGATTTTATTCACCGTTGATGCGGCCCCGAGTTGTCCCAAAGCGAGGCAGTGCCCCCAAGGTCTGTGCTGAGGAGAACGCTGCTCTGCCTTCGCGGTGTCCCCTGGGTGTGTGCTGAGCAGAACGCAGCTCCGCCCTCTTGGTGCCCCCGGCCCGCCCGCCCGGGTCTGTGCTGAGAACACTGCTCCGCCTTCGCTGTATCTCCGAAGTCTGTGCAGAGGAGAACTCAGCTCCGCCCTCGCGATGCTCTCCCGCTCCGTGCTGAGGAGAAGGCAGCTCCGCCCTCGCAAAGGCAGAGCGCCCTTCGCAAAGGCAGAGAGGCGCAGAGCGCCGGCGCAGGCGCGGAGAGGCGCAGAGCAGGGCAGGTGGCACCAACAGCGGGTCCCTCAGGCCTCGAGCGCACGCATTCCAGCGGCCACCCAGACCATGCTCCGCCGACTGGGCGCCCAAGCTGCAGTCGCCATCTGTGTGCAGGCAGCAGCTGCCTGGCAACCCCCGAGACCGCTCGCGCTGCCAGCATCGCAGAACCAGGGCCAGTGTGTCCCAGTGGCTGCGGCCAAGCCAGGCATTCTGACCGGCGGCGGCGGCTGCACAGGAGAGATAACTGAGAACCCGCCGCTCAACCCCACACGGGGTGACTGCCGAGTGCCCATACCAACGGCCCCGATCTCCCTCAGGTGGAGGACTGGGCGGGAGGCACAGCCTGGGGGCCCTCAGGCTGGGCGCGCTGGCGATCCCGAGGCCGACCAGGCCATGCACCTCCAGCCCGCCTGGGCACCCAAGCTGCAGCCGCCTTCTGTGTGCAGGCAGCAACCTCCAGGCAACTCCCGAGTCCGCCCTCACTTCCCACATCTCGGAACGAGGGCCAGATGTCCCTGTGGCTGCGGCCAAGCCAGGCGGTCTGCCCTTCAGCAGCTGCACGGGGGCTGGAAGCGGCCCTCAGCCCCATCCCCAGTGGCTGCAGAGGGCCCCTGGCTAGAGGTCTCGAGCTCTGGCACAGGAGGAGCCGGGCGGGGGCAGGGTCTGGCTTGACCATTTGGAATTACAATACACTTCACTCATCAACCACAGAACATACACTGGAGTATCATCTGCGTGCAGATGAGTATACTGCTCAAAGCGATTTACAGATTCAATGCTTTTCCTATCAAACTACTAATGTCATTTTGCACAAAATAGAAAACATCTAAAATTTATATGGAACCTAAAAGGAATCTGAATAGCCAAGCCAAAGCAATACTAAGGCTAGAGACATAGGTTAGAGACATCATATTACATGACTTCAAACTATACTAGAAGACTATAGTAATCAAAACAACATGGTACTGGTAGAAAAACAGACACATAGACCAATGGAACAGACTAGAGTACTAGAAACTGGGGCCACATGCCTGCAACCATCACATCTTTAACAAAGTTGACAAAAGTAAGCAATGGGAAAAAGACTTTTTATTTAATAAATAAAGTTGGGATAACTGGCTAGTCATATGCAGAAGAATAAAACTAGACCCCCATATTTCACCAAATACAAAAATTAGCTTAAGATGGATTAAAGAGTTAAATGAAAAATCTCAAGCTATAAAACGCCTAGAAAAAACCTAGGAAATACTTTTCTTGATAATGGCCTTGGCAAATAATTTATGGCTAAGTCCTCAAAAGCAATTGCAACTAAAACAAAAAATGACAAGTGGGATTTAATTAAACCGAAAAACTTTTGCACAACAAGAGAAACTATCAAGGTAGTAAAGAGATAACCCACAGAATGAAAGAAAATATTCACAAACTACGCATCTAACAGAGGTCTATTATGCAGAACCTATAAGGAACTTAAACAAATCAACAAGCAAGCAGCAAGTAACTCCATTAAAATGTGGGCAACAGGACATGAACGGACACTTTTCAAAAGAAGACATACACACAAGCACCCAACAAACATATGTAAAAGTGCTCATCGTCATTATTTGAGAAATGCAAATCAAAACCGAAATGAAATACCATTTCACGCCGGTCAGAATGGCTTTTTTTGAAAAGTCGAAAGAAAAACACATATCAGTGAAGATTTAGAGAATAGAGAACACTTACACACTTTCTGAAGGAATGTAAATTAGTTCAGCCACTGCGGAAAGCAGGTTGGGGATTTCTTAAAGAACTGAGAGTTGATCTACCATTCAATCCAGTAACCCCATTACTGGGTATATACCCGAAAGAAAATAAATATCCTATCAAAAAGACACATGTAGCCATATTTTTATCACAGCAGTATTCACAATCACAAAGACATAGGCTTAATCCAGACATCCATCAGTGGTGGTCTGGATAAAGACTCATGGAATACTATACAGCCAGAAAAAACTCAAAATTATGCCATTTGAAGCAACATGGATGCATTGTTTCCAGCAAACTAATGCAAAAGCAATAAACAAAATACCGCATGTTCTCTTTCATAAGTGGGAGCTAAAAGCTGGGTACACATGGTCATAATACAGAGGGGTGGGAGGGGCTGGGACTGGTGGCTCACGCCTATAATCCCAACACTTTGAGAGGCCAAGGTGAGCGGATCACCCGAGGTCAGGAGTTTGAGACCAGCCTGGCCAACATGGTGAAACCCCGCCTCTAATGAAAACACAAAAATTAACTGGGCATGGTGGCTGGTGCCTGTAATCCCAGCTACTCGGGGGTCTGAGGAGGAGAGTCGCTTGAACCCGGGGGGCGGAGGTTGTAGTGAGCCAAGATCGCGCCACATCACTCCAGCCTGGGCGACAGAGCAAAACTCTGTCTCAAAAACAAACAAACACACAAAAAACAAAGGGGAGGGGAATACAGATTGATTAAAACTGCCGATTGGTTAGTGTCCTCTCTACCTTGGTAATGAATTCATTCATTTAATTCATAATTCATTCATTCAATTCATAATTCAGTTCCCCCTGAGAAAAAAATATTCACTTGTCATTAAAATCTCTCTGTATCTTACTGATTTCAGATAGAAGTTAAATTTCACCTTAATAATAGAAATAAAAGAACTAGTTAAACTGACAAAAACTAATAAACGTTTGCTCAAATTTACTGAGAGAGTCATGGGTACTTCATATAATAGTAACATTCTACCAGTTTTAAGTAAAATAAATAAGGAAACAATCTTAACTCCATCGCCTACCGGAAGGGACGTGCCCCCGCTCCCAGGTGAGTGAGATCCTGCTCTCTGGGCGGGTTGCGCCGCGGTCTCTGGCACCTCTTGTTGGCAGCGTCGCCGTTGCAGGCACAGGGCAGGCATTGGGGGGCGGGCAGCGGGCCAGGCCCAGGCGACTCCTTTGCCAGGGGCTGGGCAGGAGGGGAGAGGGGCGGAGCGGTGCTGCCCTGGGCGAGGGAGCCTCCCGCTCTGGATGGTTAGCTGCCCCTGCCCCAGGAAGGCGCTGCAGGATCTGGGTGGGGAAGGGGAGGGACGAGGGAACACAGGCCAGGCCAGGTGGCCCCTTAGACCTGGGTGATGCAGGAGGGGCTGTGGGAGACCAGAGAGGACCCAGAGCAGAAACCGGGAACTGATACCTCTGGCTGAATATTTGTCCTCTTGCTGAAGTTTGAAAGTCAGTTATTTCATTAAAGTTTAATTTTATTATAAAAATAACAACTATTAAAAATTCCCTGTAGTCACTGGAATGATAAATTTTGGTGCAGTTTCAGCATAACACTCTAATTATTCAAATTGCGGCCATGTTTCAAAATATATGCCATATATTTTTATGGCATCCACCCCTGTGTCCCTGTGTCCCGCATCCGCCTCTGTGTCCCTGCTGGCTCAGGAAACGAGCTTCTTCCTCCTTCCGCAGACTCGAATCAGGCCGTCCTCCCTCCTGCACCTGAGGCTGTCATGGGGACAGCCTGCCTTCGAATAGCCGGAGAACGCCCGGCCTGTGCCCTGTGCTCGGCCTGGTGTCCTGGCTCGTGCCCCTCAGAGCCCCGCACAAAGCAGTGTGACAGGTGTGGAAGGACCCAGCACCAGGCAGCGGTGAGCAGATGGATGCTCCAGGGATGTGGGGCCGCTGGCAGTCAAGAACCCATTGCCAAATTCCATGGCATAATTTTGGATATTTTTCCCTTATATTTTTGTGTAAGGCTTTCAGACTTACACATTTTGAGTTTTAAAAAAAATATAGTATAAACTACAATTCTGACTTCTGTATTTTACATGTTGATAGCAAGTCTTCATACCGTTTTTTGTTAAAGGGGGCTATTCCCTCTCCATAGTTTGGCCTTTGCACCCTTGTTGAAGATCATTTTGACCATATATACAAGGTTTTGTGGAGAGAGGGGTCTCTATTATTTTCTATGTCTACACGTCTTGATTTAATACATTTCTTTTTAGATTTTCTCCTTTTTACTTTTTGAGACAGGTTCTCTGTCATCCAGGCTGGGGTGCACTGGTGCGACCATGGCTCACTGCAGCCTTGCTCTCCCAGGCTTAAAAAATCCTCTCACTTCAGCCTCTGGAATAGCTGGGACTACAGGTTCACGTCACATTGCCAGGTTAGTTTTAATTTTAATTTTTTTTTTAGCGATGGATGTTCTCACTAGGATGTCCAGTGTGGTTTGAACTCCTGGGTTCAAGCAATCCTCCTACCTCAGCCTCACAAAGTGCTGAGGTTACACGTGTAAGCCATAGAACCTGGCCTCAAAATACCACATTTGAAAAGAGTTCAACAGCACTGCAATTAGTTTTTGATTTAAAAATTGTGAGGGCTCCACAATTGACATTATTTTACAAGTTTAATTGGCTATTTTCAATCTTGAGATTTCATATGTTTTAGAGTTTTGTATTTCTGCAAGTAAATATTGTTATGATTTATATAGCTATTGCATTTAATCTGTTGTTTATTTCATTAGTATAGACAAGAATATTGTTTTCTAATTTATGAATATGGGATATTTTTTCAATTGTCTAATCTATAAATATAGAATATCTTCCCCATTGTTTGTGACTTTTCTTCAACAACATCTTGTATCTTCTAGTATACTAGTCTTACATCTCTTTGCTTGTTTATTCCAAAGTATATTCTTCTTAATGCTATTTTCAATGGAATTTTAAAAACTTGGATTGTACCGTGTAGTGAAGAGAAATACACTTAATTTTGTATTCTGCAATTTTGCTAAATGCAACTATTAGTTCTAACAGGTATTGTTTTCAGCGTATAGGATTTTTTTGTATATAACATCATATCATAAGTAACAGGTAATTTTACTTCTTCCTTTAGAAAGTGGGTCTTTTCTTTTTTTCATTGCCTAGTTGTTTTGCCAGGACTTTCACTGCTATTTTTGAATAGATATGGCAACAGTGAATATCTTGCCTTATTATTAATCTTAGAGGATAAACTTTCCACAGTTCAGAATTCAGTATAATATTAGTGATGATTGTTTTCGTTTTTTTGTTTTTGTTGTTGTTTTCGCTTTTCTGAGATAGGATCTTGCTCTGTCAACCAGGCTGGAGTGCAGTGGCATGATCCGGGCTCACTGCAACCTCCACCTCCCGAGTTCAAGCTATTCTCATGCCTCAGCCTCCCTGGTAGCTGGGACTACAGGCACACACCACAACGTCAAGCTAATGTTAATAATTTTTGTAGAGACAGGGATTCACCATGTTGGTCAGGCTGGTCTGGAACTCCTGACCTAAAATCATCCACCCACCTCAGCCACCCAAACTGCTGGGACTGTAGGCATGAGCTGTTGAACCCAGTTGGTGATGAGTTATTTACATATCTTTTGCTTGTTAGTTTCCTTTTATTTCTAGTTTATTGAGTGTTTTTTTATCTTGAAAAGACGATTAATACTGTCAGTTGACTTTTCTGCATTATTTGAGATGATTGTGTGGTTTATATCTTTTACTCTGTTAATATGATATATTAAATTGATTGATTTAAACTCTCATTCCAATATAGCCAAATAGGAAGAGCTCTGGTCTGCAGCTCCCAGTGTGATCAATGCAAGATGGGTGATTTCTGCATTTCCAACTGAGCTACCTGATTTATCTCATTGGGACTGATTGGACAGTGAGTTCATCCCATGGAGGGTGAGCTGAAGCAGGGCAGGGCATCAACTCACCCAGGAAGTGCAAGGGGTTGGGGGATTTTCCTTTCCTAGCCAAGGGAAGGCATGACAGACTGTACCTGGAAAAACAGGACACTCTTGCCCAAATGGACATAAATGACCTGATGGAGCTGAAAAAACACAGCTGGAGAACTTCATGAAGCATACACAAGTCTCAACAGCCAAAGTGACCAAGCAGAAGAAAGGATATCAGAGTTTGAAGACCACCTTGCTGAAATAAAGCATGCAGACAAGATTAGAGAAAAAAGAATGAAAAAGAATGAACAAAGACTCCAAGAAATATGGGACTATGTAAAAAGACCGAACCTACTATTGATTGGAGTACCTGAAGGAGATAGAGCGAATGGAAATGAGCTGGAAAACACTCTTCAGGCTGGGACTACACAGCCAAGGTTTTATATACAGGAGAACTTCCCCAACCTAGCAAGACAGGCCAACATGCAAATTCAGGAAATACAGAGAACACCACTAAGATACTCCTCGAGAAGATCACCCCCAAGACACATAATCATCAGATTCTCCAAGGTCAAAATAAAGAAAAAAATATTAAGGGCAGCCAGAGAGAAAGGTCAGGTTACCTACAATAGGTTCATCAGACTAACAGCAGATCTCTCTGCAGAAACCCTACAAGCCAGAAGAGAGTGGGGGCCAATATTCAACATTTTTAAAGAACATAATTTTTAACCCAGAATTTCATATCCAGCCAAACTAACCTTCATAAGCAAAGGAGAAATAAAATCCTTTCCAGACAAGCAAATGCTGAGGGATTTCGTCATCACTAGGCCTGCCTTACAAGAGCTCCTGAAGGAAGCACTAAATATGGAAAGTCAAAACCAGTACCAGCCACTGCAAAAACACACCAAAATACAGAAACCAATGACACTATGAAGAAATTGCATCAATTAGCATTCAAAATAACCAGATAGCATCATGATGACAGGATCTAATCCACACATAACAATACTAACCTTAAATGTAAATGGACTAAATGCCCCAATTGAAAGACACAGACTGGCAAATTGGATAGAGTCAAGACCCAATGGTGTGCTGTATTTGGGAGACCCAGCTCACATGCAAAGACACACATAGGCTCAAAATAAAGGGATGGAGGAAAATTTACCAAGCAAATGGAAAGAAAAAAAAAAAGGCATGGGCTGCTATCCTAGTCTCTGACAAAACAGACTTTAAATCAACAAAGATCCAAAAAGACAAAGAAGGGCATTACATAATGGTAAAGGGATCAATTCAACAAGAAGAGCTAACTATCTTAAATATATATGCATCCAATACAGGAGTACCCAGATTCATAAGACAAGTTTTTAGAGACCTACAAAGAGACTTAGACTCCCACACAATAATAGTGGGAGACTTTAACACCCAACTGTCATTGTTAGATCAACGAGACAGAAAATTAACAAGGATATTCGGGACTTGAACACAGCTCTGGATCAAGCAGACCTAATAGACATCTACAGAACTCTTCACCCCAAATCAACAGAATATACATTCTTTTCAGTGTCACATGGCACTTATTCTAAAATTGACCACATAATTGGAAGTAAAACACTCCTCAGCAAATGCAAAAGAACAAATCATAACAAACAGTCTCTCAGACCACAGTGCAATTGAATTAGAACTCAGAATTAAGAAGCTCCCTCAAAACCACACAACTACATGGAAAATGAACAGCCTGCTCCTGAATGACTCCTGGGTAAATAATGAAATTAAGGCAGAAATCAAGAAGTTCTGCGGCCAACAAACATATGAAAAAAAGCTCAATGTCACTCATCATTAGAGAAATGCAAATCAAAACCACAATGAGATGCCATCTCACACCAGTCAGAATGGCGATTATTAAAATGTCAAGAAACAATAGATGCTGGTGAGGTTGTGGAGAAATTGGAATGCTTTTGTACTATACGTGGGAGTGAAAATTAGTTCAACCATTGTGGAAGGCAGTGTGGCAATTCCTCAAGGATCTAGAACCAGAAATACCATTTGACCCAGCAACCCCATTACTGGGTATATACCCAAAGGATTATATATCATTCTAGTATAAAGACACATGCACACATATGCTTATTGCAGCACTATTTACAACAGCAAAGACTTAGAACCAACCCAAATGCCCATCAATGATAGATTGGATAATGCAAGTGTGGTACATATGCACCATGGAATACTATGCAGCCATGAAAAGGAATGAAATCATGTCCTTTGCACAGACATGGAGGAAGCTGGAAGCCATCATCCTCAGCAAACTAACACAGGAACAGAAAACCAAACATCGTATGTTCTCACTCATAAGTGGAAGTTGAACAATGAGAACACATGGACACAGGGAGGGGAACAAAACACTGGGGTCTGTCTGGGGTTGGGGGAGAGGGGAGGGAGAGCATCAGGACAAATACCTAATGCACGCAGGGCTTAAAACCTAGATGATGGGTTGATAGGTGCAGCAAACCACCATGGCACATGTATACTTAGGTAACAAACCTGCACATTCTACTCATGTATCCCAGAACTTAAAGTATAATTTAAAAACAGCCACAAAAAAGAAAGTCAAGCTCCTGAGTGGAAGAAGGAAAGAACTTATGTCCTCAATACATATCTGGATGGTGGAGTCAAACTTGGGACTTTCCTTTACTCCCACCACCTCCAACTGCTGCCAGTGTTACTGTGTATCAGGAAGTAAACTTCACAGGCAGCCTCTGAGGCAGGAACTCTCACTAGCTGTTCTCCAGGTAAGGAAACTGGTGCCCAATTTGTTAAGTACCTTCCTTGAAGACACCTGGCTCGTATGTGAGGGAGTTGAGATTTGAACCTAGGCAGTCTGCAGGACGGAGCACAGAGCTGAGTATCAAAGGATAAATGGATGGGGTTGGTGTGAGGGGAGAACAGTGTCTATTGAAAAGGAGCCACGATTTCTTCCTCAGTAGCTGGCACTGGTTGTTCTAGCAACACCAGCCATTCTCCCCACCCACACCCCTGCTGAAAGGCTGAGTTTCACTTCCAGTCCCTATGGGTGAACCCAGGGAGTCATATGTGAACCTGGTAGTCTCACCCCCACTCACAGTTGATTGGATTAAAGTCGAGTATTTAACACAAAGGGAGTGAATCAGAACTCTCTCCTAGGACTGTGGACTAAAGACATTGAGTAAAGGATTCAGTTGCTGTGAGGCCACGTTGCAAGGTCAGTGTCAAGGTTGGAATCAGCACTTGGGGTTTTGGTAGAGAAGCATCCTCACCTAAAGCTTTTACTTTTTCTTAAATTCATCCGTATCAGACTTTTAAGATAGATGCTCAGGGATCCCAGGGTCAGATGAAAGTAGGACAAATCTATTGCTGATATGCCAGGATCACCAGGTGAGCCTTGAGAAGGGCTGGAATTCATAGAGTCATAGCTCAGCAAAGGAAAAGAGGAGTCCACAGAGTCCAGCCAGTGATGCCCGTATAGCTGAGAAGGGTACAGAAAGGTGAGGGCAGTGTCCAGATGACTGTCCCTCACCATCCTGGTCAGCCCCCTAGGTGTACAGGTGCACAGGTAGGAAGTCCTGTGCTTACTCTGTGTGGGAAAGCCAAGGTTTTGTTTTCTGGTTTTTGTTTGTTTGTTTGTTTGGAAGCGGGGTCTCACTCTGTCACCTAGACTGGAATGCAGTGGTGTGATCTTGGCTCACTAAAACCTCCACCTCCCAGGCTCAGGTGATCCTCCCACCTAGCCTCCCAATTAGCTGGGACTACACAGGCACATGCTGCCACACCTGGCTAATTTTTGTATTTTTTGTTGAGATGGGGTTTTGCCATGTTGCCCAGGCTAGTCTTGAACTCCTGAGCTCAAGCAGTCCACCCACCTCGGCCTCCCAAAGTACTGGGATTACAGGGTTGAGCCACTGTACCAGGCCTGGGAGCCAAGGTTCTACATACAGATTTTTAACACAGAATTCTTATAGCTAACAAAATATTACCAACACCTTATTAGGGGAAAGCAGAATGTTCCCTTATAAGTAATTTACTATTACGAAGTGGTTTGGTGAGGGTGGGGGGTTCAAGGTGACCTGGCCAGAAAATTGGGCTTTTTCTAGCTTTACACATGGCAAGGCAGAGCTACAGGGGAGTCAAAGTTAGTGAGAAGCAAAACCTTAAGAGTGTTTCAGGGGGGTCCTTTTCCAGATTGGACAACAGCGAACTGGCCTTTCTTTCCTGATAGTCACAGACCTCAGCCCTGCTTACAGAGTCTGTGCACAAATTATCTTTGTGCTCTATAGTTTACCTTTTGACTTAAAGAGTCAATTTTCACCTCACTTTCATGCTAAAACTTCACCCCAAAGTGAACATGGAATGTACGTTTCATATATGTTTACTCACTGCACACACTCCTGACTTCCCTTATGAATATTCATGGATTTCCTCCAAACCTGATGAATATGTATGTAAGGCTAACCTTGCAAGGCATGAATATACCAGTTTTCCTTTCCCTTCCATGGAGCACATACTTTGTTTTCCTTGGAGGTGGCATTCCCCAATATGCAGATTATTTCTCCCTCTGAAAATAAAGTTTTCTCCTTTCCTTCCTCCATGAGGCTTTTTTGTTTACAGTCCTCATCCTCTGCCATATGTCTTCTGCTGGGTTCTCCTAAAGTAGACCTGGAGTTCGAGACTCATGTGTAAATTGTCTGTTAAGGAAGTGTTCCCTGGAGGGCATGGAGAGGAGGAAGAAACGAGACAGGGCTGTGATATTTATTTATTTTATTATACTTTAAGTTCTAGGGTACATGTGCACAACGTGCAGGTTTGTTACATATGTATACACATGCCATGTTGGTGTGCTGCACCCATTAACTCGTCATTTACATTAGGTATATCTCCTAATGTTATCCCTCCCCCCTCCCCCAACCCTATGACAGGCCCAGGGGTGCGATGTTCCCCTTCCTGTTTCCAAGTGTTCTCATTGTTCAATTCCCACCTATGAGTGAGAACATGCAGTGTTTGGTTTTTTGTCCTTGCGATAGTTGGCTGAGAATGATGGTTTCCAGCTTCATCCATGTCCCTACAAAGGAGTGAAGTCCGCTCCTCAGCTTGATGCCATGGGGCACTCTGGAGTGGGAATTACCCCACAGTTTATCCCATCTCAAGACAAAGGAGTGGGGCTTTCTTTCACACTCCCACACCCTTAGTAGTTAGTGCACGGGCAACCACTGAAGAAGGGAACACGTGCTGGCCATTAGGAGCCAAGCATGGAGAAGCTGTGAGACACTGCTGAAGGGATTTTGTAGGCACGTAGGTGGAGGTCAACCAGAAGACAAGTGAGCCGGGATCAGAGCTACCCAGCCAACCTGCAGCTGTGTGAGAAGGGAAGGCTTTTTGGCCTGTACCAGTGAGATTTTTTTGTTGTTTGTCAGGCAGCATTATTGCAGCAGTAGCTAACGGTAAGTTATTGTGATTTTTTGGCTCCTTATGGTTTTCCAGTGCTTTGAAATGCAGCTGGACATTCTGCTGCTGGGTTCTGTGGCATACAAAGGATCCTAATTTTAAAAAACAAAACAAACATTTCGACTTCAGCTAGTTTAAGCCGTTTCTCTTTCCTTGCAAGGAAAAGATTTCCCACCTATCAGCTATGCAGCTGCGGTCGTTCAGGTTAAGATATGATTTAACATACTCTGTGGCTTCTTGGCTTAGAATATTTCTAGACAGTTTTTGAAAGAATATCCCTTGAGCTTAACCAGCCCAAGGTACACTCAACTCCTTTGAGCCTTCATCCAGGATGTCAGCTTTACCTGTGGGTCCTGGCAATTAAGTAACCTTTTATGAGAGTCCTGTAGGGGCCCGGAGGAGCTGGGCTCTGTGTATTGATGAAAGGAACCCAGTGCTTCCTCTCTTCAGAAGCTTGAATGGCAGAAGTGTTTGCAGCCTTGAGCTAAAGCAGGGATAAATCATTCACTGTGGGTTCTTTATTATAAAAGCCCAGATGGGCTTCCTGGTATAAGGTGGCGGAAACAGAGCTGTCTGCCTCCAAAGGGCACCTCTCTGTGTCTTCATTCCCAAAGTAGGTGCATAATTAGAAATCCTGCAATTCTTCTTTAAAACGTCTCTAAGGTTTTCCTTAAGATTGTCATTAGTGCCTTAAATTGTAGCATAACTTGATTTTCGTGATTGCTGACACCTCATACTATCAGAATCAAGGTATAATTTCCCCTAAGGTATTAATGAGAAGAAAAGATAAGGCCACTTTGACTTCCTCGAAGCATCCCTATTCTTTTTCTCTGGCGTGTTGCTGTTCTTTTCATTTTAATTTTTAAGAAACATCCAGGCTTTTTGCTGTAATTGCAAAGCAGGAAATTGAGTTGGTTTTGGACTTTATTAGGCTGCTTATGGGTTACAAATGTTTTGGACAATTGTTTAAATTGTAAATTCATGATCTTATTTCTTTTTCCTCTCTGTTTAATTTCCTTTTCTCTTTCTTCCTTGGTTATGAAAATGGGAGAGTTCTCTGAACCCCCTTGCAGGACGTGTGGCTTATCTGTTCAGCCTTCATGTGCACTCAAACCCCCTTATGGGAGGGAGCGCATGCAGATGGGCAGGTGCAGGAGCCTGGGCGAGTGCCCCTGGGCTCTGGCCCCACAGCAGCATCCAGGGGTGGGTACCTAAGGCTCCTGAAGCCCAAGTGGGCATGTGTTACAGTGTGCTCTCTTAGCTTTGCCGTCCATGGACAGTGTTAACCAGCTCAGTACCCTCTTGGTACCCGGGTCCTGGTCCAGAATCCAGGAAGAATCAGGTCACACACAGCCTTGAAGGATGAATGCAGGGGTTTTATTGAGAGGTGGAAGTGGCTCTCAGCAGGATGGATGGGGTGCTGGAAGGGAGATGGAGTGGAAAGATGATCTTCCTCTGGAGTTTGGATGTCCAGAGGCCGATCTCCTCTCCGACTGTCCCCAGTTGAACTCCTGTCAGTGTTCAGATACTCCTTCTCTTCTGTCTGCTGCACGGTTCTGCCATTCATCTGTTTTTCTGTTCATCTCCTCGTCTGCTCATCTGCCCATGGAGCCTGAGGTTTGAGGGCTTATGTGGGTACAGGGTAAGCGGTGTGGCAGGCCAAAAGGCAACTTTTGGGTGCAAAAATAGGAATGCCTGTTGTCAATTCGGGCCGTGGGTTTCCAAGTTTGAGGGTGGGATCTTTGCCAGAGGACCTCCCTCTTCTACACTGTATTTTCCTGTCTTCTGTCCATGTCAGTTAGAGTGTAAGACATTTGGTCAGCAAAATTAACTAGATCATGAGTTTGAGAGGTAGCTCAACCAAGGTATTGTCTCTTTATTATAATTGCCAGTTTTTCATCTAGTCCATTTATAAATTTTGAGTTAAGGAGAATATAATTTTGGTGATTAGAATAACTTTCTTCTGATGGGCCTGAATATTGTTGAAATACTTTTTCAAATCTCTCATAGTATGATATTATAAGCTCATCAAAATTTTGTTGGCATTGCTGTATTTTACTCCAATCAACTACTGTTTTGAAAACTAAGGGAATAGTATCTAGTAAAGACTTGGCAGTACTGCAGGCCCATTCATGATCTGCTTCAGAAAATTTATGCAAGTTTTTCACAATATTCCTGCAGTTTACCTTTGCTACCCAGTCTTGGCTTTTCTTTCTGATATTAACATGTGAACCAATTGGTATATGTCAGAAAATCCAGCCAGAGTCATAAGTTCAAATATTTAGTTCAAATTCTTTAGCAAATTCAATGGAGTTCTGAAGGGGATACAGGAATTCTTTACGTCTTTAAGTTCCACTTTTGACCATAATTAATAACCAAGGCAGATTCTCCTCTATCAGACACAGAGTATTCCCAGAATGGAGCCAGAACAGCAGAAGGTAGAAGAGGAAAGAGAAGTAAGTTTGGACAACGAAGTTCTGGCAAAAGAAAAGAAGATGAAGAAGGGGGAAAATTTTGGGCAGTCATTTTCAAATCAGAAAGTGTTTTAAACAATCTTTTGTTTTCCACTTGCAAAGAAATGACTATTAGAACCTGTCTAGAAACTTCTAAGTACCATTGAAAATAGGTACCATCCCCAGTTATTTTATTTTAGAGCTTGCTTTTTGTAATTGACTGTACTGATAAACTAGGCTAGGTATTTCAAAGGTACTCCATGTGGACCATTGTAATTTGGGGTCTCTGGGAGTTATGTGAGACCATTTTTCTAAATATTTGCATGAAGAAATGCTGTAAGTATTACACATAAGTCCAGTTAGTGTTTCTAAAGGTGATTCTGTCTGTAAGGAGGAAGACTCAGTTTTAGAAGTATAATTGCCCACAATTTAGATCTTCCTTTCGCATGAGCAAAAATATCTAATGGGATTTTGTTTTGGATCAAGTGTGCAGCTTATAGGAATAGCTCCTCAAGGTGTCAGCCTTGAGTGGGTTCTTCCCTTTTACATGTCTTGGTGGTTCCAAGAAACTTGGTGCTTAAGGCATTAGATGACCAGCCTTTATGTGTGTCCGCTGGGTTAAGCAAGGCTCCCTGCATGTTCTTCTTAAAAGACTTCCGTGAGACTGTTCACACTGTAAGTGATTAGCTCCAACATTCCCACAAGACCTTAGCCACCTAAGGTGCCTTTTGGTTAGGAGGAACAGTGTCTTATTTTGTCCTCTTCTTATTTTGGTCACTCAAGAAGAAAGTGTAGATTTATCAATTGAGCCAAGCTTCAGAATCTGGCCAGCTTTTAAAATTACACTTTTTATTTATTTTTATATTTTTGCTTAAGCCGCAAAGATCCACTTCCTCTTTCCAGAGAGAAACTGTTTCCCCCCTGACTAAAATTCTGAATGAGAGAAAAGGTTGAAAATCAAAATCTCTAATGAATAATTCCAAAACAACCCCTTAATCTCAGAGAAAAGTAAAACTCACAAATTCATGATTAGCAGAATCTCTAGAGAGTAACAAATGAAACTCCTAGCTTGAGGTAGAGCTTCAATTCCAACTCCGTTGAGCTAGGAATGTGTGTAGCTCAAATAGTCTAAATCCGCAAGCGAGCCTGGGATGATTTGGACCGAGAGGGGCCTTACCAGAGATTTCCATTGACTCTTGTGAAACTGGGTGAATGAAAATCCTTTGCGTTGGTGCTGTTACCAGAAAGTGGTCCTGATCCAGACCCCAAGAGAGGGTTCTTACATCTCATGCAAGAAAGAATTCGGGGTGAATCCACAGAGTAAAGTGAAAGCAAGTTTATTAGAGAAGTAAAGAAACAGAAGAATGGCTACTCCATAGATAGAGCAGCCCTGAGGGCTGCTGGTTGGCTATTTTTATGGTTATTTCTTGATTATATGCTAAACAAAGGGTGGATTATTCATGAGTTTTCCAGGCAAAGAACCTGGAGTTCCTGGAACTGAGGGTTCTTCCCCTTCTTAGACTGAGGGTTCTTCCCCTTCTTAGACCATAAAGGGTAACTTGCAGACATGGCCATGGCATTTGTAAACTGTCTGTGGCACTGGTGGGAGTTCTTTAGCATGCTAATGTATTATGATTATTGTATAATGAGCAGTGAGGCTGACCAGAGGTCACTTTAGTCACCATCTTGGTTTTGACAGGTTTTGGTTGGCTTCTTTACTGCATCCTGTTTTATCAGCAAGGTCTTCGTGACCTGTATTTTGGGCCAACCTCCTATTTCATCCTGTGACTAAGAATGCCTAACCTCCTGGGAATGCAGCCTAGCACGTCTCAGCCTCGTTTTACCCCACTCCTATTCCTGGTAGAGTTGCTCTGGTTTGAATGCCTCTGATAGTACCAGTGCTCCATCTGTCGGTGAAGTGACAGGGATCACTGAAGGTCCACAAGAGAATTTCTTGGCTGCAGCACCTGATTAAAGCCTTCTTCCCTGGCAACATTCATCTCAGTGATTGGCATTCTGTGTGGCAAGAAACAGGATCTAGACCACACTCTTAGTGTTTTGGTGACAAGAGTTCATCACGCTACTCAGAACTGCATGTAATTTAAAATGTATGCAATGTTCATTCCTGGAATTTTTCATTTACGGTTTTCTGACTATGATTGACTGTGGGTAACTGAAACCATAGAAAGAGAAACCACAGATAAAGGCAGACTACCATAGTCAGAGGTTGTCAGAATGTTAATCTTAAATAATGAGATTCAGAAAAGATGATTAAGTATAGAGTTTATTTGAGCACAAAGCTTGAGAATGGCCACCCACAAAAGCACTGACTCCAGACAAATAGGGTCAGCATTTGATAAGTGGGGAAGCTAAAGTTTCAATTATATAGGCAAAGACAGAGAAATTCTAGCAGGATTACAACATTTTCCATATAAGATCAGGTATACATGCCATAGCAATTTGATTGTTTACAGATTGCCACATTCCAATAGAGATTACTTTTTTACTCTTTGAGGAGGGGCAGTAATCTGAGGGTGTCTTATTTCCAGAACTGCTTGGTCTTTTTAATTATTTACAGAAACAAAAGGCAGAATTTGCAGCTGGATGTCATGTGACTCAGGTTTTATAGGCACATTCAAGACTCAGGATAATTTAAAGTCCCAACAGCTTTAAGTTTGAACTATTTAATTTCACAGCCTAAAATATTTCCTGTCTTCCCCAGGCTAAATCGATGGTTTGAAACTTTAGGGGAGCAAAAATACTTTTTTCTTTACCCCTCTGAGTTATTAGTCGGACAGATCCCTGTAACAAAAGACAGACTAGCAAGAGAAAAACAAGTAGAAGTTTATCAACATGTATACTTCAAATACACATGGGAAATACCCAGAGAAATGAGGATATCTAAAAGAGATGACTTTGAATTCAGGCTTGAATACTACTGTCTGCTGAAAGCTAAGGAAGATTGGTCTGGGGAAGGCTAGCCATGGAGAGGTATACAGCAGAGAACAGTAAACAAGGTAAGGTTTGTCATGTAGATTTAAGTCAGTGCCTTTGCCATGATACGTGTCTCTAGTGATTTAGTCCTCTTTCTTTTCCTGGTACAGAGAGGGAGACACCCTTACAAATGAAGATTTCATTTATGGATCTAAATTTCTCTTACAAAAGTGTAACTTGTACTCAGTTTTCAGAACTTCTCTTATGTCTGCAGAAATAAACAGCTTAAAATAATTCTTTGGCCAAAGAGACATAATATGGGGTGGCATATTCTGGCCTCCTACACAACTTATTTCTCTCGTGCCAATCTATCTCTCGTAGAGATGAAAAGGGAAGAGGGAGGAGAGAGGGAAATGAGGTCCCCTCTCCATCCTCCAATCCAGATTCCAGCTTTGCCTAGAGGGTTATTTGTTAGGATTAGTGGTTGTTCACATTAGCCTTCACTGGAAGACAGTAGTCTCAGCTAAAAACTTGGAAAACCTCTAACTAAAGTAGTCTGCCTTTATCTGTGGTTTCATTTTCCATGGTTTCAGTTACCTGTGGGCAACTGTGGTCTGAAAATATTACGTGGAAAACTCCAGAAATAAACATTTCATAAGTTTTAAATTGCATGCTGTTCTGAAATCTTGTCACAAAACACCAGAGATTTGATCTAGGTCCTGTTGCTCACCACACAGAAAACCAGCCACTGAAATGAGTGTCGTCAGGGAAGAAAGCTTTAATTGGGTGCTGCAGCCAAGAAGAGTGGGAATGAGTCTCACATCCATCTCTCTGATATGACTAAAATTGGGAGGTTTGTATAGTGGAGAAGGAGGGAAAACAGGAATTAGGGAGGAGTAAGGGAGCAGTTATGATGGATTAAGGGTCTGATGACTCACTGCCTAGATGCAGTGATCTGAGGAGTTTCAGTTCATCTCCTGAGGAAGGAACTCAGATGAGACAAATGTAAGTTTGAAGTGTTAAGACCAGGGAGAATCAGTTTCTATGTTTATTAAAAAAACTCTAAATATTAGTTCCATGAGACAATTGAGGCAGTTTTAATCCTCACTTTCTATGTATCAATTCTTCAGTCATGGGGAATCTGCTGGTCATTTCTTTTGGCTGCTTCATGCGGAAGAGGGGGCATTGTGGGATGATCATGAGGAATGAAAACGTTACCCCTGTAAATGGAAGTACTCATGAGTACCTGGCTGGCATCCAGCTTGTTGAAACACCATGTGCCTCCAATTGTGTCTTGTTATAATAAAAGAGAACAGATTCTTACTGAAATTAGGCAAATAGCTATATTGCCACAGATTAAGAATATTCAGAAATAGTTTCTGAATTCTGGAGAATTCAAGTAGAGATAGAGAAATATGCATCAGGTTTTGTTTACAAGGCTAAAATAGCTTAAAAAAAGAATTTTTCTTGACTCTGAAAAACAAAACAAAAAGAATTAGCAATGTTTGAAAGAAAAAAGCCACAAAAATTATTTCAGTTCTCTAATAGTTCAATGCATGCAATTGACTCTTGTATTTGCTTCATATTGGGTTAACAATCTTCATGAACAAAAACAGCTTTGTAATTATAGTCCTGGCCATTTCTTTTTTTAGTCCAATGGCATAATCACCAAAGTTATCAGAAATCTATATTCAAGAGTCTTTTTCATGGAATCTCCTAAAGAAGTAAGTTGTTTTTTAAAAAAACAAAAACAGGCCGGGTGCAGTGGCTCACGTCTGTAATCCCAGCACTTTGGGAGGCCGAGGCGGGTGGATCACCTGAGGTCAGGATTTCGAGACCAGCCTGGCCAACATGGTGAAACCCCGTCTCCACTAAAAATACAAAAATTAGCCGAGCATGGTGGCAGGCACCTGTTAACCCAGCTACCTGGGAGGCTGAGGCAGGAGAGAGAATCACTTGAACCCGGGAGGTAGAGGTTGCAGTGAGCTGAGATTGCGCCACTGCAATCCAGCCTGGGCAACAGAGCGAGACTCCATCTCAAAACAAAATCAAAAACAAAAAACCAAGACATTTATTCTCTCATGGTTTTTGAGGCTAGAAGTCCAGAATCAAAGCATTAGCTGAGCTGGTCCTTTTTGCAGGTTCTGACAGAGAATTCTGTGCCTTTCACCCCACTTTGGTTGCTGGCAATGCTTGGTGTGGCTCGGCTTATAGCTGTATCACTGCAATTTCCTCCCTCAGCAGCCCATGGCATTCCACTCTCCGCATCTCTGCATGTCCTTCTTCTTCTCATAAGGGGTCAGTTATCAGATTTAGGGCCCACCTAAAATGATCCTATTTCCAAATAAGGTCACATCTTGACGTTTTGGGTGGACACAAATTTTGGAGGGACACTATTCAACCCATTGCAATAGTCATCCAGGAACTATCAATGACCCTACTATAATTAAACTACCAATGTTTGTTTACACATTCTTCTTTTGTCCATAGAGATACAGTGACTATAGCAAATTCTTTGGTAATTTCCTAATCCAGAAATGGTGTGGGTATTCAGAAATCTAGATCAGCTTTACTCTGTACATGTGTAAGAAAATTTCTAAGACTAAGAAATAAGTTTTGGACTGTAGCTGACTATAAGCTGCTTTTTGAGAAGAATCAAAATGAAGCAATAATTGTGGATGACAAAAGTCTTAGGACAGCCATAGTTAAAAACACAGTTGACAAAGAAATTTGGTTATTTCTGTGTCATACAACAATTTAACATAGTAATCATTATTACTATCACTGATAACATATACTAAGACATATAAGAATTTTAGGAATCTCATACAACTTTGGAACACATTAATAACATATTTATATAAATATAACCCAAAGAAAGTTAAACACAACTTCATATTTGACAATGTTTTCTGTATAATTTTAACATATCAAATAAGCTTACATGTCTCTCTTGGACTTTGGGGGAACTTAATATCTCAAAAGTTAGTTTGACGTAAAAAAAAAAAAACTGAATTTAGAACTTGAGATTTTTGCTTTGCAAGTTTGTCAAATATCAAAGATCTAAAGCACTTGATATTCCCAAATAGGATCACAGGTCATTCATCTAGCCAAAATGACAATTCAAAGATTTCAAAAAAATGATAACATTTATTCTTTGATAGAGAGGAGACTCAGTTTCCCAAACAATAAAACCTAATAAAGGCAGCATGAAGCCAACTAAATCTCTCTCTTTCTTTCTCTTTTTTCTGCAGTTTACTCAAAAGGTAGACAACAATCTTTTATTATCTCTTATTAATATTACATGAAAATTTTGTTCAAAAGATAAAACCAAATTTTAACATTTGTATAGTGTACTATTAATGTTAAAGCTAATTTTAATGGAACCTTATGAATAAATCTATTTAATTTTAATCAGTTTGACCAAAAGATAATATTTCCATAAATCCTTTATAACCTTTTACAATTTTCTACTAAAATGTAGATCAGTGCTGCAAGAAAACCTTGTTATTCTGACACAGGGTCCCAGATGCTGGCCTTGCATCGTGTGCTTTTGATATTAATGTTTAATTTGTAGAAAAATTCTGAACTAATCTTATCTCTCAAAATCAGCCCATAAAATCTCATGCACTCACCTCTTCCTTGATAGTCCGTAGGCCTGGAAGGATTGAATAGTTTTAATATATAGCTCTGTGTCTCATGAAAGCAACTCATTTTGATTGTTGCCTTCTCCCAGGTCTGAAGACAAGGCTTTGACTGGTGTCAATGTTTAAGATTTAGCAGGAGTCGGTGCCTTTTTCAGACCCAGGAGTTAAAGGCCTGTAACTTGACAGCCAAGGACTTTAAAAGCAATACAGAAAGTTACACGGATGTAAAAACCTTAATTTATTTATATTTTAATTTTATTTATTTTATTGAGACAGGCTTTTGCTCTGTTCCCCAGGTCAGAGTGCAGTGGTGCAATCATGGCCTGCTGTAAGCCTCCACCTCCTGAGCTCAAGCAATCCTCCCATCTCAGCCTCCCAAATAACTAGGACTACAGGAAAGTGCCACACACCTTGCTATTTTTTTTTTTTTTTTTTTTTGGTAGAGATGGGACCTCCCTACGTTGCCTAGGCTGGTCTTAAACTCCTGGGCTCAAGTGATCCTCCCATCTCTGTTACCCAAAGTGTTGGGATTACAGGCATGAGCCACCATGCCTGGCCCTTCATTCCTTTTAATTCCAGTTTTCCTAAGCCATCAAAAACCTAATAACAATGACATAGGAATTATCTCAATAAAACATAGAATCTGTTTCTTAGGCCAGTTACCAAAAAGCAAAGAAAGACCATATGTAGTATGGTTGTCTCTCCTATGGTATCTTAACTTTTTCATATTCCTCTCCCCTACTTACTGTTTCCTTTCTTCTTTATTTTATAAATCACCTTTTCAAGTCCATAATGTGAATCAACCTTTAGATAACTTTTGAATTTAGAGAATTTTTTTCTCAGTAGGGATACATTTTCTTTCTCACATTTTATATACAGAATTATATATTAATTAGAATTCTTATTCTTTAGCAACCTTACATTTTAGTGAAAAACCTAGGAAGCAAGAAATATTGAACTATCTATCAGATATCAGCATCTTTTAGATAAGAACATTCCATAATTTTTAAAAACATGTTTCCCCATTTTATAATCCCTTCTTAATTAGAAATTACCAAGACATTTAATGACCATTCAAATGATTTCAAGATTTTAAATTACACAAAAATTTCACCTACAGTATTTACCCCATTTATATTTTATTCACTTTTAGCAGTTTATCTAGATTACTTAGGAGAACTGAGATATTAGACAAAACTAGTCATTATTTCTTTGTCAACTATTTTTTATAACCTGTGCATATTAGGTGTTCACCTAAGTAAGAAGCTTAAGGTTAAATACATGGGTATTTTCATCAATAACTCAGAAGATTCAGCTGTTTTCATAAAACCAAAAACATGAAATTAGTCTTATTTATCAAAAAAAATCACCCAAAGATCATTTTGTTTTTGGTTGGGTTTATAGTCTTATAATCTTTTGTGCCAAACCCTGACATCTTTAAATATGTAGCACAGGCAAATATAAAACCTGGACCAAAAATGTATGCTGAATATTCCAAAGACATTTCTATTTTTATTTTACCCATAATCTTAAAGCCAGCTTGTTTATTAAATATTTACTAAAGTCATGTGAACTTGAAAAATGCTTAGACTTATTAACTTATGGGTGCTCTTTTGTTTACAAGCCAATTTGGTACTCTGTAGACACAATATATAATAAATGTACATTCACATAAACACATCTAGACATATATGCACACACATAAAAAAAGATCCAATAGCTTTTACCTTGAAACTCTAGCCATGAGATAAAAACATAAATTTATCAGTTTACAAACATGTTCACATGGCTAAACTTTGTTTACCTCAATAGATAATCCAATGAGGGCTGTGACCAAAATTTTGGGTAAAGCAATGGTAGTTTAATTCTAAAGGACAAACCTCCCCAAACTCCAAAGAACACTGGGGGCCAAGCATACTACAGAAGAATGTCACATACTAACTGTGCCCGACTAGGGTTAGAACAGAAGCATAAAAGCCTGCATACATGGAACTCCATCCTATTTTCCCATTCAACAGCAAAATGAATCCATTTGTAAGACAGTACTACAATTGAAAGTCTCATGGAGTCCAAGCCTCCCCAAACTCCAAAGAATGTTGGGACAAATAGCATTACAAAAGAATAGCATTTTTCTTTGTTCTTTTCGTTTATAATTATATGCAGACCAATTTTGAAGAACACACCCAAGTCAACTGCATTCTAGGATCAAATTCCAATTTCCCATGACTATATCAACACACAGAAAAAAAATAATCAAAAATACAGTCTAACTGCAGTAGTGACTAACAAGCTCCAACAGTATCTGAACTATAGTTGAGGTGCTTCCCTTTTATAGTTGGTTGGGCTTGTTCAACCTGCAAACAGAAATTCCTTCAAAATTCCTCCTATCAAGAGGAACTGATCCTGCTCTCTGATATCCACAAAAGATGCTCATTTATCTGGTTACACACACAAACAATTACTAACAAGCCCCCAGGAGTGTCCAGACCGAAATGGTCAGAGTGCTTCCCTTTTTCAATTGGTTGGGCTTGTTCAACCTGCAAACAAAAATTCTTTTAAAATTTCCCAAATTGAGAAGAGCAGATTCCACTGACTGGGCCCACACAAGACACTCACTGATGTGGAGGCAGATGTCATATTTCAAAGGCTGTCTTCCTAGGCAATCAGGAATACAGTTGGGGCTGGCAACAGTGCGAGCAGAGAGAGAGACACAAAAATCTACCTCTGGCTAAAAAGAGACAGGTGGCTAGCTGCTTAGGAGGGCTTCTGAGACTCTCCTGTCCCTCGACAGCCAAGTCACGAGCAATGCACTCCTGATCAGGGAACCAAGATCTGTTAGCAAAATGCCAGGGGTTTGGTCTAGGTCCTGCAGCTCACTGCACAGAAAGCCAATCGCTGAGACAACAAGTATTGCCAGGGAAGAAGGCTTTAATCAGATGCTGCAGCTGAGGAGAACAGAAAATAAGTCTCAAATCCATCTCTCCAACTGACTAAAACTGGGGGATTTCTCTTCAAGGAACCCTTATTTTACTTAATAGTGGCCCCAAAGCACAAAAGTAGTGATGTTGGCATCCTGTTATGATTGTTCTATTTTGTTATTAGTTATTATGGTTAGTCTCTTACTGTGCCTAAATTATAAATTAAACTTTATCATAGATATATGATAGTATATATAAAGAGTTTGGTTGTAGTTTCAGGTATCCACTGGGGGCCTTAGAATGTACCCCCCTTGGATACTGGAGGACTAAAGTAGATGTTTTCTAAAGTTTCTCACAGATCCAACATTCCAAAGTTCTTCATTTCCAGCAAATTCAGCTCAGAGAGTTAGAGTCAAACTTTATTTGAAGACTTTTTAGTAATTCAATGTCAATTGGAAGTGATTTACAAAATGGAACAAACACTAACTTTGTAAAACATAGAAAAAATATTTTTAAAGCATAGTACATAACAAAATACCTTTCTTGGAGGTATTATAAAAAATTCCCTGGAATGGAAAATATATTTTGAGGAAAATCTTGAAAATTGCAAAGTATTTTTAAAGAGAGTTCAACCCTGGGCTAAAGTTGTGGCAGACACCCATGCCCCATCCCACCACCCTGGCCAGGTGCCACTTCCATGTGCTGTCCTCTGGGAATAGGGGCTGGCTGAGTTCAGGAAAGCAGCATTAGGGTTGTAAGGGTGATTCAGTTTTTCACTGCTAAGAGGTGAAAAAAATTTTACATTTAAAAAGAAAATGTATTATCAGATCTCAAGTATGTTTTTTTCCCTTAAGAATGAAACTTTCACTTTGTTGAGTGTATTTAATTTTATTTATTCATTTTCCTTCCTGAAATTTTGGACTCCTTTATTAGGCTGACAAAGCCCACTGCCATTCATATTCAACTTACCTGCATAATGGTCTCATTTGCAATTTGTGGGCACGCTGAAGGAGCGTTGCTGGGCTGTCCTTCTGACTTTCTTCTGCTGTGAAGACCATTTGCGAGTTTCCAGGCAATGGGCGGGTGGGAGGGATTTCTCCCAACTGTAAAACCCAGGCTTTCGAACACTTGAATGCCAACAGTTCAACTCTTTTATCAGAGCCTTGGCATTATTCCTGAAGCTCCTCACAATAAACTTCTGTACCAAATTAATTAAAGAAAAGCCTGATAATTCCATTCCGAGGCATTCCAATGAAAGTAATTTCAGGTATATAATGCACAATTAGCTTTTCCACTTAACTTCCAAATGAAATGCTCATGGTATTTAGTACCATTTGCATTAATCAGCACAACCATCAGATCCTTAGGCAGAAGAGAGAAACTGAAAATCTTGGGGAGGAAGATCTTCGTGAAGTGTGGTGGTCATTAGATTATCTGTGTGAAGTGTGGTGGTCATTAAGCTATCTAAATAAATGGTAGACAAATGGCTACAGGACTACCTCCTGCCTTTCATAAAGAAGGAGCAATTTTAGGAAAGAATATGATGGGAACTACTGTAGAAGAAAAATTATTCACTGGACACTCGTTAAAACAGTAAGAAAAAAAACAGTAAGAAAAACTTTGTTCAAGACTATTATAATACCAGTCAACTCTATTGCAATAGGAGAGAGAGATTGAGCTAAACTCCTAATACAATAGGAGAGAGAGATTGAGCTAAACTCCTAATACAGCAGACAGCTTGGGACTTATGGCCAATGGGCAGAATGAGAAGTCAGTGGATGGAAAATTACTAAGAGGTGACACCAAGGGTAGGAAGATTCTTGCTAAAAACAGGCAGAGAACTCAGATATCAAGGATGGGGGCGGGGAGGAACTGATCAGATATCAAGGGTGGGAGATGACTTAGAAGGATTCTTGCTAACATGGAGCTCATCAAGGGCACACAGAAAACCAAGGTGAGGACTGGTAGAGAAAAGGGCTCAGGGGAGTCTAACTAAAGTTTGGTTAAGGAGGGCTGTCTTTGTCACTGATCTTCAGCTATTTTGTGATAAAATAGTAGAACGTGGGCTCATGAGGAAATCACAGGGTTAAATATTAGGCACTGGGCAGAATTCAGTGAAGATGGTTATCTGTGGGAGAAAGGGAACTAATGAAGACCACAGAGGCTTTACCTCCTGGGCAACCCTTCAAAGTCCAGAGTCATTGGTGTATTACCTGTGAGTTGGTGTGGCCCTGCCTAAGAACATGTACAATCTCAGCATCGCAACAAGGCTCCTGTGGGAGCCCCGGGTGAGTTATTGCTGGCGTTGCCTGCCAGAAGCTGCACCTCCAGTTAGTTGCTCATCACAAGGGGAGGCTGGCTGAGGTGCCATTGGCTCCCACCCCAGCAGCAGGCATAGAAAAACTCCTAGGTGAGGCGAGGGCCCATCCTGACACAAGGTTTTCCTATTGCCAGCATTACACAGCAGTGCTCCTGCATGGCTGGCGCCGTCCTACCTCTTTAGTTTCCACAAATCTTTTACATCTGGTTTCTCTATCATCTATCCAACTACTAGTTCTTCCTTCTGGGATCTGGTGTGTCCAGTATGCTGTTGCTGGTCAAGTCAGTATTGAATTGATAATACATTTATGTAGCCTAAAGCCCATAAACTCTAAAAATACAATATGTTCACTTGCACAAGCCCACAAAAGATCTTATGCCCTGTTCCTACAATCTCTTCATCAATAAGGTGCATGAAGGGCATTAAATGTTGAATTGGCCCTGCCAAAATTAAATCCTGGCATGGAGAGATGCTACAGAAGACAGGCCATGTAGAGACAACTGGAAGCAAAGTGAATGTCACTTTTTTTTTTTTTTTTTTTTTAAACAGAGTCTCCCTCTGTCGCCAGGCTGGAGTACAGTGGCATGATCTCGGCTCACTGCAACCTCCACCTCCCGGGTTCAAGTGACTCTCCTGCCTCAGCCTCCCGAGTAGCTGGGACTACAGGCGCACACAACCATGCCCAGCTAATTTTTTGTATTTTAAGTAGAGATGGGGTTTCACCATGTTGGACAGAATGGTCTCCATCTCTTGACCTCGTGATCTGCCCGCCTCGGCCTCCCAAAGTTTAACTAGGTTCTCAGTAACCTGAGACTGAGAGCTAGTTGTGAGATCGGTGACTCTACTGTCATTTGATGGTGTTGTGATGTATTATCCATATGTTAAGGATCATTTTAAACACACACATTTACAGTGGACCTACTGTCAGTTCATATTTAACTTACCTGCATCATGGTCTCATTTACAATTGGTGGACACCCTGAAGAAGGCTTGCAGCTGAAGTAGCTGCCAGGCAGGTTTTACTTAATTCTTGTTTATTCACAAGGAACTGAGGCTCTGACAGGCTGAGAGGTCTGCCTAAGGTTGTAGGGGAAAAAAGTGACAGGGCTGGAAGTCGAGCCTCACCCTTGTGATACCAAGTCCAGACTCTTTCCTACATGTCGATAGTCATCTGTACACACCATCAGTGCTGGTCCGTGCGCCTCACTCACCCACTAAAGACTAGCCATCTAACTTCCGAATTCAAGGGTACCTCCCTTATCTTGCAGCCATCTGTTGCCTGCCGCAGCAGCAGGGAGGAATTAAGAGCAGCAGCTGCAGCTCCAGCAGCTCAGGGGCAGCTCTGGGCTCCCTAAATCCCCACCACGTGCAGTTGTGGGGAAACGTTTAACTGCCTTGATCCTTTTCCTTCCAGTATGTTCTGACTTTAGCTTGCCTACCTGGTCCTGTCTGCTGGCTTGGCATTGACTTTCAGGGAGATATGCTCCAGACTACACAAGTGGTTTTAAGCTCCTGGCTGTGTTGATCACTGTTCTTTCCCCTGGGCCTCTAGTTTTTCTGTGCCTGTCCTGCATCTCTGAAATCAAGTGATATTTATTCATAGCTCTCTAAACCTCTGGCTTGGGTTTCTTCTGGTAAAGACGAACTCTTCTTTCTGCTGAGGAACTATGCAACACTCTGGCCTTCTCTCTACTTCCTCTTTCATCCCTAAACCTTTCAGGAAGTGAAAGATAGGTCTTGTTTAGAAAAAATGTGGAAGCTGCTTCAGCACAGGTCTGTGGCCACTCTAGTCTGTTTGGCTTCCTCTGTTTTCTGCAGTCTTGACTTGATGCCACTTGTGCACCCGGCAGCATGGGCGTTGGCATCTATTGTGCTGGCAAGGGTGGAGGAGAAACAGCTTTGCTGTTAGTCCTGGCCTGAGCATTGTTCATAGTGCCGACTTTAATTACCAAACCTTTATCAATGGATCCCACAAAAGGCTTTGGTTCATTCCATTTTGCTTTCCCGTAATTTACTTTTGAGAATGCTGGCTGAAAGCTTTAGTCATTCACAAAGTTGGCTTCTGACCCAGAAATCTCTCACTTTCTCTGGCCTGAGTGCTTGGCATCTGTACTCCCTCCAGCTACCACATTCTTCAGCTCCTTTGGAAAGATCAGTATTATTCACAGTGGTGATCAAAGAGGCATTGTTTACAGTCTTATCTCATCTCCCAACTTCTCCATCATGATTGGAAAATTGATTCCCTACTGAATCAATCAATATGGCACAGCCATATTTCTTATGCAATAATATTAAACTTTCCCTATTAACAATTGATTCATGTCCGTTGTTGTGAATGTAACACAAAGAAATGAAGTATCCTAATAAATGAATTGGACCTGGCTGGCTACAGTGTAGAACCACTTGTTGGTGTCCTCACACCAGGGCGTGTGGGAAGAAGTGCATTGGCACATCTGTGGCCATACCCATTCCTGAGGGAGGTGAAGAGATGGATTGAGGCTGGTGATGCTTGGGAAAGGTGTTCATAAAAAATACCCTCACTTATCAGCAAACTCAGAGATAAAGAAGAGGCACAATTCAAGGCTTTCAGATGTCAATTTCTTTTCAAACTAGAGTAAGAATTCAGCATAAGTAAATCCACGGGGATACAAATTGGATTAGTGGTTGCCAGAGAGTGGCAAAAGGAGAGTTGGGATTGACTACTAATAATTTCTTTTTGGGGTGATGAGAATGTATGGGACCAGATACTTGTGATGGTTACAAAACCTTGTAAATATGCTAAAAACCACTGCATTGTACACCTTAGAAAATGTTAAAAAAATGTTTTGGCCAGCAGGGACCTCACAGCTCCTCTGGTCAGAACATGTGCCAGACTAACCAATTGTCTTCATTTGTCTGGGAATAAAGAGGTTCCTGGGGTCTGAGACTGTCACTGCTGAAACCAGTGACAAAGCAGGATGATTCAGTCACCCTAGTGTGTGCTGGGGCACTGTTCAGGGATGACAGCGAAGGCAGGCAACCTCCCATTTAACAGGGCTATTTCTCATTCACAATGCTCTTACTACCACCTTGTGAAGTAGCTGCCAGGGCAGGTTTTACTTAATTCTTGTTTATTCACAAGAAACTGAGGCTCTAACAGGCTGAGAGGTCTGCCTAAGGTTGTAGGGGAAATAAGTGACAGCGCTGGAAGTCGAGCCTCACCCTTGTGATTCCAAGTCCAGACTCTTTCCAGCATGCGTATAGTCGTTTTTACGCACCATCAGTCTGGTCAGTGTGCCTCACTCACCCACTAAAGGCTGGTCATCTAACTTCCAATTCAAGAGTACCTCTTTCATCTTTCCTTCCCACCCCTAGAAGCTGCCTCCTGTGAAACCTCTCCTAACACGGTGATCCACCCAGCACCATCTCTAAGTTCATCTTCCTTGTCCCTCTGCCATCTCTGTAGGCAGGGACTGTGTCTCAGTCATCTCTGCTCTTGGTTCCTATTACCTTGCCTGGTGCTCAATAAGCCCCAGCTGAAGGAAGCCTGGTGTCTGTTCCAAAGAACAAACAGGAACAGAGGTCCCAGATAAGAGAATATCCTGTTGTCCATCTCTTTGCTATTCCTTTCTTAAGGCCAAATGAGTCTCTTTTCCTGATGTGTTCATATTTCTTAGGTGTCATTTTCTGAGGAGCTTGTGGGTGGAGTGGGCACAATCTGTCTCTTTTCCTGGGTTCTGAAGTGCTGCTTTTCAAAATGTGTTGTAAACATGCTCCAAAGGCCAAGCCAAGCCAATGGGCAACAGGCAATGAGTGGTACAGCTCATGCAGTGAGGACTGTGGCCTGGGGGAAGGGATGTGCCAGGAGGCAGGGAGGCTTCCTGGCAGGCAGGCAGTTCTGGAAAGTCTTAATATCAGGGAAGACTGTCATCAGTCTTGACCATAGGTTGCATGCCAGTGTGGGGATAGGTGGGTAAAGAGAGGGTGCTACTGCCAGAAGTAAGGCAGGGTTCCAGATCCAGAGAGATGGAGTGCTGGAAGACTCTAGGCACAAGGTTTCAGAACTGAGTTAAAGGTAAAACGATTGGGGCAACATAGGCAATGTGACATCAAATCCAAGGGTATGGAATTAGAAGACCCAGACGATGGGGCTCCAATGACCAAGGGATGCTAGCTGGGAAGGCAGGTGGGCAGAAACTGTGACCAAGAAGAACTTGGCACAGATGATCCATTTAAATGAGAGGGTGGAGCTGTCCTTGCAAACCAATGATACAGCTGATGCCATGCAGTGGATCTTCCTTCCCCCTAAACAGAGAGTATAAGTATGACTTTGAGAAATGTGCTATAAGCACACAGAAACTCATGCACACACACAGGGAGGAGATTTGCCTTTAATTTGTTTTGCTTGCACCTGTTGACTCATGGGGGTCAATGGTATCCTGTAAACATACCAGATACCAAATGAAAGTTCCCTCAGATAACCTCAGATAAGAGAGCCAGTTCTCCCATGGCTTATTGTTATTATTATTATTATTATTATTATTAGAATTATATTTATACTGTCTTTTTTGTCTCTAATTTTTTTATTTTTAAATTTTTTATTTCCATAGGTTTTTGGGGAACAAGTGGTATTTGATTACATGAGTAAGTTCTTTAGTGGTGATTTGTGAGATTTTGGTGCACCCATCACCATGGTAGTATACACTGAACCCAATTTGTAGTCTTTTATCTCTCACCCCACCGACCCTTTCCCCCAAGTCCCCAAAGTCCATTGTATCATTGTTATGCCTTTGCATCCTCATAGTTTAGCTCCCACTTACGAGTGAGAACACACAATGTTTGGTTTTCCATTCCTAAGTTACTTCATTTAGAATAATAGTCTCCAATTCCATCTAGGTTGCCACAAATGCCATTAATTTATTCCTTTTTATGGCCTAGTAGTATTCCATTGTGTATGTATGTGTGTGTGTACACACACACACACACACACACACACACACATCATACCACATTTCCTTTATTCACTTGTTGATTAATGGGCATTTGGGCTGCTTCCATATTTTTGCATTTACAAATTGTGCTGCTATAAACATGCACGTTCGAGAATCTTTTTCGTATAATGACTTCTTTTCCTCTGGGTAGATACACAGTAGTGGGATTGCTGGATCAAATGGTAGTTCTACTTTTAGTTCTTTAAAAAATCTCCACACTGTTTTCCATAGTTGTTATACTAGTTTACATTCCCATCAGCAGTGTAGAAGTGTTCCCTTTTCACCACATCTATACCAGCATCTACTATTTTTTTTTTATGGCCATTCTTGCAGGAGTGAGGTGGTATCGTATTGTGGTTTTGATTTGCATTTTCCTGATTATTAGTGATGTTGAGCATTTTTTCATGTTTCTTGGCCATTTTTATCTCTTCTTTTGAAAATTGTCTATTCATATCCTTAGCCCACTTTTTGATGGGATTATTTGTTTTTTCGTGCTAATTTGTTTCAGTTCCTTGTACATTCTAGATACTAGCCCTCTGTTGAATGTATAGATTGTAGAATGTATAGATTGTGAATATTTTCTCCCGTTCTTTGGGTTGTCTATTTACCCTCCTGACTGTTCCTTTTACAGTGCAGAAGCTCTTTAGTTTAATTAAGTCCCACTGATTTATCTTTTTATCTTTGTTTTTGTTGCATTTGCTTTTGGGTTCTTGGTCATGAAGTCTTTGCCTAAGCCAATGTCTAGAAGGGTCTTTCCAATGTTATCTTCTAGAATTTTTAGTTTCAGGTCTTAGATTTAAGTCCTTGAACCATCTTGAGTTGATTTTTGTATCAGGTGAGAGATGAGGATCCAGTTTCATTCTCCTACATGTGGCTAGCCAATTATCACAGCACCATTTGTTGAATAGGGTGTCCTTTCCCCACTTCATGCTTTTGTTTGCTTTGTCAAGGATCAGTTGGCTGTAAGTATTTGGGTTTATTTCTGGGTTCCCTATTCTGTTCCATTGGTCTATGTGCCTATTCTTATACCATGCTGTTTTGGTGACTATGGCCTTATAGTATACTTTCAAATCAGGTAATGTGATATCTCCAGATTTGTTCTTTTTGGTTAGTCTTGCTTTGGCTATGCAGGCTCTTTTTTGGTTCCATATGAATCTTAGTTGTTTTTTCTACTTCTTTGAAGAATGCTGGTGGCATTTTGATGGGAATGCATTAATTTGTAGATTGCTTTTGGCAGTATGGTCATTTCACAGTACTGGTCACAGAACTGGGTATTGGTTCTACCCATCCATGAGCATGGGACGTGTTTCCATTTGTTTGTTTTGTCTATGATTTCTTTCAGCAGTGTTTTGTTGTTTTCCTTGTAGAGATCTTTCATCTCCTTGTCTCGGTATACTCCTAAGTATTTTATTTTATTTTATTTTTTGCACCTATTGGAAAAGGGATTTGGTTCTCGGGTTGGTCTCTGTTGGTATATAGCAGAGCTGCTGATTCATGTACATTAATTTTGTATCCTGAAACTTTACTGAATTCATTTACCAGTTCTGGGAGCTTTCTGGAGGTGTCATTAGGGTTTTCTAGGTATACAATCATATCATCAGCAAACAGCAACAGTTTGACTTCCTCTTTACTGATTTGGATGCCCTTTATTTCTTTCTCTTGTCTGATCACTCTGGCTAGGACTTCCAGTACTATGTTGAATAGAAGTGGTGAGTGTGGGCATCCTTGTCTTGTTCCAGTTCTGAGAGGGAAAGCTTTCAACTTTTTGCCATTCAGTATTATTTTGGCTGTGGGTTTGTCATAGATGGCTTGAAGTATGTTATTACACTGAAGTATGTCCCTTCTATGCCGATTTTCCTGAGGGTTTTAATCATGCTCCCATGGCTTACTAAGTGATGACTGTCTTTAGATTAGGTTGTGGGTTTTTGTTTTTTTTTAAACATTTTGACTAGTTCAAAAAGCATTGAGTTGTTATTCTACCCCAACATGCACCTATTAACAGAGAAAGGTGAGAGGAAAAAAAAATGAAAGTCCCACTCTACATGATACTGATTGTTACCCATGTTTTATCCTTTCTAGTAAACCTCTTGATCACAAAGTTGTTCAAAATGCCCTATTTCCAGCCTTTGGCACCAACCTGCAATTGCAGTGTTGCCTTTGACCTTCATCCTAACAACCACCCTCATTAGTGCCATTTTTCTCTGGTAGAGTCATGATTTAACACTCATTACTTCCAACACAAAGTTCTGCTTTGCCAAATCAGATCACAATACAGAAGTAGCACATGCATACTTTCCTCTAATTTAAAAGGTATATAAGGAAAACTAGTATTTAGCCTTAGGCTTGGGACTCCTCAGCACCTGTGAAATGTTGGGGCTGGTGTTTACATTTCCTGAGGGTCCAAAGGTTTCAGGTAAGACAGAGCCAGCAAACTTGTGGCCTGCAGGCTGCTTCCAAGCTATTGAACTGTCTTGTTGGCAGAACATGAAAAACTCAGAGGCCAGGTGCAGTGGGGCTCATGCCTGTAATCCCAGCACTTTGGGAGGCCGAGGGAGGCAGATCATCTGAGGTCAGGAGTTCGAGACCAGCCTGCCCAACATGGCGAAACCCCATCTCTACTAAAAAAATTAGCTGAGCACAGTGGTGGGTGCTTGTAATCCCAGCTACTCGGGAAGCTGAGGCAGGAGAATCACTTGAACCTGGGAGGCGGAGGTTGCAGTGAGCCAAGATCACGTCACTGCACTCCAGCCTAGGCGACAGAGCAAGACTCCATCTCAAAAAAAATAAAAGAAAAGAAAAGAAAAACGGAGAGTTCCAGCTCCCTCTGAAACAATTGTGAGATTTGGCTGCAGTCAGCTGGACTTGAGTGCTGTATGCTCCTTTTGGACAGATATAGGTTCTCTGCAGTCCCCACCCCTCCCTATTGTTTTTTGCCAGCTACATCCTTTGGTGATGCTCACCTGCCTGGGCCCTGGAGGCGTGTCAGTTTGTAAGTTCATGAAATTAGCACTTAGCTGCGACTACTTGACTATAGCGGACAAATCATTCCATCATCCCCCACTCCTCATTTGAAATATCAAAACAAGGGTGGACCATAACTCTCTTCTCCGAGCCTTTCTCACCTCTCTTCTAGTTCATCTGTATTCCCCAGATCCTTTCTCCTGTGACCAATAAATCCCATCTTTAGGCTTTGGCCTTCTGCTTTTCTCTCTGGACCTTCTGCCTGAGATGCTTCTTGCATTCCTGTGGTCCCCCAGTTGACTGTTGGCTGATGACCCCCACAAAGCTCTTGGTAGCCTCATCTTTCCCCTCAAGGTCTCATGCTAGGATTAAACTCAGAGAGCAATGGAGACTTGACTTTACTGTGGGGCAGCTCTGAATCAAATCCTGGGTTGGCAGGGTGGCTGTGGGCACACATGGAACATCCCTGGGCCTTCACACCTGTGTGATGGTTGTAGCATTACTTATAGTGATTGAGGATATTTAAGGTCATTTGTAGTGGGTGCTTGGCAATGGCAGCTGTTTCCTAAGCCCAAGGTCACTGGGTGTCAAAGCCTTGTAGTTTCCACACTATTGCACTGCCTCAATCCCAGAAGCCTTGTCTTCAAACATGACTTTTTACAATGAGTTGTCAGTGTTGTCTCCCTTGCAGTGCCCAGGAAGAGGCCTGCCAGGGAGTTGGCAATGGATGGATGCACAGGCAGGCCACCCTGACAAATGGGACAAGGTAGAATGTGCTGACAAGGCAGATTGTCACGGAGATTTTTAGGAGTCTGGAAGTGAAAAGAATGGGGCATGTGCCTGGTGGCACTCTGCAATCCTGTCACATCAGATTGGAGCTGTTATTTCTATCATTAGCAGCAAAGGAAGCAACTCAACTCTCTGGAGCTTCTTTATTAACAATCACAACCAGCAACTAAACAAAGGCAGGAAAGCAAAAAGTGTCAATGGTGATCGGAGGTTTCCTCCGCAGCTTCCACAAGTACCATTTTCTCCTTAATAATGGGTTACATTTTCAGGAGAGGCTTATTTTTTGTTTTTGTTATACTCTTGTACTTTAAAAGAAAAAAAAAGAAAAGAAAATGCAGATATTTCACAGAACTGGGGAAGGTTAGGGAGGGGAAGGGAGAGGAAAGGAAGTAAGATTTGGTCTACTTCTAACACTGGGCTTGGTGCATTGCATTAATTATTTCACTTTCCATGATCCAGACTTAACTTTTTAAGATCCTAGGCTAGGTTTAAGTGTAGAAATATGAAGTCATAGAATGTAATACCTGGCTGGGTGTGGTGGCTCACACCTGTGATCCCAGCACTTTGAGAGACTGAGGCGGGTGGATCACTTGAGGTCAGGAGTCAGACACCAGCCTGGTCAACATGGTAAAACCCCATCTCTACTAAAAACACAAACAAATTAGCGAGGTGTGGTGGCACACGCCTGTAATCCCAGCTACCCAGGAGGCTAATGCAGGAGAATCACATTAACCTAGGAGGAGGAGGCTACAATTAGCTGAGAATGCACCACTGCATTCCAGCCTGGGGAGACACAGTGAGACTTCTTCTAAAAAAAAAAAAAAAGAATGCAATCCTCTTTCCATTCTACAACTGAGAAAGAAGTCACGTGGTGGCTAGTGATAAAAAGAACAGGTGGCAGGTCTCCTTACCCCTCATGTCTCCATGTTTCTGAGATCCAGGGACATTTAAAATACTGCTGAAAGGTCAGGGGACATTGGTGAAAACAACTGTGCAAGCAAAGAATATTTTTCTTCCTGTGCAGAGAAAGAAAATCCCACTTTCTCTGTGTGTAAGCCATGGTATGTGGGCTCCCCGAGCCCAGTGAAATATGCAGAGATGGTAAAACTGTATTAAAATTTGATTTTCTTTTTGTTAAAAAGATACCTAAGAAGAAACTATTTCTTTTCTTCTTATTATTGGATATTGTCTTTTCCAGGCTAGGTACCTGGAAGTGAGACAGCTGTCTCTATTAGGAGTGCTAAGCTGGCACCCTGGGATGGCAGAAGAAAAGAGGGAAGGAACTAAGGTTTCGAAGATGAATATTGGGAGTGACATGAACGAGTCTTGGAAGCGAGATGCTTCCAGCCTTCTTTTTATGTGCAACATTAAGTTTTCCTTATTTTTTAAAGGAAGTGCAGTCAGCATTTTATATTCTGCCAATGAAGCCATCCCAAGGAGATTCTTTGAGATTCTGACACATCATCTGTTAAAGGGAAATAAACAGTGGAGAGCTGGAGCCGGCTCATACCAGCCAATTGCTAGAATCTCTTCCTAACTCTTCATTCAGTGGCATCACATAGGAAGCTCCAGTGAAGTCATGTGGATGTGGAAATTCACTGTGGTGGGAATATTTAGATGACAAAAATCAGCAATGCTACGAATTGGGGCTTTTTTAGGAGTCAGTTTACCAGCACACTGCTGGAAAATCGTGCAGAACCATTGAAAGCATTAGAGATATGTCTAAGGCCTCTGTTAATGTGCTTGCTATAGCAAATAGAATTTACTGCATTCCCCCCTTGCTCCTGAGAACCTCCCCACTGTACCGCCATACCTCCTATTGCTTCTGAATACCCCCATTATACCCCACTGCTCCTGAACAACCGCATTGTACTCCCCACTGCTCCAGAGACCCCCATTGGATCCCTGGCTCCTGATCACCTTCCACTGTGTCCCACCTCTGCTCCTGATCACCTCCCACTGTACTTCCAGCTGCTCCTAAACAACGCCCAGAGTACTTCCCACTTCTCCTGAGCACCCTCCACTGCAACCCCATACTATTACTGAACACCCCCACTGCCATAACCACCACTGTTCCTGAACACCCCCACTGCTCCCGAACACCTCCACTGTACCCTGACTACTCCTGAAAACACTTCAGTGTATCCCCTACTCCTCCTGAACATCCCCCTACTATTTCCCCCACTGCTCCTGAACACCCCCACTGTACTTCCCACTGCTTCTGATCACCCCTGCTATATCCCCCCACTGTTCCTGAACGCCCCCCATTTCTCTTGAACACAACCCTCCCTCACTGCTTCTGAACACTGCCACGGTACCCTGCACTGCTCTTGAACACTCTCCATTGTACCCTGACTACTCCTAAAAACACCTCACTGTACCCTTTACCGCTCCTGAACATCCTCCTACTATTTCCCCCACTGCTCCTGAGCACCCCCACTGGATCAGTCACTGTTCCTGAACACCCCCACTGTACCCCCTACTGTTTCTGATCACCCCTTCCCTGCACCCCCACTGCTTCTGAACACCCCCCCACTATATACTCACTGCTCCTCAACATTTCTACTCTTCCCCTGACTGTTCCTGAAAACCTCTAACTGTACCACCTGCTGCTTCTGAACACCTCAACTGTACCCTCTACTGCTCACAAACACCCCCACACTATATCCCCCATTGCTCCTGAACACCCTCACTGTACCTCTCAGTGCTCCGGAATATCCCCCACTGTAACCACTATCCCCAAATATCCCCTCACTGCTCCTGAACACCCTTCGCCCTACCCCCAACTGCTTCTGAACACCCCACACTGTAATCACCATTGTTCCTGAATGTTGCCTCACTACTCCTAAACAGCCCTACTGTACCATCCGGTGCTCTTGAACACCCCTCACTCTATCCCCGACTACTCCTGAACATCCCCTGTGCTCCTGAACACCTACCCACTATATCATTCAGTGCTCCTGAACACCCCAGTACTCCTGAACACTCCCTCTGTACCCGTAGTGCTCCTGAACACTTCCCACTGTACCCACTAGTGCTCCTGAACATCCCCCACTACTCCTGAACAGCCCCACTATACCTCCTGCTGCTCCTAGACACCCCCACTGTACCCCCTGCTCCTGAACACCCACCCCACTGTACTCCCTATTGCACTTGAACACCCTCACTGCTCCTGAACAGCCCCCACTGTACCCCTCACTACTTTTTTTTTGTTTTTTGGTGACAGAGTTTCGCTCTATTGCCCAGGCTGGAGTGCAGTGGCATGATCTTAGCTCACCGCAACCCCCACTTCCCGGGTTCAAGCGATTTTCCTGCCTAAGCCTCCTGAGTAGCTGGGATTACAGGTGCACGCCACCACCCCCGGCTAATCTTTGTATTTTTAGTAGAGGCAGGATTTCACCATATTGGTTAGGCTGATCTCGAGCTCCTCACCCTGTGATCCACCCGCGTCGGCCTCCCAAAGTGTTGAGATTACAGGCGTGAGCCACACCCCTCATTACTCTTGAGTACCCCCCACTATATGCCCCATCTATATCACTGTTGAACATCCCCATCTATATCACTCATGTACTTCTGTACACCCCTCACTGTACCACTCATTGCTTCTGAGCCCCCTCCCCCATCATAGTCTCCCCCTGGCAGTGCAGTTACCACTGCTATGTATGGCTGTCACTGCTAATCACTGATATGTGCTTATGTATATCTGTCACTCATTTATGGTTTAGAGTCCTTGTAGAAGCCTTCAGTTGGCTAAGCTGAAGTCATATGTGCACACCCTCAATGCCAGAAGGTAGGAAGAGAGAAGATCTGTGTGTTGTGACTAGCTGTGCCCCGCCCACCACCAAGACTCCACGGTGGAGTCCAGGAACTAGGAAGGAGATTCACATGCTGCATAGAAGAGAAAGAACCTGGTAAACACTCAGTGTTTCTGCATAAAGTGAATCATATTATTGCTCTTTGGATATATGTTTTCTGTTGGGTGATGTTTGAGGTGGTCTCAGGTCATTTTTCTCAGGTACCTCTGTGGATAGTTAGTGATGGCCCAGTCCAAAATGTACACATATTTTTCTCAAAGAGGAGAGCAAAGTCTATATAGTCGTTCCTTGGTATCTGTGGGAGATTGGTTTCAGGACCTCCTTCAGACACCAAGATCTGAGGATGCTCAAGTCCCTCATATAAAATGGTGTAATATTTGTCTCTAACCTAAGCACATCATACTGTATACTTTAAATCAGTGATCCCCAATTTTTTTGACACCAGGGACTGGGTTCATGAAAGACAATGTTTCCATGCACCAGGGTGGGGAGATGGTTTTGAAATGATTCAGGCGTATTACATTTATGGTGCACTTATTTTCTGTTATTATTACATTGTAATATATAAGGAAATAATTATACAACTCATCCTAAAGTAGAATCAGTAGGAGCTCTGAGCTTGTTTTCCAGCAACTAGATGTTCTTTTCAACCTGGGGGTGATGGGAGACAGTGACAGACCATCAGGCATTAGATTCTCATAAGGAGCACACAACCTGGATCCCTCACATGAGCAGTTCACAATAGAGTTCATGCTCCTATGAGAATCTAATGCTGCTGCTGATCTGACAGGAGGCAGAGCTCAGGCAGTAATGTGGGTGAAGGGGGGCAGCTGTAAATGCAGATGAAGCTTCCCTTTCTTGCTTGCTTGCCCTCGGCTCACCTTCTGCTGTGCAGCCCAGTTCCTAACAGGCCACAGACCAGTCCCTGGCTGTGGCCTTGGGGCTGGGGACCCCTGCTTTAAACCATTTCTAGATTACTTCTAATGCCTAAAACAATGTAAATGCTATGTAAATAGTTGTTATACTGTATTTTTAAAGTCTGTATTTTTTTATTGTTGTATTATTAGTTTTTCATTTTTATTTTTTTGAGTATTTTTGGTCTGCTTCATTGAACCCACAGATGTGGAACCCATGGATATGGAGGGCCGGCCACATTCCTTTTTATTAAGGTATATTACAGAATGTATACACAAGTTTCCTTGGTTCCAAGAAACAGACTGATTCTAGCCAACTGAGAGAAAAAGGACTTATGGCTAGGAAACGCTTGAGCTGCTCCTGGATCTGGAAAGCTAGTCAAGAAACACGGTGGCTTTCACAATGGTTTCTGTCTTTCAGGATGGATTTGGTCTTTTTCTCGTGGCTCACATGGGCTCTGTAACTTGGCATCACTACTTCTCTCCTGCTTTGGCTGATTTCCTGCTCCAGCAACCTGGTTTGGATTTTGATTTGGTTCATTATTAATCGTATGTTGGGTAGAAAGCCTCAAGGATCTTTGGCTAGGCTAAGGAATGAGCCTTGTGCACACACAGTTTATTCAATGACCACCCACCCATGCCCAAAGAAGCACATAGAGCTGTTTTCCTGAACACCTTGATTAGAAAGGGCTTTTGGGTGTGGCAGACACCATGTCTCATCTGTGTCTGCTTTGAGGTCCCCTAATTGTGACCCAACTCCTCTCCCTGTCCTTGGGAAGTCATTGTCACTTTTTGGAAAATAAACCATTATTTAGTAAGGATTATGCATTGCATCTGCTATTATGCATTATATATCTTATCTCAAAGAATCCTCACCTCCTCTCTCTGAGGTAGGCATTACTCCTAGTTTACATACGAGGAAATTGAGGATCACCGAGGTTATGACCCTGAGGTAAGGTGGCGGAGGTGGATTTCAAATCCAGAATGATCTTGCTCCAAACCTATCCTTTTTTTCCCTATCCTAATATACCTTTGTTGACACACCCATGACAATGCCAAGACATTCCTGTCCTAGTTATCAATGGCTTTTTGAAGAGAACTTCCAATTAGGAGACTTTTCTAATGGACAGGTCAAGAGTAAAGTAGAAAAAGGTAAGGCAGAAGATAAAGGACTAGAGATGTAGGTATTCACCTTGCTGAGCTGAGGCTGCTGTAGAAAATCAGTCTTTTTCAACAGGTGGCCTCTCATATGGCCAGAAAATAGCCTCATCATCAGGCAGTGGGGTGTCACTCCTGAGTAACAAGGACAAGCTAAATTTACACAGCCCATGGTAGGAACTCCCCATGAGTTCCTTGTTTGTCTAAAACCATTTCCTGGACAATTATAGATATTGGGAGCCTTCACAGAAAACTTCCCAGGGTCTGTAAGATAAAAATTAAATCTTTTTAGAGGTAGAGCCTTAGGCACATTGTTGTAGTGCCACCTCACAATCAGGAAAATTCAGTTAATTGCTGCCTAGCTCATCTTTACCCATCCATATGCTCTGCAGAGAAGGTCATAATATAGAACCCAGAGGATCGTTGGAAAAGGAAGGGAAAATATGTACTTGTACATGAACACCTAGAACCACCTGTAATGTTAGTTCCCTTCCAGCTCCTTCTTTTTTTTTGACAGAGTCTCGCTCTGTCCCAGCTCCTTCTTCTTTAGCCTTGAAAGCCAGTCATAACTGTTAGTGTCTCCAGGAGGAAGTCTTCCTTGAATAAGCGAGTCTGAAAGAGACAATTCTATCCACTTCTTCCCCAGCTTCATCTCTTACAATTACTGTGCCTTCTTGGGCAGACCCCCTTGTTATGTATTCACTAGGATGGAAGGAGGGAAAGGATGGTCTGGGTTAGCAGATTTCAATGAAGGCACATTTATTACTTTCATATTCATGTTGAAACTCCACTTACTCTAACATCTGCAGTGTTAAGACTACAGTATGTGTTTTCTCAAATAAAATTTATGTTTGTTGACCACCATGCTCCTGGCACCACATCAGGGACTTGCACATACATAAAACATGGCATGGCTGGTGAATAGGAGAAGGTAGGATCTAAACTCCAGTTCCTGGGGATTCAACATCCAAGTCCACAATCCTTCCATTGCATCTGCCCCAGCTTCAAGCCTCCCTCACTCTACAATTTAAGGATATATTTATTCTTTTGCACTTTACTGTTTTACTCATTAATAAACCTTGTTACATTATATTCATCTTTCATTGTCATATTTCTTGTAGCATATTTTTGAATTAATTTTTCTTCTTGCTGGAATATTTTCTTCAAGAGTCTTTAGAAAGAGAATCTTTTTTTACGGTAAATCTAGTAAGGGCTTGAATGTCTAAAAATATCTTCACGGTGTCCTCAATATAAATGATGTTTTAACTAGACATAAATTTCTAAATTCAGTTAGAGAATGAGCAAAATACATAAAGAGACATTACATCAAGGAGGATATATGGATGGCAAATGAGCACAGGAAAAAATGTTCAACATCGCTAGCCATTAGGTAAATGCAAATTAAGACCATGATGAGGTATCACTACACACGTATTAGAGTGGCTAAAATAAAACATAGTGACAATACCAAATGTTAGTGAGGATACAAAGAAACTACCTACCAGAAATACATTTGCTGGTAGGCATGTAAAATCGTATAGTAACTTTGTAATATAGTTTGGAATATCATTCAGCAATTTCTTATAAAACTAACCATACATTTACTATATGGTCCAGCAATTGTACTCAAGTAAATGAAAAGACATGTCCACATAAAAACCTGTACACAAATGTTCACAGCAGTTTTATTTGTAATAGCCAAAAACTGAGACCAACCAAACTTTCAATAGGTTTACAGCTGTTGAAATAGATTAATGATAGATTAAACAAATGGTGGTACATCCATACCATGGAATACTACTCAGCAATTAAAAAGAAGGGACTATTAATACAACAACTTGAGTAAATCTCAAGGATGCTCTGTTGAGTCAAAAGGACAACTTCAAAAGGTCACATACCGTATTATTACATATACAGTTGTCCCTTGAACAACACAGGTTTGAACTGTGTATGTCCACCTACTCACAGATTTTCTTCTACTTCTGCCAACTCTGAGACAGCAAGCCCAACTCTTCTTCTTTCTCCTTTTTTTCAGCCTACTTAAAACATGAAGACAGAGATGAAGACCTTTATAGTAATGTACTTCCACTTAATGAATAGTAAATGGGATTTTTTTCTTTCTTTCTCTTTCTTTCTTTCATTCTTTTTTTTTTTTTTTTTTAAAGAGATACGGTCTTGCTCTGTCACCCAGAGACTGGAGTACAGTGAGGTGATCATAGCTCACTGAAGCCTCAAGCTGCTAGACTCAAGTGATCTTCTCACTTCAGCCTCATAAATAGCTATGACCACAGTCATGCACCACAATGCCCTGCTAATTTTCTTATTTTATTTTTTGTAGAAACAGGGTCTTGATATGTTGCCCAGGCTGGTCTTGAAGTCCTGGCCTCAAGTAATCCTCTTGCCTTGGCCTCCCAAAGTGCTGTAATTACAAGTGTGAGCTACTGTACTCAGCCCCTTATGATTTTCTTTTCTTTTCTTTTCTTTTCTTTTTTTGAGGCGGAGTCTCGCTCTGTCGCCCAGGCTGGAGTGCAATGGCGCAATCTCAGCTCACTGCAAGCTCCGCCTCCCGGGTCCACGCCATTCTCCTGCCTCAGCCTCCAGAGCAGCTGGGACTACAGGCGCCCGCCACCACGCCCGGCTAATTTTTTTGTATTTTTAGTAGAGACGGGGTTTCACCGTGTTAGCCAGGATGGTCTCGATCTCCTGACCTCGTGATCCGCCCGCCTCAGCCTCCCAAAGTGCTGGGATATGATTTTCTTAATAACAGTTTTTTTCTAGCTATTTTATTATAAGTATATAGTATATAACATATACATATAGTATATATAACATATAAGGTAAAAAGTATGTGTTGATTGTTTATGTTATTGGTAAGGCTTTTGGTCAATAGTAGCCTATTAGTAGTTAAATTTGGGGGGAATCAAAAGTTATACATGGATCTTCAACTGAGTTGGGGCAGGAAATGTTGGTGCCCCTAAACCCCACATTGTTCAAGGGTCAGTGGTATAACTTTCTCAAAGAGACAAAATTATAGATGGAGAACATATTGGTGGCTGCCAGGGATTAGGGCTGGGGAGTGGGAGGAGGTGGGTGTAACTATAAAGTGGTATTATGAGGAGGATCTTGTGGTAATGGAATAGTTCTGTATCTTGATAGCAGTGGTGTTACATGAATCTGCATATGTGATAAAATGGCACAGAACTATTTTTTAAATGACCTATTATTTGAATTCTTGCACATACGCATACAGAAGATTCTAAGGTCTAAGTGATTTCCTTCCCACATTTTGAAAATATTACTCATAAGTTTTCTTTCTTCTAGTGGTATTGATGAGAAGTATGATATCAAGGTGATTCTTGATCTTTGCAGATAACCTGTTCTTTTCTATCTTAAATTTCTCTCTGTGTTTAGGTTGGTATTGAATAATACATACATATATATATATATATATATATATATTTTTATTTTTATTTTATTTTTTTTTTTTTTTGAGACAGAGTCTTGCTTTGTCACGCAGGCTGGAGTGCAGTGGTACGGTCTTGGCTCACTGCAACCTCTGCCTCCCAGATTCAAGCAATTCTCCTGCCTCAGCCTCCCAAATGGCTGGGACTACAGGAACATGCCACTGTGCCTGGCTAATTTTAGTATTTTTAATAGAGATGAGGTTTCACCATATTGACCAGGCTGATCTGGAACTCCTGACCTCAAGTGCTTTGCCTGCCTCAAAGATAATAAATAATTTGTCTGGTCTTTGTCCTGGGTTCTTGTCATGGAGCTTCTAAAACCCATGGAGTTTCCTGGGTGATAGCAGTGGGTTTGTTATGGTAATGAGGTGACTCCTGGTAGGCCCATACATAGCTTCAAGATAGGGGCTGGTCACCAGAAAGACCAGCCACAAGGTAGGATTTTGAGCCAGCCTGACCTCCAGGAAGGGGCATGGTGGCTGGAGATTCAGTTCAATCATGTGCCTAGTGGTTTAATCAATCATACCTATACAAGGAAACCTTAGTAAAAACTAGACACCAAACTCAGTGGAGCTTCACCAGTTGGTGAACACATTATTGTGCTGGAAGGGTGATGTGTCCTGATTCTACAGGGAAAGGTCACATAAGTTTTGTGTTTAGGACCCTCCCAGACCTCATCCTATGCATCTTTTCATTTGTCTCTTCCTGATATGTATGCTTAATAAAATTGTAATCATAAGTATAGCACTTTTCTAGGTCTGTGAGTCATTTTAACAAATGATTGAACCTGAGGGTATTGTGGAACTTTGAAATTTGTAGCCAGTCAATCAGAAGTGTGGATAACCTGGGGACCCCTGAACTTGCTGCTTGTGTCTGAAATCAGGACAGTCTTAGACAGGACTGAACCCCTTACCTTGTGGAACCTGTACTAATTCCAGGTGGTTCATGCTGAAATAGAGGTGTAATACACTCAGCTGATGTCAAAATAGTGAGGTTTTCTTCATTATCCTTTGCAATATTTATCTGACTCTTTCATTCCAGTTTTTTCCACCTTTTTTTTCTGGGATGTCTTTATTAATTATTTCTTCAAATATTAGCTGCCTTCTATTTTCCCTCTCCTTCTGAAATTTTTATTTTAGGCACTGGGTGCAATGCATTAAGTTTGTTGGGGGAGTGTCTTTGGGACAACACCTGGTAAGGAATGAAGAAAGAATTAGGCAGGGGCAGTGGCAGAATTTGCCACATCACAGCCAAGGTCTCAGTCGATCTCACTGGGAGTAGGGATGGCCTCTTTGAATTGTCCTCAGTTAAGGCTCTACCAGTCATTGGATCCAGGCTGCCCTCAGGAGGGTGTCTGATTTTGGATGAAGCAGCTCTCTTCATCTAAACTGGAGAGGGACTCAACTGAGAGTTGGCAGTCACCAGTCCTCCTATTGAGGGAGTATTGAGGAAATGAGCACTTCATTACTTAAGGGGAAGAATCTGGGTCGGGGCTGGCTAACAACAGCCCATGTGCCAAACCCAGCCCACAGCCTGTTTTTGTTAAAAAAATAAAATAAATAAATAAATAAATAAAAGCTTACTTGGCGTGTGTGTCTTCACATAGCCTTTCTTCTGTTCACGTTTGTCTTTAACGTCTCCCCTCTTCTTATAAAGGCACCAGTTGTATTGGATTAGAACCCATCCTAATGATTTCATCTTAACTTGATTATATTTGCAGAGTCCCTATTTCCAAATAAGGTCATATTTACAGGTACCAGGGGTTAGGACTTCAACTTATATTTTGGAGGAGGGAACCACCATTAAATCCATGGGAGCCAGAAAATGTTTCCATTTGCCATTTAAGGAAACTTCTGTAAGGAAAAACCCCATATCCCTGTTACAGGTATGATGGTGAAGCAGGTGTGAGAGCTGAGCAGGCAGGAGTTGCACAAGTGATTCCCCTGTCTATTACTCGAGTGGCCAGACACCAGGAGGCAGCAAGTAGATTTCTCCACCGCCTCTGACTACTGAAGCCCTGGGAGTTGCTTAAGCTTATCTACTAACCACCTTGACAGGCTTGTAAACATTTTGCAACATCCTTCTTAAAAAAGAAAGAAAATCCAGCAGCCAGCAAACTGTCCATAACAGAGCCAAATGACTCACTGCCAGCACTGCTCTACATGTTTTAGGAAGTCCTTATCATCTTTCCACCAACACATCCAATTATTTTCTAAAGCAGCTTTATTCCCAGAGGATGCATTTATTTTTTGGTGTAACGGCATCTATCCCAAAAGTTAACCCCTGATGGATACCAAGTGAGAGGTACCTCCAGAGGCATAATGGTCAGTGTTTAAAAACCAGCACTCCAAAAAGAAAAGCTGGGGCGGGGGGGAAGTGCTGATATAGGCTTTGCCAATTTCCATGGTGTAAACACTTCCACAATGATTAATTTCAAGCTACTAATGTGAAGTCACTGAACACAGAATTGGGAAGAGATATGTACAGTTAGCTTTCATGAGCTGATATGAAGCAACTTCAGCACATCACTGAATATCTCAATATAGAGAGAAAGGAGTATGATTTGAGATGTACAGGGAAGACATTCTGGAGGAAGTAGGATTTGAAATGGACTTTGAAGGGTGGCTATTATTTGGTGGTATCTCTATCACTACACAGCCAGCCACATCAGTTTGGCAATTTGCATCTGTCCTACTAAGACTAAACTATGAGATTCCTGAGGGCAGAGAACGTGTTTTATTCATCGTAGTGACCCTACAGTAGGTGTTTCACAAGTATTTGTTGAATGCAGGAATGGAAAATGAATAAATAGAGAGGGCAAAGGAATTTTAGGCAGAGGGGACATTCATGGTGTGGGTAGGACAGAGGGGGAAGGAATAAATGAACAGGAGGTTTTGGGTTCAGTGAGTGGTCCATACTTGGAGTATACTGTTGGGACATGTGGTATTTCAGTTATTTATGGCCGTGTAACAAGCCATCACAAAATTTAATGCCTTAAAACATTAACACATTTGTTTTGCTCATAAATCTGGAATTCAAACAGGGCTCAACAGAATCAGCTCATTCTGGTTCATATGGCATCGACTGGGGTGGCCTGAAGACTGAGGCTATAATCATATGAAGGCTTGCTCACTCATCTGCTGGAGGTTGAGCTGGGAAGACTCAAAGAGCTGGGGATTTGAATAGCTGAGGCACCTTGAATATCTGACTCTATAGAGGGCTCTCTGCATGGTGTCTCCAGTATGGCAGCCTCAGGGCAACTGCAGTTTTTTGTACCAGCTCAGGGCTCCTGAGATGTATATCCTAAAAAGAGCAAACCAGGAAGAAGCTGTATCCTTTTGCTGATTTTCCCTTGGAAGTTACACAGCATCACTATGCCATAGCCCCTACTCAGATTCAAGGAGCGGAAACCCAGAATCCACTTCTCAGTGAGAAGAGTATGAGGAACATTGTAATAAGACCATTTGGGATGAAACACATTTTTTATATATGCGATATATACATATGCTATATATTTTCCATGTATAGTGTGTGTGTGTGTAAATACATTGGAGTGGCCACCATTGGAAAATATAATCTGCCACACATAGTAGATGGAAGGTTGAAAAGTTGGATGAGGCCAAATTGGAAGGGGTCTTGAATGTCTTAGTAAAGAGTTTGCTCTAAGACATGGAACCAACCCAAATGCCCATCAATGATAGACTGGATAAAGAAAATGTGGCACGTATACACCATGGGATACTATGCAGCCATAAAAAGGAATGAGATCATGTCCTTTGCAGGGACATGGATGAAGCTGGAAGCCATCATTCTCAGCAAACTAACACAGGAACAGAAAACCAAACACCACATGTTCTCACTCCTAAATGGGAGTTGAACAGTGAGAACACACAAACACAAGGAGGGAAACATCACTCACTGGGGCCTGTTAGGGGGTAGGGGGCGTGAGTGGAGGGAACCTAGATGATGGGTCAATAGGTGCAGCAAACCACCACGGTACACGTATATCTATGTAACAAACCTGCACCTTCTGCATATGTATCTCCGAGCTTAAAGTAAATTTTTTTTTTTTAAGAAAAGGGTTTGCTCTATTTTTCCTCTAGAAGCAATTGGCATACTAGTTGCTGATCCTCCCCCAGGGTTCCACATATGTAGGTTCATCATCCCCAGCAGGTCTGCAAGACTAACAGGTAGCATCATCATGTCTTTTTATTTTATTTTATATTTTATTTTATTTGATGTGGTCTCACTATGTGTCCCAGCCTAGTCTCACTCCTGGGTTTAAGTCATCCTCTCGCCTCAGCCTCCCAAAGTGTTGGGATTACAGGTGTGACCCACTGCATCCAGCCCTTAGAGATCTTTTGAAAAAAGAAACCTCCCTCTGGCTGGGCACGGTGGCTCACGCCTGTAATCCCAGCACTTTGGTAGGCCAAGGTGGGTGGATCACGAGGTCAAGAGATTGAGACCATCCTGGCCAACATGGTGAAACCCCATCTCTACTGAAAAAAAATACAAAAATTAGCTGGGTGTGGTGGCACGCACCTGTAGTCCCCGCTACTTGGGAGGCTGAGGCAGGAGAATGACGTGAACCTGGGAGGCGGAGGTTACAGTGAGCCGAGATCACGCCCTGCACACCAGCCTGGTGACAGAGCAAGACTCCATTTCCAAAAAAAAGAAAAAAAAACCTTCCTCAAATGTCAGGGCTCTGCATTTGATAGCACCTCAGTACTTGAAATCCAAGTGTCTATTTGCCCAAGCAAATAATGATGGCAAATCAGACCACACTGGACATGCTTCTTGCCTGTCTCCAAGCTGGCACAAACCTGCATCTCAGTTGGGCAGGTGATAATGGGGTGGCCTGTGATGGGCTACACTGGTGACAGCACTGAGTATCAAAATTGTCAGAGCACATCTAGATTGACTCTGGGCTTATTGCCCAACAGCTCAAAGAAGAGGCCAAATCCACAGTGTTGATTCTTGCTGAACACATCACACCTAATGCTGATTCCATCTGCCAAGGGATGCTGGATCCAGACAGAATGCAATTTGCATTCACAGACCCCAAGCTGCTAGTCACTTCCATTCAAAATTGTGGCCTTTCTCTGCAGGGTCTCTATCCAGCCTGTTTGAAGGATTTGAGGTGAGGACACACTAATTGGCTTTGACTGTTTTTCTGAGACACAGATGGGGAGAAGCTGCCACTGAGTTTTGGATGAGTGTCCTTCATCTCTGTCCTCCATTCTTTGCTGACTTCTCTCCTTGCAACAGTGAGAAATTTGTTTCTGGCCATAAGGCAGTAGTTGGGAGGAATCCTGAGACAGTGTGCTCTTTCCCATATTTGTCAAACCACAGATGTTCCCCAATGGAGAGAAGATGGTTGCAGGAATACAGGGAAGACATTGTAATTAATACACAATCTTTCCTTTTGCTCCCAACTTGAAATGGGCTGCGTTCAAAAGTCTGGAACTAAGAACACACATTTTCCCATAGAATAAGAGTGCCAGGCCAGCCCACAAATGCACATTTCATCTATAATGTAAGCTGAGGGAGAAAGGCAGACATCAACCAGCAGACAGGTTGGCTCAGCCTAAGTGCTTGATGCAGCTACCTAAACTGGTTCTGCCGTTCACAGTTTTTTTCCATTTCTGAAATTTGGAGCCCCACCAGAGATTTCTTAAAAGCTGCAAGCTCTAATGGCAAAGGCAATGAGGGTCTGAACACTGGAGTGGCTGGTGCTAAGTATAGTCATTTGTAGGACAGGATCTGCTTGCGCTTTAAAAAATAATAAACTGTGGCTTCAGGTAGCTGACTTCAGGAAATTGATGTGTTTTTAACTTGTTTGTTTGTTCGGTTTCTCAATGCACTAAAAAGTTTTCACAATGAAACCACTGAGATGGGGGGTGGGAGTGGCAGGGATGATGCTGCTCCTTCTGAGGCCTGTCCAATAGGCTGATCAACTCCGTCGGCACACGCCCAGTGCTAACGCAATTAAGCTCACACTTGCAATCCCCCTTAGAGTGGCCATTTCGTTTTGCGCTTAGAAAAAGTATCATAAGGCCACAAACTATGTATTTAAGCAGGCCTCTTGCCACTTGTTTGCCACAGCTCTGCAAACAACCTGAAGCTTATACTGAGTGAAGATAAAGCTGGAGAATACAGAGTCCCTGTTGTTCAGTGAATTCTGTGTTAAGTGCCCTGTTTGGAAATAGGAAATTTTGCTGAATGAAACATCTTAACTGTAAGATTCCCTGTGTGTCATACACATTCTCAGAGATTAGGAATTTTGTTTCTCTTGTATCTAGCACTTTCTACAATTAACATACAAAGATATTAATTTGGCAGTTTCCTTCCTTCCTTGCTTCCTTCCTCCCTTCCTCCCTTCCTTCTTTCCTTCCTTCCTTCTTCCTTTCTTTCTTTCTTTCTTTCCTTCCTTCCTTCCTACCTTCCATCCTTCCTTCCTTCCTTCCTTCTTTTCTTTCATGTGTACAACTTAAAGTTGTACATATATATATCTATATATCCACAGTGAGTTGATTACTACCATCAAGCAGATTAACATACCTATCACCCTTTGTGGTTGCCTCATTTTTTGTGTGTGGTTAAAAGCACCTAAAATCTATCTTAGCAAATTTTCAGTATATAATACAATATTGTCAACTATAGTCCTCATGCTGTACATTAGATCCCTAGACCTATTCATCCCTATATAACTATAACTTTGTATCATTTGATCTACTTCCCCCCATTTACTCCCCACTGGTAACTACTGTTCTACTCTCTCTATATTTTTGACTTTATTTTAGATTCCACATATGAGTGAGATCATGAGGTATTTTTCTTTCTGTATCCAGCTTATTTCACTTAGCATATTATCATCCAGATTCATCCATGTTGTTGTCAATATCAGTATCTCCTTTTTTATGCTGAATAATATTCCATTGTTTATACACCACAATTTGTTTTCCAGTCATTCATCAATTGACATGTAGGTTGTTTCCATGTCTTGGCTCTTGTGAATAATGCTGCAGTGAACATGGGAGACAGATGCCTTTACAAGGTGCTGATTTCATTTCCTTTTGGTTCATACCCAGCATGGGGGTTGCTGGATCATATGGTAGTTCTATTTTTATTTTCCGAGGAACTTTCATAGTTTTCCATAATGGCTGTACCAGTTTAGACTCCCACCAACAGTGTAGGAGGCTTCCCTTTTCTCCACATCCTCACCAACAATTTTTATGTTTGTCTTTTTGATAATAGCCATTCTAACAGGTGTGAGGTGATATTTCATTGTGGTTTCGATTTGTATTTCCCTGAAGATTAATGGTATTGAACACCTTTTCCTATACCTGTTGGCCATTTTTACATCTTCTTTGGAAAAATGTTTATACAAGTCCTTTGTCTATTTTAAATTCAGGTTATCTGTTTGTTTGTTTGCTGTTGAGTTGTTTAAATTCCTTATATATTTTGGATATTAACCCCTTATCAGATATATCGTTTACAAATATTTTCTCTCAGTCTGTAGGATGCCTTTTCATTTTATTAATTGTTTTCTTTGGCATGCAGAAACTTTTGTTTGATGAGATCCACTTGTTTTCTTTTGCTTTTATTGCCTGAGCTTTTGTTGTGATATCTAAAAACATTCACTGCTGAGGCCAATATCAAGGAGCTTTTCACTATATTTTCTTCTACGATTTTATGGTTTCAGGTCTTACGTTCAGGTCTTTTATTCATTTTAGGTTGAATTTTGTGTGTAGTGTAAAATAAGGGTCCAGTTTTATTCTTTTGCAAATAGCTACCCACTTTTCCCAATGCCATTGATTGAAAAGATTGTTCTTTCCCCATTGTATATTTTTGGTGGCCTTGTCTAAAATTAGTTGACCATATATGCATGGGTTTATTTCTGGGTGCTCTGTTCTGTTCCATTGGTCTACATGTCGGTTTATATGCCAGTACCATAGTGCTTTGATTACTCTAACTTTGTAATATAATTTGAAATCAGGAAGTGTGATGCCTCCAGCTTTGTTTTTCTTTTTCAAGATTGTTTTTTGCTATTTAGGGTGTTCTGTAGTTCCACATGAGTTTTAGAATTGTTTTTCATATTTCTGTGAAAAATGCCACTGGAATTTTGATAGAGATTATGTTAAATCTGTATATTGCTTTGGGTAGCAAGTCCATTTTAACAATATTAATTCTTTCAACTCATGAATATGAGATATCTCTCCATTTATTTGTGTAGTTTTCTATTTCTTTCACCAATGTTTTATGGTTTTCATATAAGGTTCGGATCTTTTACTTCCTTGGTTAAATTTATTCATAAGTACTGTATTCTTTTTTAATTAAAATTTTTAAACATTTTAAATGCAACACTTCACAAATTTGCATGTCATCCTTGCACAGAGGTCATGCTAATCTTCTTTGTATCTTTTCAATTTTAGTATATGTGTTGCCAAAGTGAGCACAGTATTATATTCTTTTTGATGCTATTATAAATGGAATTGTTTTCTTGACTGGCAATTGTTGCCATCCAACAATTTACATGCTTCTGGCTTGAATTGCAGATAAGCTCCTTCAGAGGAGTAAGTGTCTTACTACCTTATAATCTCTACAGCACTTTCATTTTTTTTTTGAGACTGGAGTCTTGCTCTGTGGCCCAGGCTGGAGTGCAGTGGTGCGATCTCGGCTCACTGCAAGCTCCGCCTCCCAGGTTCCCGCCATTCTCCTGCCTCAGCCTCCCGAGTAGCTGGGACTACAGGCGCCTGCCACCACGCCGGCTAATTTTTTGTATTTTTAGTAGAGACGGGGTTTCACCGTGTTACCCAGGATGGTCTCGATCTGCTGACCTCGTGATCCGCCTGCCTCAGCCTCCCAAAGTGCTGGGATTACAGGCGTGAGCCACCGCGCCCGGCCATCTCTACAGTACTTTCTAGAAAGAATATGCTTATCTGGTATCGGTTGCTTTAAATTCAGTGGAATACAGTAAGACAGAGCATTCAAACAATACTAGCTCAACTCTAGTGGTACCTGGAATGTTTAGAATGTGCCTTATTTTCAACAGTATGACCACAGCAGCTCATCGACTGTGAGCATGACATCAATGACAATTAAAGATTGCCTAGAACTTTGTGTGTGCCTAGCATTGTTTTAAGTGCTTTAGCTATAAGATGTCATCTGGTCCTGCAAACAATCCTTTGAGGGAGGGGTCTTGTTACTTATTTTTAAGTTTACAGATGAGGAACCTAAAGCACAGACAGATTAAGAAATGTGCCCAAGGTTACATCTCTAGGGAGGAGCAGACTCAAACACAAGCAGTTTAGCTCCAGAAAATGTGTTCTACTTACTGAGTTATAATGCTCTTTTTTCAAAGAGCTAACCTACATATAAGGAAATACTGTATACCAGGCACTTTTTAATGCAAACTCGTTTAATCTCACCACAAGCCCAAGAGATGAGTACTACTGTTATCTGCATTTTACAGATAAAAATACTAAGGCACAAATCAGCTTAGTGAGTGGTAGAGCCTCATTTCAAACCCAGAAGGTCTGATTTTCAAGTCTGTCCTCTCAATCATCATGCCACGGCACTCTCAGAAGAGTCAGAGGCAAATAGAATGCCAATCTTGAATTGATTTATGTAGATTTACATAGCAAGAGATGGTGGATCATAGGCTACTTTATAAGAAGACCCTCCCATTTTCCATCAAGGCTGAACATCACTATATTTAGGGACAGTTGTGCCTGGGGATATGCATGGTTTCTTCCCAAATAGGCTGGGAAAATAGTGCCAGGTGAGAAAAAAAAAGAGTTTGTATTTTGCTTGGAGTATTAAGATAAGGAGACCAAGGTCCAGGGGTATTTGTTTTTTCATAAGGGTAAATATAAGGGAGAAGCAAGGAGAGATGACAAGTTGGCCCTGCTGTTTCCCTGTGCTTTGAGCTTGCAATGTGCAGGGCATGAGATTGGGAGCAGCCCAGGTAGAAGATGGTTCCTAGCATAAGATGGGGGGAAGCGGGGATGAATACACTGGTGCTTGTCTCTCCCTAGACTGAATGGCCACTCTGCTCCCAGAGGCTAAGAAATGGAATGCCTAATAGGTACCAGGGAGACTCCCTGCTTTGCAGCTTATAGCCAACTTACAGGAAAAAAAAAAAGGTATGTGCTGAGCAGAAACCATAATTTATCAGCTGTGCCTTACCTAGCCAATGGGACACTTTCCTTTTTTTTTTGATCCCTTTTATTAGATGAGGAAAGAAAGGGAAAGTAACACATAAAATGTTGATTTGAAAAAGAACATGATTTCTTAAGAAGAAATCTGAAGCCTCTCAGCTAGGGCTCACCTAAGAATCAAAGTAGCACAGCATTCCATCAGGGCCCAGGAATGACCATCAACTTATTAAGGTTGTGAAGCTGGAAGTTTTCATAAAGACCTGCCATTTGTCACAGGACCTCCTTCAGCCTTTTCCTTGATATCCAGAAGGCTGGATCCTTAGGCTGTCTACCAGATGGCATTCCAGTGGGGAGGGAGGGAGAAAGGAAGGAAGGGAAGAAAGGAGGAAGGGAGGAAAGGAGGAAGGGAGGGAGAGGGGGAGGGAGGAAGTCTCCCAGTTACATATTAATGGCTTCTCAGGGTCTGACTTGTCTTTGCTCCTACACTCATCTTGCCAGTGAGCCCTGCAAGGAATGTGGACAGTCAAGCTACAGGCTGCTGGCCATGGACCACCTCTTGGGTAGACGAGAAGAGACACATGGTGGGTGTTTTACAGACATGTAGGTAGGAATTTGCAAATTGAACCAGCAAGTGTCTGGTACACAGTAGGTGTTTACTAATGGGAGTTGATACTGCTATTGACAATGTGAGAGTGAGTGGCTGCAACTGTCATCCCACTGAGTGAAAAGCGGGGTTGATTCAGCTGAGCCATCTGGCAACATGGGTGTTCTTCCTTTTTTAAGGAAGTTTTGTTTTAAAGTATTATGAAATATGACACACAGAAACCCATAAACCATAAGCAACTGCATAAGGAAAAATAATAAAGCAAAGTATTATGTAATTGCTACCATGGAACTACTTCCCTGGTTAAGAAATAGAATATTGTCAACACTCAGAAGCTGACACCCCACCCCATGGGTCCTTACCAGTCATGCACCTTCCCCAGCCCACAAAAGCTGACCTTGATCCTTTCATGGAAATGACACATTTGCTTTTAAGTAAATATATGTATGAATTGTATATATGTACTCTCTTCATATGACCTATATATCCACATATAAAATCTATATATTTCTAAATATTATGATTTTGTCTGTTTTTGAATCTTATATAAATGCACTCCAACATGATCTTTTGTGTCTCACTTCTTTCAGGCATCATTATGGTTGTAAGATTTAACCATATTGTTTTGGAAGTAACAGTTTATTAGTTTTCATGGCTTTCTAGTAGCTCTTTATATGGATATGCAACACTTTATCTATTCTCCTTTAGATGGCCATTTGGGTGTTTTTCAGGTTGGTGTAATTACTAACAATGTTGCCATGAACATTCTTTTATATGCATTCTGGGGTATATACCTAGGAGAGGAACTGCTGGGTCACAGCATATATGTGTATCTATGAATAACTCTAGTAGACCCTGCCAAACTCTTCCAAAGTGGTTGCATAAATTTGCTCTTTATCCTCAATGTACAAGAGTCACCATCATTTCACAGCTTCATGGACAGATGGTACTGGTTGTCTCTAAATGTTAGCCAGTCTGGTTGGTGTGTGGTTGTACTTAATTGTGATTTTAATTTGCATTTCTCTGATTACTAAAGAGGTTGGGTAACTTTTCATTGTTTTTTGTCCATCTGGATTTTCTCTTTTATGAAGGGCCTGTTTATTTCTTTGGCCCATTTAGAAAATGGGGTTGTTCACCTTTTCCTTAATGAATTTTATCCAGATAGATTCTTGATTGTCTCAAGAGGCATCTGTTGAAAAGAGTGGTGTCCTGAAGTCCATGAGAGTTGATTGTTAAAATTTCAGGAGTTTTCTGAGTAGGTTGTGAAATTGCTGGTAGCTCAAAGTCAGCCACAGTGTTGATACCATGGAAACTGGCAAATGCGATATAAATCAGGGCATTTTCCGCTAGAGAGTTGGTTGATTACTACACCAATGGAAAAGCCCATCTTTTCTGCCCTGGCTCACAAGGCCATCGCTGTCATAAATCCTGGTCATACACATATGGATTTATTTCACTGCTATCTCTTCTGTTTCATTCCCTCTTTGTCTATCCCCATGTCAAAACCACACTGCCTTGTAAACTACAGGTTTATAATAAGTCTTGATATCTGGTAGAGTGGGTCCTCTCATCTCCTAAGAGTATCTTGCTCATTCTTGGCTCTTGACATTTCTCTGTAAATTTAGAATGAGCTTGCCAAGTGTTTACAGAAAAATCTGTTGAAATTTTAATTACATTGAATCTATAGATCAATTTTGGGAAGAAATGTATGTTTTTATCTGCTTTGAGTTCATTATGGAAGTTACTCATTACTGTGTAAAATCAATTGCATATATACTCTATAAGCTGTCATTTGTTATTTATCTTGATCCACAGTCTTTCTTGCTCTATTGGTCCATTTTCCTACTGCTATGAAGAAATACCTGAGACCGGGTAATTTACAAAGAAAAAGAGGTTTAGTTGACTCATAGTTCCACATGGCTGAGGAGGCCTCATAATCATAGCAGAAGGTGAAGGAGGAGCAAAGGCACATCTTACATGGTGGCAGGCAAGAGCGCATGTGCAGGGGAACTGCCCTTTATAAAACCATCAGATCTCATGAAACTTATTCACTATCATGTGAACAGCCTGGGAAAAACCCACCCCATGATTCAATTACCTCCCACTGGGTCTCACCCATGACACAGAGGAATTATGTGAGCTACCAATCAAGATGAGGTTTGGGTGGGGACACAGCCAAACCATATCACTTGCCTTGCAGAACTTTTACATTTTTGTTAAATAAAGTTCATCAAACTTTTCCTTTATAGCTTCTAGGATATCGCTCCTAGTAGCCACAAAGGCAAACCACACAAAACTTAAAATGTAATAGTAGCCACATTAAAAAAGTAAAAGGCTGGGTGCAGTGGCTCACACCTGTAATCCCAGCATTTTGGGAGGCCGAGGCAGGTGAATCACCTGAGGTCAGGATTTCGAGACCAGCCTGACCAACATGGCGAAACCCCTCTCTACTAAAAATATAAAAATTATCTGGCTTGGTGGTGGGTGCCTGTAATCCTAACTACTTGGGAGGCTGAGACAGGAGAATCGCTTGAACCCAGGAGGTGGAGGCTGCAGTGAGCCGAGATCGTGCCATTGCATTCCAGCCTGGGTGACGTAGTGAGACTCCGTCTCAAAAAAAAAAAAAAAAAGTAAAAAAAGGTAAAATTATTTTTAATAATATATTTTATTTAATCCATTATAGCAAAATATGATCATTTCAACATGAAATCAATATATAAAAACTATTCACGAGATAATTTACATTCTTTTTTTCATACAAATTCTTAGAAATCTGGTCTGCATTTTATATTTCAGGGACATTTCAGTTTGGACTAGCCATATTTCAAGTGTTTATTAGCCACATGTGGCTAATGGCTGCCACGTTAGATAGCTCAGGTCAGTTTCTTTGTTAAGGCAGGTCTACAGCAGCCTTAGGTCTGTGGCTAGTTTAGTGCTACCAAGATCTGGCCCTTCCAGGGTTGGTTCAGTGAGGTCTCTTCACTATTGTTGGTTGAAACTTTAATGTTTCACAGCTCTGTGTGACTTTGGGAATTGTTTGTCTTACAGCCCCTGAATTACCCCCTACCCCTGCAAGTTGCTCTTTCTTCAGCATATTTTGCCTAGCTCTTGGAGTTTCATCTGCACATGCCCATTTAGTATTTGGCAAAAGACTCAAGAGGACTTCTGCATAGCTCTCTGGAACTCTTTCTCTGTGTAGTTTCCTCCTTTTCAGTACTCTTCTTTGTAGAGTCCAGTAGCCTCCTCCTGAATTCCAGTCTCTGACTCCCCAACTCAGTGAGATGACTGTGCTCTCCTTGGGGTTCCTTCTCTGCCCCATGGTCTGCAAAGTGCCTCCACAAAGCAGGCCTGGGTGATCCCAGGGCTTACCTTATTAGCTTATCTTCCCTGAGAGATCACGATCCATGCTGTGGTGTGGGTCTGGAGTTGTGCACAGGCTGCCAGCCTAATACTCATTATTCTTAAGGCCAGAAGCAGAGGTCCTACTTAAAAAAATAAGGTCTTAGCTGGCTGCAGTGGTAAATGTCTGTAGTCCCAGCTACTCAGGAGGCTGAGGCAGGAGGATCACAAGTTCAGCCCAGCCTGGACAAAATAGCAAGACCCACCATCTACAAAACAACACAAAACAAATAAGGTTTTGAGCTTACTTATTAGTTTTACTATCTAGTTATTTCGTAATTACTTTGATCTTTATTAATCCCTTCTTACAGTCTTCTTTAATATTATTTTTTATAACTTGATGTATTTTTATTCTTTCTTATTAGAAATAATTAGGGCTATGAGTTTTTCTTTCAGGGATTCCTTTAGCTATTTCCACAGGTTCTGATATGCAATATTTTTGTGGTCATTATTCTCCAGATAATCTGCAATTTGGGTTTTTGCTTTTCTCTTTGACAAAGAATTGTTCCAGAGACTTTAAAAAAGTGTATTTTGAGATGGTAGAGTTTTATGTTTCAGTTTTATGGTTTTGTTATTAATTTTAGTTATATTGTATTACAAACAAAGTTATCTACACTATTTATAGTTTTTGAAGATGTTTTAAGTTTTCGTTGTAGCTTAATACTCATGAAAAACCTTTGTAAACAAGATATTATTCACTTTTTACTGTAAATTGTTTATCGACTTTAAATGAGTCTATTATCAATGTTAGTATATAAAATAAATTTAAATTTACAAAAATATAATGCGTGTGTGTGTGTGTGTTTACTCTGGGTGCCAGCGTAAGATTATATTTCAAAAATGAGATTTTGTTCTAAAAAAATGTGAAAACCACTAGGCAATGTGACTTCAGAAGTCATCTAGAATGTGTAGAATGGGAATATAAATTTGTGCAGGCCCTAGAGTAGAGTGAGCCTTAAGTTGTGTTGAGATCAAAGGATACCCAGAGTATTTTTTTCTTTCATTTTTCATTCATTTTCTTTCTTTCCTCTACACAATATGCTAATAAAACATCTAGATTACACAGACCAAGGCCAGGTGCTATACCAGTCTGTTATCAACAAGTGAGAGCACATGAAACCGTTTTTAATTGGCCTTAGGAAAAGCAAAGGTGAAATGAAAATTTGATTCTCCTGGACCTTTTTTCAAAATGTATTTTTCCATCTCTACTGTAAAGAGTGCATTTTAATTAGGTTGATTCTCACTGTTTGGCCATGCATTTGTAATCTGTGTTCACTCTTTGGGAAAGAAGAATTTGATGAAAGGAACCTGATAATAATGGAAATCTCGTCTGAGCAGAACAAATTGGAATTATCCGATATGATAGGGATGTGAGAAGCATTGAGGCTGGTGACTGAAAAAAAAAACACCTCTCCCCAAAACACCACTGTTCTGCCTAGCACAGTCTTGTCCTGGCACAGGGCGACAGTGCAATAGCACGGAATGTGCTTTTGGTGTGTCTGGGCCTTTCTGGTGCATCACTTAATCCCCCATCCTCAATTTCCCCGCCTGTAAAATGGGGGTAATAATCTCCACTTTGCACTATTGTGAGGATTGAGAGAAATGAATTATGTGAAAGTGCCTGACATGTTATAGGGGCTCAGATAACGAGTAAGAGGAGAATTTCCAAGGAAAGCTCTATGGCTGGGCTGAGGGTGAGGTTCCTAGTTTGTTTACAGCTTTGAAAAGAAAGAAGTGAGCAGGGGCAGGCATTTATGTGTAAGTGAGAGTGTGTGTGTGTGTGTGTATGTGTGTGTGTGTATGTGTGTTCAGGGCAGGGGGATCTGTGGGTACATCCTAGTACAGTCCAGTGTTTCTGTGTGTGCCATTCAGGATGAATTTCCTGTGGGATAGCCAAAAACCAGGGTCTGCCGTAGAGAAGTCGATTCAGAGTCCTCATCTGCAAGAGAAAAGCCCCAGGAGTCCATGCTTACCCCCATTACGCTACTCCTGTGAGTGTTGTGGGACAGATGAAAGGTCAGCTAGGTCCTTCAGCTGAACGCAGTGCACTAATGAGGAAACGAGTTAGGAGTTTCTCCACCAATGCCAACAAGCAGGTCAAGTAGCACACATCGGGGGTGGAGAGGCCGCCCACAAAACACATTATTTAGGGTGCTATGTCAACCTGTCAGAGAGGGAAAAGATACACTTCTTGGCTTTGGAGCTTGTGATTTAACAGAACAAAGAAAGAGAAAACATGAAAGGCACATATGAAGCTAATTTTAAAGATCCAGTGGCCATACAGCATTTTTTTTCCTCCTAGACAGCATTAAAATCAAATAATCCTTGAGGTCATCAGACAATAGCTCCAGTGCAGACTGTGCAGAAAGTACAGTCCTGGCCGGGCACAGTGGCTCACACCTGTAATCCCAGCACTTTGGGAAGCCGAGGTGGGCAGATCATCTGAGGTCAGGAGTTCAAGAGCAGCCTGGTCAACATGGTGAAACCCTGTCTCTACTAAAAATACAAAAAATTAGTCGGGTGTAGTGGCACGCACCTGTAATCCCAGCTACGCAGGAGGCTGAGGCAGGAGAATCACTTGAACCCGTGAGGCAGAGGTTGCCAGTGAGCCGAGATGGCGCCATTGCACTCCAGCCTGGGTAAAAAGAGCGAAACTCCGTCCCCCCCACCCAAAAAAAAGTACAGTCCCATGTTTCTATGTGCACCATTCAGGATGAATTTCCTAAGCACCTACTGCATTCCCAGAATTAGGAGTACAAACTCAGGGGTCAGACTGATCTGGATTAATTTCCAAGTCTGTCACTAACCATTTTTTAAAAATCATATATATTTAAGGTGTGCAGCATGATGTTTTGATATACAAAGTGAAATGATTACCACAGTCAAGCAAAGTAAAGTGTCTGTCACCTTCCACAGTGACTTTTTGTGTGTGTTGCACCTAAAATGGACTCTCTCTGCAAATTTTCAATCTGCATTGCAACATTATTAACTATTGTCCTGTGGCTGCATGATAAATCTGTAGACTTATTCATTTTGTCCTTTGACCCACATGTCCCCATTTCCTCTCCCTCCCAGGCCTTGGTAACCACCTTTCTACTCTTTGTTTCTATGTATTTAACTTTATTTTATATTCCACATCTCAGTAAGACCTTGCTCTCACTCACTCTTTTATGGCCTTGGGGAAGCATAGGTCCTCCAGACAGCAGAATTGCTTCATCTTTAAAATGATTGCATTGGTGTGGCGATTGGGATAATTCAGAGATGTTTTCAGCACAGAGGGCTTGTGCTAGTCCCCTAGAATGTATAGATAAAGGGGATCCATGTTCTTCCTTTGAGGCAGAGGTTCTGGCTTTGATTTTGCCACTCCCTGGCAAGGGGCATTGAGCAATGTCTGGAGACATTTGGCTGTCCCTATGGATGTGTGTATGCAGGTGCTAAACATCCTAGAACGCATAAGGCAGCCTTCCTCCCCCTTCATTGCTCATTCGCTCTGATTGTGGAATTAAAAGACGAAAATGGGTCCATTCGAGGGAAAAGATCATGATCCTTAATGCTGTTTTTACATGACGGCCTTGTCAGAGCCTTCAGCTCCTCCTGCTGTCTTCGACGTTCTAGGCACAGCTCCCTCCGGAGGGCATGCTTCCCACCTGGGGCTTGCTGGCGGAGTGCCATCCTCATCCATATACATGTCCCCAATTAAAAGACGTCCCGCTGCCGGGAAAGCGGCCTGCACCTTGGAGCGAAACTGAAAGAAGAGACCCCGGGGTCTTCGCGTCCCTCCGTGGGAAGGCGAGGCAGGGCCCTGCGCAGAACACCGGGAGGCTCTGGGGAAGGGCAGGGATTCTATGGTGAATCCTGCAAGCCTGCTTGGGGTCGACTTCCTGGAGCAGCGGCTGCAAGCAGCGCAGAGCCCAGCTGTCCTTGGCAAACACCCCACAGAGGAGGCGAGGGCTTGCTGGCTCCTCTGGGACGCCCCGTTCAAGCCACCACCAAACGGGCCGTGACCTCGCCTTCGAAGGGGGCCCCCAGGGCAGCGGTGGACGTGGGGGCAGGGCGGGCGAGAGGAAGTTTGTCTTTCTCCCAGCTCGGGAGGGTCGCCAGCTTCCCCGGGGCTGCACCTCCTTGGGACGCTTGTCGGGTTAGAGCGCCGCAGCTGCCTCTGCGGCTGCCGCCTGGGTGACGAAGGGTGGGGCGGGGGTGGGTCGCTCGTAGCTCGGGAGCCACGATCTCATTTCAGGGACCGTGCCTATGTGCTGAGTCAAACCCCGCCGCTGGGCTGGGTCTGCAGCCGGGCCGCTGAGCACAATCCGCTGTGGTTAATGATTAATCGCTGACCACCCCGCCTCCCGCAGCTCGGGAGAGGGTGCTCTGGGAATGTGTACCGGGGCTCTCAAGTGCCGGCAGCTGGAAAGGAAGAGGAGTGCTGCGAGGCGGAGTGCGCCCTCCGCGTTGAAGGGCAGAGGCGGAGCGCCAGGTGCTGCGGTCTCACTCCCAGCCAGCCAGGAGTTTAGAACGTTCTTCCTCCGCCCTCTCCCCGCCTCGCCCCCGCCACATACACTCCCAAACCTCAACACCCAGGCGCCTCCTGGGCCTCTCCTAGGTTGGGCTGCTACAGGAAGTTTCCATGAAAGCACCTGAAATACTAAGTTACCTTCGCGAGGAGAACTCGAGTGAGATAAAATCGTGCGCCCACGCAGGTGAGTTTGCAGCCAAGAATTTTGGACGCTGCTGGGAGGAGAAAGGGAAGTTGAGAAAGTCTTTGGACCTGGTAGCCTGGTGCTCTTTCTCATGGCTTCACCCAGCCACCCAGGCAGTGACTGCTCCCAAATCATTGATCACAGTCATGTCCCCGAGTTTGAGGTGGCCACCTGGATCAAAATCACCCTTATTCTGGTGTACCTGATCATCTTCGTGATGGGCCTTCTGGGGAACAGCGTCACCATTCGGGTCACCCAGGTGCTGCAGAAGAAAGGATACTTGCAGAAAGAGGTGACGGACCACATGGTGAGTTTGGCTTGCTCGGACATCTTGGTGTTCCTCATCGGCATGCCCATGGAGTTCTACAGCATCATCTGGAACCCCCTGACCACGTCCAGCTACACCCTGTCCTGCAAGCTGCACACTTTCCTCTTCGAGGCCTGCAGCTACGCTACGCTGCTGCACGTGCTGACGCTCAGCTTTGAGCGCTACATCGCCATCTGTCACCCCTTCAGGTACAAGGCTGTGTCGGGACCTTGCCAGGTGAAGCTGCTGATTGGCTTCGTCTGGGTCACCTCCGCCCTGGTGGCACTGCCCTTGCTGTTTGCCATGGGTACTGAGTACCCCCTGGTGAACGTGCCCAGCCACCGGGGTCTCACTTGTAACCGCTCCAGCACCCGCCACCACGAGCAGCCCGAGACCTCCAATATGTCCATCTGTACCAACCTCTCCAGCCGCTGGACCGTGTTCCAGTCCAGCGTCTTCGGCGCCTTCGTGGTCTACCTCGTGGTCCTGCTCTCCGTAGCCTTCATGTGCTGGAACATGATGCACGTGCTCATGAAAAGCCAGAAGGGCTCGCTGGCCGGGAGCACGCGGCCTCCGCAGCTGAGGAAGTCCGAGAGCGAAGAGAGCAGGACCGCCAGGAGGCAGACCATCATCTTCCTGAGTGAGTCCTAGGTCGGGGGCAACACGTGAGCAGCTTCCCAACCTTCCCCCACGACCCGTGCCACTGCCGGTGGCCCTCTCCAGGGGAAGTCTTGCCCTAGAATTGCACACTTAAGTTCTCTAAGGTGGAAGAGTCTTGTAGCAGTATGAGGGCATTGCTCTGGATCTCTGGATGTTTCTTCTCTGTGTTTCGGGGATTCATGGTAGATTATGGTGAAAAGAGTACGAGACCAGAACCCAGAAGGTCTGGGTGTATTCCAGAACATCATTGCTGTGACCTTTGGGAAGTCACAAAAATCTTTGGAAAAATGGGGACAATAATACTAGAGAATATGACGAACAAATTAGGTAGTGCAGGACAGGTGAAAGTCCTTTGCAAAAGACCAAGTTCTGCAGAGATAAAGGGAACTGTCTTACCTAGCTCTTTTACCCGGGGAAGCCTTTCTTGTGCAATTAGATTTTGTTCCCATTTTTCTCCTCCTTTGGAGAAAGCAGGCTGTGAGCGACACACACTCTCGGGCTGCTGTTTTATTCCTTGGAGCCTCTTCGACCCAATCTTAAGACATGGGAGCTCTCAGCACTCCCCAGGGCTTGGGTTTCTGCCACTGTGGGTCTGTTCCTTACCAGACCAGAGCAACCTGGCAGGACGGCCTGTTTATCTGATCCAGAAAGTCTGGCTTCACCGATTCCTAGGATTTGAATAATCACCTCACAGACCCAATTCTTATGCTTGTTTTCTAAACTTTTGTTGTGATACAAGTATTTAAAGTTGAGGCCTCGTCTATTTAAAAAGAGCCCACAGGTCTGTTGACCCCACAGCCTTCAGAAGAGGGGCCTAGTGGCTGGGAGACAAGGCTTTAATGGAGACACATGAAATGTGTGTGAGCAAAGGGTTTTAAAATATATTTTTTAGCAGAAACAATAAAAAGGATGTATTGTGGGTGTGTGAGTCAAGAAGGAATAGATACAACAAACATTTCCCTTCTTCCCTCTCCCCTGTGGCATCAGGAAAAGGAATAAATCATGGTGCTGTTTGTTTTGGTGTGGGCAACTGGGCAGCAGGTTCCAGGGACAGGAGGTAGACATGAGAGAGAGTTGGAAGGCACTTGGAGAATAATGGAAAGACCTGGGTCTTGCCTCAGACAAGCCCCTGGCTTCCAGTGTGTCATTAATTGTTAAAAGCTTAGGGTCTAATTTTACTCTTTATTCGATTTGAAATAATTGCCCTAATGAATTTCAAAGTACTCAGAGGCAGCCATGGATTGCCCCCAGGGAGCTGGGCTTTGAGAGCTGTGGCAGGGGCTGTGGCAGGTGACCAGCTGACTTGACTTTGTGTCTGCGCAAAATGAGAATATTTGGATGCTACTCTGCATTAGGGGCTGTGCCAGGTGACTGATATTTCCATCTTCTAGAGGAGGAATTTGAGACTTAGAGAAGACCTAGTTCAGAATCACCTTAGTGCAGCTCCAAGAGTCCCACTGTGCTTTTCAGGGCAGAGAAATGCATGTCTGTCTGTGACTTTCACGGGCGTGTGGTGAAAGGAAAATGAAACAAGGCAGGACTTTGACAAGCATAGGTAAGCCTGGTGGTGTTGCTGCCTCTTAGGGCCAGCCTTTCTGGAAGTTGTAGTAGGTAACGTTATCTTGGGACTTGGGAAGCGTACCCAACTCAGTCTATCACCCACTGGTTGCTACTACTCAAATATTACAGAGAGGAATGGACATTGTATTTGCTTAAAGCTTGAATGTTTGTTGAAATACTAGTTCTCACTTCCTCCATAAATATTCCCTTAGGCATATCTTAAACTGTAAGGTGTAATTTATACCTTAGTGTGAGTTAATTAAATTTCCTTTTTTTTTTTTTGATTGGAGGAGACTGGCATGAGTGGATAAGAATTAGGGGGTAGATAAGCATTAGCAAGTGGTCTTCAAGTATCTCCCAGTCTAACTTAGGAATTAAGGCTGCCTTTGACCAAAGGGAAAATCATTGATTTATCGTTACTCTCTATTTGACCGATCTCTGTGTTTCCTGTATTTCTCTGAGTAGATGTCTGTTCTCCCCACAGTGGGTGTTCCCAGTTAAAGCCAGTCTCCATTTGCAGCATAAAATCAGAATGCCACAGACTTTTATTTAGAGATGGATAGGACCTTGGAGATCATCAGATCCCATTAGTAATTGTCTGGAATGAGTTTGTTCTTGCTGCTGCTCTCGTTCTTTCCTTCTGGCTCTTTCCTTCTTTCCTATACCAACTGTATGTTAATCGCCCACTGTGTTCTCAGCATAAAGATTGTTGAATGGCAATCAGGTGCTCAATGTGCGATAATGTCCTGGGGGAATTTACCATTTGTATTTAGCCCATTTTCTCTGCGGTAGGTTTTCAAAGCAGTTCTCGCAAATGTCCTCCTCTCCCAATGAATTTCAAAGAGCTTTTAAAAATAGGAACCTCACTAATTAACTCAAGTTAGGAAATAAATTAATGGAGTGAAGAGGAAGAAATCATGGCCTGCATTCATCAGATTAATACAATGCAATTTACTTTGTAAGTTTCATAAAACTTGTGCTTTGGGGCATTTTTAACCCAGAACAAATGAACATATAAATTGTTTACAAATCGCTGAATTTAATATAGTAATTTAGTTGTCTTTTTAGTATTTCATTTCACAGATGGATCAAATTAAATATTTGCTTATTTCAAACATATTTTAAATTAATGTGAAATGTAAATGGCGACATGTCACAAGTAGTTCTTGGAGCTCTTAAGGCAATAAAGAAAACAATTAAGACTGTTCGCCACTCGTTGTTAAAAATGCTAACTTCTGCACGACAGAAACAAAATTCATAAATCTACCCAAGATGAGGAAGCCCATGTAAAAAATATTAATTTTCCTTCATCTTTCACTATTGTGCCTCAGTCTAGTCGATGTGCTGGGCTGGTGAATAGGGAAAACACATTGGGAACTCTGGGAGAGAAAGAGAGGCTGGGATACCTACTAGCTCTCAAGCAATTTACAGGAGAACACAATAATGATGCAAAAGTGCACATTCCTGGAAACAGGAGTGTCTTGTCTTGCCTCTTGTCAGCCCAGTGACAAATCAGTACTAGACTTGGTTTCTGTTTCAAGGTTACAGCCAGTGTGGTATGGTAATATTTGTCCGATGTCAGAACAGAGGTTGCTGGTCTGGATTTCTGCCTCTTCTGGAGAAAAGGAACTGATAATTTGATTATCTGTCCTGTCCCTTCAATGATGAGGATGTGTAAAATGAGACTTCCTTTCAAGCAAGTCTTTCCCCATACCTCCCATCTTCTCTTTCTGAAGTCTCCTTTGGAGTTGTTCTCAATGCAGGTAGCATCCAGGTCTGTGGACACTTGTGTGTGTCTATTGCACACATGGCTTGCTATCAAGTGTCACCCACTCAAAGTGGAATGACAAAGTAATTTTAAAAAAAGCATAGTTTTAATTTGTATAATAACTTTCAAGTGATTGAGACTCAGTTACAACTACCTCCTAGAGACTAGAGGGCAGTGATTGGCTTTCAACTATAGTTATGAAAAAAGATTTTTACAGACAATCATGAGGTTATTAAATAAAAGAAACATCATAGAAGATTCATAACTCTAGAATAATTACACTCTTTTGCATTCTGATTTGCTTTCCTGAGTCAGAAGGAAAGGGAAGGAGTTACATCTAATGGCAGGGATTACACATCAACTTGGTTTGCTCATGTTGAATATAGACATTATTCATCACATGTATTTGGATGGAACAAAGGTTAGCAGTTGCTGCTGAAATGAACTACTCTAAAAATAAGGTTGATATACATTTAGATATTTGTGGCGTGGTTCAGGGAGAAGCAAAGAGAAGGAGCTCAGAATCACATCCTCTGGGTTTTTAGACCACAGAATTAGGTCAAACCAAGCAGGGCCAGGGAAGAAGAAGAGAGAGAAGAGAGAAGAGAGGGTAGAGGGTAGAGGGGAGTGAGATATTGACAGTGGGTCCTCTTTAACTGAGGACAATCGTTACCTGAAAAGAACTCATAAAGTTGGTTCCCTTAAAGTGGGGTTGAAAACATTTGAAAAGAGGTCTCATTGGGACTTGAAAGTGAAAATTATGAAAAGAAATTTATTTGTATGTTACAAATATAAGTTATAGTTACAACTATATATTCTTATAATGATTATTCAGAATGAATCCAATGTGGCTTGAGGACACAATTTTTCTAACAAAACCATCTGATAACCTTTGTGTTTTATTTTCTCAGTAAGATTATAAAAAGGGCCTCTCTTCATTCTTTGCTATTTAAATCACCCTCATGGAAGCACCTATCCTTGCATTATCCTTATCAGTTTTCCATTCTTTCATAATTATCTGGTCTAATTCGAGCAAATCTTTACTTGTCAGTGGCTCGGCATTTGAATCATCTGTTTCTTCAGCTTCCTTTTCATTGACTTCATGAAATTCTGTACCCTGTGTGCAGGCCATAACCAAAAATATAATTAATTTAAAAACCAATCCCTATATCTACTGTATATTTCGTATTACACAGAAGTGGATGCCTTGAAATGCTTTGAAAGTGCCCATAAGAATTTTTAGTAGTTGTTTTCTTCACTAGGTTAAATGCTCATCTTACAATCATGTTTTCATCATTAGTTTTCTTAGCAAAGGCTTTTTATTTGATATAAAAGGATATGTCAACACAGTCTTTGAGGGAAATACCATCAACATTAAATTAGTGACTTTTTTAGTGCAAGATATTATTTTGACTCCAATGTTTCAATATTTCAGAAAAAAGTTTTGCCTCAAATATTCAGATTATCACCTCCATTCCCTTTTCCCTTTATTGATGTATATGTGGCTATAATAAATGGTATTTTATGTTTATTTCCCTATTTGTGATAGCTGTCATAAATTGCAAGTGTCCTGTGATCAGCCTGGCAGACAAATATAATAATGCTGCATTATTTTTATAATCAGGCTGTCTCAAAGATTTCATTTCTCTGTCGGAGAGATGCATAGTTTCCAAGGAAGGGGAGATTGAAATCCCAGTCCCCATTCATTAGCAAGCCTGTTCATCTGTCAGCCTCCTGGGGGCTGCTGAAGTGTAATAAGAAAGAGAGGCCTCAGGTGCACAAAGCATTTGGCTTATTAGTGCTAAAACCATTCAGAATAAAAGCCATTTACGAGTTGAGACAGCGCCGTGGAAGAATATTGAATTAGGAGTCAAGGAGCCCCTCTGGCTGTGCAAGGCAAGGTCCGCTGGTCTACCATTTGGAGGACACTGTCGACTCCTATCCCTTTTCCCTCTGCACACGTCCCCTGCCAGGCTGCAGCCCTGGGACCACTCAACTGACTCTCCACCTCTACTCTTGGCTATTTACTGAGGACTGGAGACAAGACTGGTCATCCTTTGTGCTGCACATTCTTGTGAATGAATGGTATTCAGCCTCACCTGAGCCCTGCCCTCTGGCGGACACTTCCTTTGCAAGCACTTTCAAAGAGCTCTGCCTCCCATGCTACTCTTTCTACTTTGTTTCCAGCAAGCCTGCTCTCTGAGTGAGGGTCCTTGACTAAGGTATCATCACTGGAAAAATCTCCATCTATTCTTGTCTGTGTCTGGGCTGTTCACACTGCAACCACTGGGATCTTGTTGACACCCACATCTCTGACCCCAGCAAAGTGAAGCCAGTCAGTGGTTTCCCATGGCTTTTATGTCAACCACAGAGCAAAACTCTTGACATAAGGCCCTCATATCAGCTGCTTCTCCAACTCTATCAAGTGCTGTTCTCCCCTTGTATTAATCCGCTCTGGCCAGGGTAACAATATGCTACGGACTGGATGCCTTGAACCATAGACATTTATCTTCCCACAGTTCTGGAAGCTAGGAGTCTGAGATCAAGGTGCAGCAGGGTTGGTTTCTTCTGAGGGCTTTCTCCTTGGTTTGCCTATCCCTTTTCCCTCTGCACACATCCCCTGCCAGGCTGCAGCCCTGGGACCACTCAATGGACTCTCCACCTCTACTCTTGGCTATTTGCTGAGCACTGGAGACAAGATTGGTCATCCTTTCTGCTGCACATTCTTGTAGATGAATAGCTGTCTTCTCATTGTGTCCTGACCTGGCCTTCTCTGCACATGTGTTCTCCTAGTGTCTCTTCCTCTTCTTATAAGGATGCTGGTCTTATCAGATTAGGGCCCCACCCTTATAACTTTATTTTACCCGAATTACCTCCCAAAGGCCCAGTCTCCAAATACAATCAAACCGGGGCTTAGGCCTTCAACATGTGAATTTGCAGGGGACACAGTTCAGTTTATAACACCCCTTAACTGCCTTATTCTACTGGCTCCCCTTCAAGTTCTTCAAGTGACCATGACTGGCTCTCTTCCCCCATGCTGCCTGTGTATGGGTTGTTTCCTCTGCCTGGCATGCTTTTCTATCTTACTCTACTCTCTACCTGCTCCCCACTTCCGTCCCCTTCCCCCAGGTTAATATCTTTCTCCTCTCTCAGATCTCCCCAGGGAAGCTGGCCCATCCTCCCTGACTTCATTAAACCTCCCACAAAGCAAGACTCACTGTTGTCATTTTACATTTAATTGTGCAATTACTCGACTGATGTCTGTCTTCCTTCTAATTCCTTGTGGACAGGTGCACGCCCTAATTTCCCTCAACACTGTACCTCATTCCAGCATAGTGTCTAGACATAGTAGGTAATGAATATTTTTTGACTGAACAAATGAATGAATGAGCCTCAGCTTGGAATTGAGAAGCAATGTTCTGTTTTCCCTTGGGCATGCATTCGTATAGAGGTTTATCATTCCTCAAAAGTGTTCTGGTTCATCTGAACCAAAGATGCTATCTTTGAAAGGGTTATGATTCCTCTGAGGCCTCTGAAGTCAAGCCAACATGCAAAACACTTAAGATTTGCTTGCCCATGAGCAAATGAACACTCTGTGCTAATCAGACCCTGAATGTTAGCTTTAACCATGTATATCTGCCAGAAGTAACTGTGAGATGAAAGTGACTGGGGTGGTGAATGGTCCTTGTTAGACTACATTGAACAAGATGTTAAATGCAATGATACAACTCTAAACATTATTTCTTAGCAGGCTCTTTCACCACTTGTTAACAAGGGGTCCTCAAGGTAATGAGGATACAGTGGGGGTGACATTTTGAAACTATTAAACCAATGTGTTTATGTCTCCACCTTAAATTGCATCCACTTGCAGCCATCTCTCTCAAGAGTGAGCCACACTTATCACCCCAGGGAAGGAATAAGCAGCTACTGCCTGGGACAAAGGTGTTGTGGATCCATCCTGGGTCCAGAGGATGGAATTACTGACCTCTTTAGCTGGGCAATTATCTTAAAAGCCAGACTTTGTGAAGGATGAAAAAGGATTGCCTAACTTCATATCTCTCCCTTTAATGTATCATGAGCCCAGCCTAGTGGACTGGATCAGCCAGTTCCAGATGAAACCATAGCTAAGGGGTTTGGAATTTATCCTTGGAAGCCATTGCAGGGTTTTAAGAAGTTAAACAGCACAGTTGGATTTCTAGTGCTGCCCCTAGAGTGACAGCATTTGTTGCATTGCAATTTGGGTCAAAGTACAGGCCTGGCTGTGTTTATAGAATAAAAAAACAGACAACCCTTCATTGGAACACAGTTCTGGCAGAGCAGCTGACACTGGTGAGTTCTCCTTTCCATTAGGCAGACCTCTGGCCCTTGGTTTCTCCAAGTCTTGCTGCTGCCACTGTCCTCCATGGCCAGACAGTGACTGCTTCCATTCAGCAACTCCCACTTTCCCAGCACGGAGGCCCAAACCGCCCCCATGTTGCTCAGGCCCTGATTAGGAGGTGGCCCTAGGGAGCTAAACTAGGTCACAGTAGCTCTCACCTGTCATCTCTATTGCTCAATGGTCTATTCGTTCTTCGACGACAGTCTCCAGCTACGACCAACTCATATATCTCTCATGAAAAAACTTCCTACCACTTACACTAGCATTCTGCATATGATATATCTCAATGCCTCCCACTTCTTCCATGAAGCCTTCCTGGACTACGACAGCCTATACTGATCTTCCTATGCATGGTGAGCCATCTTAGACATTTCTCAGAAGGGGGCACAGATGATGTCTCTCGACTATATTGGAACTCCCTAAGATCAGGGACCCTTCACTGTTGTACATCTTCAACCTTCCTTACTGGGTTGGGGGCAGAGTAGCCATGCACTGCTTGAGAGATTGATGGATTGAAGTTCTCTGACAGTGGCTGCTGCTCCTGAAATGGAGGAAAAGCACCCTCACTGTGATCCTCAGGCAGCTCTCTTGCCTCTACCTTCCTTTCCTTCTTTCCCTGTGCTAGGCAGAATTCTGAAATGGCCTCCAAAATGCCTGGTCCCTAAGGTATATGTATCTTCTCCCAGTTATTCAATCAAACACTAATCTAGTGCTGCAAGGAAGGAAAGTAATTAAGTTCCCAAATCTGTTGACCTTAAAATAGGGAGATTTTCTGTGTGGATTTAACCAAGTCACATGAGCTTTAAATCTGGGTCTAGAGGTCAGAGGCAGGAGAACTAAGAGAGTCAAAGCATGAGAGGCATTTGACCAGGGAGAAATTCTCTGTTGCTGGCTTCGGAGATGGAGGGAGCTGGCAGAGAATATAGGTAGGTTCTAGGAGCTGAGCACCAGCAAGAAAATGGGCCCTGAATAAGCTTAGAGGTAAAATTCCCCCCCAGAACTTCTAGAAAAGAACTCAGCCTGGCCTACATGTTGAGAACCCAGGCATACCTTGCCTGGATCTCTGATCTACAGATTTGTGTGCTAATAAATAGGTGTTATTTTAAGCCACTAAATTTTTGATAATTCACTATGTACCAATAGAAAACGAATGGATTCACTGAACTCTGCTGAAAGGAGCTCCCAGGTAAACACATGTCCTACCTTAGTTATAACTTCCAAGACAGGTTCAATCTCCAGAAGCTTCTCTTTGAAAAGTCTCACCTTCCAAGAATTGCCTTTGGCCCAGCCATTCACAGATCCACCAACCACTTGTTGGTCACCTGCTCAGTGCTCAGCGATCTGGAAGTTTAACAAGATCCAGGGCACCATGGAATGTTCACTGGACTTTTAGACTCTCGTTTGGAGAATTACAAAATTTGTGGGTTTGAGTCCCACTGGCTGGATTTTCAGAATGCTGATGCCTTGATAGTCAGAAAGGAAAACGGTATTGAATTGATCTTATAATTATCATCCTTTTGGTAGCTCTATTTCATCATAGCCTGGCAATGACTAGGCGCTGCATAAAGGTTTGGTGGATAAGCTGATGCCTAGGCAGCTCTGCTGCTTTCCAGAGTCCTCCTCACCAGAAGGGAGATGCCTGTACCCCTCATCATTTGGCTTCAGATGGAAAAAGTGTGTCAGGGAGGAAGCCAACCCTGGTGCTGAAGCAAGTCTGAATAACAGAAATGTCTTGGGCTAACAGACTTTATCATTTTCTGATTTTAGAGCCTTTCCCGATTTAGAAACTTGACAAAAAGTCTTGTTTGTACTTACTGAGTGTAAGAGCCATTCTGGCAAGCAGAGGGTTTAACACTCAGGCCACTGCTTTGCACACCGCAAAGGTGGCTGGGTAGTTGGAGAGCAGTGGTGTTACTGGTACCTAACAGACAGATCGGGAGGCAAGGCTGCAGCATCAAAGTTGCCATTGTACTTGTTCAATGTCTAACTGTCCATGAAACTAACGGCATGCAGAAATGGGGGCAGGCCCAGCTGGGAGTGATGACGCTCATTAAACTTGCAGAGAGAAGCCACTCTCTTTCTTTAGTGAAGAGGTAAAAGATCAACTCTGCTTTAGAAATAAAACACTTTACACAGGGTGCTTGAGCCAGAGATGAAGTCATTTGAATATATATATATGTGTACATATATATATATTATACATATATAGGTACATATATATATACATATATAATTTTTTTTTGAGACGGAGTCTTGCTCCGTCGCCCAGGCTGGAGTGCAGTGGTACAATCTCAGCTCACTGCAAGCTCTGCCTCCCAGGTTCATGCCATACTCCTGCCTCAGCCCCCGAGTGGCTGAGACTACAGGCGCCTGCCACCACACCTGGCTAATATTTTTTTTTATTTTTAGTAGAGATGGTGTTTCACCGTGTTAGCCAGGATGTCTCGATCTCCTGACCTCGTGATCCACCCACCTCCCAAAGTGCTGGGATTACAGGCGTGAGCCACCGTGCCTGGCCTGACTTTACATATTCTATTCTATTTGGTTTTATATATTATATATGTTATATATTGTATGAGTATGTAATATAACATAATATCTTATACATATAAACATATAATTCTTTGGAGACATATACTCAGCAGAAATAAAATTTCTGGCATATTTTTGAGTCTATTTTCTATGTGCTGCCATTCTGAAAGATTAAATATCACATTGAAATGACAGCTACATCTTTTTGTTTTTTCAGTTACATTTGGAAGAGAAGGATGGGAAGGAGTCTCCAGTAAGTTGCCTAGGCTGGAGTATAGTGGCTATTCACAGGCATAATCATAGTGCCCTGAGGCCTTGAACTCCTGGGCTCAAGCAATCCTTCTGCCGTAGCCTCTTGGTAGCTAGGACTACAAGTGTGCACTACCATACTTGGCTTTTAAGCTGTACTTCATATATATATATATATAATATATATATAATATAAAATTATATTTATATTTAAATATATACATTATATATAGTTATATATATTATATATAGTTATATTAAAAAAATATATATATTTAAAAGACAGCTGATGGGTTTTCACTGTTTTTCAAGTTCAAGTTTACCCTTGATAGGGGTGACAAATGAGTCACCTTGGTGATTGAAGCTTGCTGTAGATATCCTCTAGAGAAGATGAAAAAAACTTCTGTAGGAACTAGCTGTTCTCCTTGTTAGACCTGGGGTTTTCCTCATTATTGAATCTCTTACAAGCTGACTTCCTCCAAGAAGCCTGCCTGGACTGGCTTTACCCTTCTCTCATTATTCCAGCAGATCTTCACATTTCATTTGTTTGTTCATTCATCAAGTATTTATGAAACTTAAGTTGTGCTTAACATCATTTGTACCACAGAGATCAAAATGCTGGTTCCTCCTTTCAAGGAGCTTAATACTTGTCTCATTGGAACATCAAAGTATAAGGGCAGAGCCTTGTAGAAGCCTAAATGTACCACTTGATGCAGGGTCTGGGTTGTGGCTGTTTATGAAGTAAGCTAGTTCTAGTAAATGTTCTGCCAGAACTTTTAATAGACTGGCTAACTGGGCTTCACTCCAGAGATGTTGTTAGTCTCAATATTCACAGTATGGTCCAGGGACCCGCAGCATCAGCATCACCTGGGAAATTGTAAAAGGCAGAGTATTGGGCCACACCCCTACCAGTTGAATTGTAATCTGCATCGTAAGCAGATCCCTGGAGTACCTATGTCCTAACATCTGGGTATGAGAAGCACTGATCTACAACACTTGGGGATTCTTTAATGTCAATACTAGAAAAGGGTGAATTGGGAAGGACTAAACTCACTAGTTGTGATAAGAACTGTCAATCACTTGTTGTGTAGTTGTAATAGGTGGGAATTTGCTCCATGACACTTAGACATAAAAAAGTTGCATTGTTTCTAAAAAGAAACTTAAATCTGGCTCCAAGCTCTCATTTGGAAGGTGGTGAAAATGTTAATCTTAGTAACATCGGGGGTCGGGGTTTCCCCTTTCTCATGGTTGTGTCAAAATTCAAGGGGCTTATGAGGTGCCCAGAAAATGAGGCATTGGGTCCGTGGTTCAAAGTTCTTCCTATTGCCCATTCTGCTCTATGATTTTGCTGCCAGGGCTGACCAGAGCACTAGGGCCAGCCAGCCAAAGGGCCGGCCTTTATATTTTATCTTCAATCCTCATAGTATCATTAGCATGAGGGTATCATTATCCTCACTTTGCAGAACTGCCTGAGGTCATCAAACATTGAGATTGGAGCTGGGATCTGGCATGTTTTGCAGTCCACGTTCTTTCCCTGAGCAGAGGGTGAGTCTCTCAAAAGAAAATGCTCTGTAGTCTCTCAAAAGAGAATACTCTCCAGTGGGGGAACTTGTTTTGGATGGTCAGTGTCGGGGAGGCAAGAAATTATGATGCCAAGTCTGGCGGATGTTTATCTTGCTTTTAGGCTACCCAGCAGCTTTTGGCTGCTTTTTATCTCTGGGAAATTTCCATCTTTTTGAGTCCTGCTTCCTCAAGATAGCGGTCAGAAGCTTGCTTTCCCAGCATCCCTCACAGCCAGAGTGCAGCATATGGCCTGGGCTGCGCCAGTCACGTGCACTGGCATGAGAGTCTCATTTGGAAGAGAAGGATGGGAAAGAGCAGTAGCCACATGGACTCTCTTTGGGGCTAAAGCCAGTGTGTGACAAATGGGGTTAAAAGAGTGTAAAGGAGCCTTTAGAGAGAGCAAAGGCAGAAAAGCTAAGGACAGCATCCTAAGCCAGATGTTTGCAGCACCTCTACATTGGTGCATTCTGATGGGATAACCTTATGTGATTCTCTGGCCCTCCTAGGGATTATATGAAATAACTAATAGCCTCATTTCTGGATGAAACTGGAATGGGCTCTGCTGTTTGTCCTAAGAACTCTGCATGTCCAGAAAGTAGGTAATAGAATGATTGGACTGGAGTAGGGAAATCTAGAAGGTAGCAGTGATGAATTTAGACTGAAAAGTAGACTGAGTTAAATATAGAGGAAGTTGATAGCTAGGCTAATGGATTCAGACTACGTATTGGAGGCCATGGGAGCCATGGAAAGCTTTTGAGAAGAGGAGTGGCAGGAAGGAGTGCAAAAACACTGATGTGGCCATGTGGCCAAGGTGTGTGTTGCTGGCAGAGAGAGGCAGTGTGAGGGGCACAGGTGTGGAAGTGATCATGGGTTCTGATGACGGTTTGTGGTTAGGTTTAGTCATGAAGGGGTGGTAGTTATCAACCCTGCTAAACATTACAATCACCTGTGGAACTATTAACAATGCCCTACTCCAGTCTATTTATATCAAAACCTTTGTGGGTGGAGCCCTGGACATTGGCATTATTTAAGCCTGCAGATGACTCCAATGTGTAGCCAGGGTTGAGAATGGGAGAAGAAGGAGCTGGAAAGGCAGGCTGGGGGTGGCTGGGGAGACCTTGACTTTAGTAACTGTGCCAAGGTTCTTTGACTAGAGGCCACCAAACCGGATTCTTCTTATTTAGCAAGTAAGAAGGAATTTATTGGAAGTATGGGAGGTAGCTCACTGAGTCAAAGGGAAGGCTAAAGAACCAGATTGATCAGGGACCTAGGGAGTAGAAATTCATGGACCACCAGCTTGGACTCTACCATCAAGAAGGTATCAGCTTCAGGCATCATCCCATCTTTGTTGCCACTCCATCCAGGGATGAGAACCTTGTTGGACTGTCTAGGGCTGCTCATCCAGCCCCTGTGAGGCTGAGATGAGGGCAGGTGATGGACAGTGCCATCAAGACTGCATGCAGTGAGAGGCGTGGTCCCCAAAGGAGACCCATGTTCTATCCAGGAGAGCGGGTTACAGAGCCAGGGAGCAGAAACAACAGACACCCCCTGCGGGGACCTTAGTAAGCTTAGTGATGTGCTCTGACATTGTTGAGTTCCTTCTTTGTTCCATGCAGACTTTCCCCAGACTCTATTCTCCCTTATATCCCTGGACTTCCCCTTCCCCCTGGCTGAGTCCTGGGTGATATTTCCCAGGGATCTGGTCATCTTAGTGCATGAGCAGTTTAGAGGGGTGGGGAGGAGGGCTCAGCAGCAGAGCCTCCTGCTTCTGAAATGCTGCTGCCAGAAGCTGGTTGGTGCCAAATCCCCAGGGCATGTCTCCTGCCTTGTAAGCTGACTCACTCACTCACCTAGGTCACTCACTGACCAAGTATCAGGTTGTGGCTTCTCATTGCCATGAAATCAGGTTGTATTTGAACCTTGGCCTGGAAAACAAAGATCTCTGGCTGTGCTTCAGCATCAGATGCAACACCTATTTCTAGAATTGGGCATTTTCTAGTTATGTCTTAATATGATATTGGCCTTAAGCCAGGACTCCTTATTTCAGATGTAAGATCCTACCTTTGATGTCAAGGATATTGACCATGGAAAATAGGAAACATATGAGTTGCATTCATTGCCTTCTGGAAATCTAAAAAGTTATTTAAGAAAGAAAAACTAGTAAAATATATTAAAGGTTTTGTTCATAAAATGTTTTAGTTTCACATTGGAATGCTGATTGATCTTTGATTTTGATGTCAGTCAGTCATATTCTGTCTCTAGGGCAGTTACTGTTTTCTCTCCCTGCAAATTGAGAGGCCAGGAGGCTGCTCTCCAAGGCAGCTTCTCAGAGTCTTCACTTCTCTTGGTGATGTTTTTTTGAACGAGAGTCACCATACGCCAGGTGAGCCTTCCCTGTGGAACTTGGCAGTGAGCTGTGTGCATTGAGAATATGTGGAGGGAGTGTGGTATGTGTGGACTTCACATTCAGTGGGTAGGGCCTAAGTATGTGACTACTGTATCTTAAGTGGTGGGGATGATGGCAAATGGGGAGTATATTAGTTTCCTGTGGCTGCTGTAACAAATTACTACACACTTGACGGCTTAAAACAGTAGACATTTATTTTCTCACAGTTCTGGAGGCCAGAAGTCCAAAATAAGTTTCTCTGGGCCAAAATCAAGGTGTCAGCAGGACCTTAGAGCTTAGGCTTTAGGAGAGAATTCACTCCTTCACCCTTCCAGTTGCTGGTGACTGCTGGTGTTCCTTGGCTTGTGGTTGTGTTACCCCAGGCTCCAAGGCCAACATCTTCAGATTTCTCCCTGCTCTGTCTTCAAGTCATCTTGTTTGTCTTGCTCCATTTGGGCTGTTATATCGAAATACCATAAACTGGGTGGTTTGTAAGCAACAGACATTATTTTCTCAGGGTTCTAGAGGCTGGGAAGTCCAAGATCAGGGTATTAGCAGATTTGGTGTCTGGTGATGGCCTGCTTTCAGGTTGCAAACTGCTGGCTTCTCGCTGTGTCCTCACATGGTGGAAGGGGCAAGGCAGCTCTCTGGGACCTCATTTATAAGGACACAAACCCCATGAGGGATGTACTATCATGATGCAATCACTTCCCAAAGGCCACACCTAATACCATCACATTGGTGACTAGGTTTCCAACATACAAATTTGAAGGACACAAAAATTCAGACCATAGCATCCTCTGTGTGTGTCAAATCTCCCTCTGCCTCCCTCTTCGGAGAATGCATCTGATGAAATCTAGGGCCTACTCTGATAATGCAGGATCATCTCTCTACCTCAAGATCCTTCGCTTAATCACATCTGCCAAGATTCTTTTTCTTATAAAGTGACATTTACTGTATCCAGAGATTAGGACCTGGTATTCTTGGAGGACATTTTTCAGCCTACTGCAGGGAGCAAAGGGATACCAGAAAGTACAAAAATTTAATGTGGTACATGAGCATAGCCTTCCCACCTACAGAGAGACACTGCTGTGCATAGGTATATGTCCCAATCTCCTTTCCATCACCTACTAGTGTGTGTGACTTGACAAATTACTCAGGACCTCAGTTTTATCATCTCTGCATTAGACATAAACTGGTCTAAGGTTGATTTGAGCATGCAGTGAGAAGTATATGGAGGCCACCTGTGCAGTGCCTAGCATATGGTAGGTCGTCATTGAAAACTACATTTGACCCTTGAACAACATGGATTTGAACTACTTGGGTCTTCTTATACATGATTTTTTCCCAATAAACGTATTATAATACTTTTTGGAGATTTGTGACAATTTGAACAAACAAATGGTAAAGCTTAGAAGTAGAAAAAAGTTAAGAAAAAGATATGTCATGAATGCATAAAATATATGTAGATTCTTGCCTGTTTTATTATTTACTATCATAAAATATACACAAATCTTTTATAAAACCTTAAAATTTATCAAAACTTACATATACACAAATACAGATTGTACATGGTGCCATTTGCAGTTGAGAAATATAAACAAATGTAAACATGCAGTATTAAATCATAACTGCATAAAAATTAGCTACAGTAATTTTTTGTAGCTACCTCCTGTTGCTATCGAGGTAAGCTTAAGTGTTCCTAGTGTCCACTTGCAACTCTGTGTGATGCTAATCATCTCAGCATGAGCAGTTTGTCTCTCCAGTAAAATATTGCAGTAAAAAAGTGATCTCGTGGGCTTCTCACATAAATTTCATCATGTTTAGTGCAAATACCATAAACCTTGACTAACATCATGGGACTCATACGAAGTGCCACTAGTGGTGCTGGAAGTGCTGCCAAGAAGTAAAGTCATGATATCACAAGAAAAAGCTGAATTTTGACATGTACTATACATTGAAGTCTGCAACTGCAGTTGCCCTCCATTTCAAGATAAATGACTCCAGTGTAAGGACCATTAAAAAAAAAAAAAAAAAAGAAATGCATGAAGCCGTCACTTGCAAGAAGTATTTTGCAAAAAGTGTGAGGTTGTCATGCCTGCTATTACTACAGCTATGCCAGCAGGCATGACAACCTCACACTTCTTGCAAAATAGTTTTTTATATTGTATTGGAAATGCAGCTTTTATGTTGGTGCAGGATTGCTATTAGAAATAGCAATTGCTATAGACTCTAATATGATTCAAGAAAAAGTGAAGTCATTATATGACAACTTAAAGCAAAATGAAGGTGAAGGGCCTAAAGCTGGAGACTTTAATGTCAGCAAAGGATGGTTTAATAATTTTAGAAAGACATTTGGCTTAAGAAATGACAAGATAACAGGAGAAGCAGCTTCTGATGATCAAGAGGCAGCAGATGAGTTCCTGTACACCATTAAGAAAAGCATTGAGGAGAAATGATGTCTGCCTGGAGAGGTATTTAATGCAGATGAGAGTACTCTATTCTGAAAAAAAAATGCCATGAAGGACGTTTACTAGTAAGAAAGAGAAGTGAGCATCAAGATTTAAGGCAGGAAGGGATAGGCTAACTCTACTGTTTTGTTCAAATGCTGTTGGGTTTATAATCAGGACCTCCTTTATTTATAAAGTTGCTAACTCCTGAGTCTTGAAGGGAAAAGATAAACACCAGTTGCTAAGTCTTTTGGTTGTACAGCAAGAAGGCCTGGACAATAAGAACACTTTTTCTGGATTGCTTAAATTGATGCTTTGTCCTTGAAGTCAGGAAGTACCTTACCAGTAAGGAACTGCCTTTTAAAATTCTTTTAATATTGGACAGTGCCCTTGGCCACTCAGAGCCCCATGAGGTCAACCCTGAAGGTGCTGAAGTGGTCTTCTTGCCCCCAAACAGAACATCTCTAATTCAGCCTCTAGATTGGGGCCATAAAGACCTTGAAGTCTCATTACACGTGGTACTCTATGGAAAGGATTGTCAGCATTATGGAAGAAAACCCCAAGTCTGGAAGGATGACACTATTGAAGGTGCCATCATTGTTACAGAAAAAGTCATGAAAGCCACCAAGCCCAAAACAATAAATTCCTGGTGGAGAAAACTGTCCAGATGTGCATGACTTCACAGGATTTACAATAGAGCCGATTCAGAAAATTATAAAAGAGACTGTGGATATGGGAAAAAAATCAGGTGGGGGTGAAGGGTTTCAAGATATGGGTCTTAGAGACATACAAGAGCTAAGACACCACACCAGAGGAAATAACAGAAGATGACTTGATGGAGATGAGTGCTTCCAAATCAACGCCAGATGACAAGGAAGACGACATAAAAGAAGCAGTGCCAGAAACAAATGGACAATATTAGACAATCTGGCCAAAGCTTCTAATTATTCGAGACTCTCTTTGGCTTCTTTTACTACATGGATCATTCTATGATACAGACACTGAAAGTAAAGCAAATGGTGAAAGAAGGGCTGGTACCATATGGAAACATCTTTAGAGAAATACAAAGGCAAAAAAGACAGAAATTATGGTGTATTTCTGTAAAGTTGACCCAAGTGTGCCTGCCTCTCCTGCTCCCCGCACACCTCCTTCACCCCTTGTGCCTCTGCCACCCTTGAGACAGTAAAACCAACCCCTCCTTCCTCGTTCTCCTCAGCCTATTCAACATGAAGATGATGAGGATGAAGACCTTTATGATGATCCACTTTCACTTAGTAAACAGAAATATACTTTCTCTTCTCTATGATTGTCTTAATAACTTTCTCTAGCTTACTTTATGGTATGTATACAATACATATACAAAATATGTGTTAATCGACTGTTTGTTATTGGTAAGGCTTCCAGTCAACAGTAGGTAATTAGTTAAGTCTTTGGGGAGTCCAAGGTTACGTACAGATTTTTGACTGTGCAGGGAAGGGTGTGTTAGACCCTGAATGCCTGCACTGTTCAAGGGTCAACTGTAGTTGCCTATAGTGACCTTGTGATATTACAGAAAGAATTTTGGTTGAGGACTCAAGAGAACTTGGTTCTAGTCATTGCCAGGCCACAGACTTGTAACATTTTGAGCAAATCTCCACATATTTTCTCGTGTAAAGCTTGAAGTGGGTAAACTTGAGGAGTTTGTCTCAAAAGTCCCCATAGACATAAGACATGAAGGGGATATGGGTTCCAGACTTAAGCGCTCCAAGGAATAGAAAGAGTGTGAAGATTATATTGTAAAGATGCATGGACATTTGCTTTTCATTCCATTATATGTCAATGTCTGATACAATAGAAAAATGTTTTAAGTTCGTTTTCAGAAAGCAAAAGTGTCAGCCCAGGAAGGGCAATTCCTGATGGCTATAAGGAGCCTCTGAAAGACTCTCAGGTGGCCCCAGCTGTGTGCTCATTCCAGAAAGAGAGTTTTAGGCCCTGAGGCCCCCCGAGTCCCTAAGCTTTTGAAATTGTTTGCCTTTGACCTTTGTCCTGTGAGAAGTTACTGGAAGAGCAAGAGCAGCTCCAGGCCCTGGCAGCCCATTCTAGGTGGGAGCTTTTGACAAATTACCACGTTGATGCCTTCTTCACGCACCTGTAAGGCCAAGGCATTATTGGCCGAGGCAATCGATGTATCAAAATGAATTTTTGGAAGAGTGTCATCAAGCTCAGCTTTATTTCCAAAAACACAAAAAACTCTGCCCCAGGGAGGGAAAGATGACTTTCACTGTGAAGTAAACAGTTGATTGTTTAGACATTACTTATGTCATGCTAGTCCATCTGAGATGTAGGCACCATGGTAACCAATTGTCCCCAGAATTCACATTTTTGAGGCCCATTAAAACTCGAGGCTGCTGAAGTCATGTTCTCCGCATTTTGGCCATTTTAATAATAATAATGAGAACGTTAAAATGGCATTTGGAATTTATATCACACTTGTCTGTGAGGCGCTCTCAGCACTTTACAATGTATCATCCATCCTCATCACAGAGATGGGAAATATCAGAGGCAGGTAGTAGTTGTGATTATATTCAGCTTAGTAAAGAGCCCCCCGGCTTGAAGGAATTTCAGTGATGTGGCATGGTGCTTGCTGACTTGTGGGGACAGAAGAGGCTGGTGCTGGCTTGGTGCTTCTGCTCGGTCCATCTCTGTCTGCCTCAGTTTCCATCAATCAAATCAGATAACAGCAGTGTGTCTCCTCATCCCGCAGTGTGGTTATGTGGATCATTGTATTAATCATATTAACTAACGTTTTAAAAAATTGACTTGCTATGTGCCAGGTGTTCTAAGATCTTTTTGTATGCTCATTCATTGAATTCTCCCAAGGCCCTATGAGGCAGGTGCAGTTAGTTATCCTATTTTAGAGATAAGCAAATTGAAACACAGAGAGTTTAAGGAACTTGCCTAAGGTAACACAGCAATTAAGAACCTGAGGTGTATCTGACCCAGGCAGGTTGGCTACAGAGCTTGCAGTATTAATCACTGTGTTAGAGTTGCTTAAACTTTGATATAGCAAGACAATACACACACATGCACACGTGCACACACCTGCACAGGCAGAGCAAACAAAAGTTTCACTGAACGATATTCACCCATCCTTACCTTTGAATGTGAAGTGCATTTTGATCTTTTCTCTTCTATTCATTTCATTAACGAAAATGCCAATCTGAAGCCAGTAAACTGGGTTTATGATCATGAATAAGTCTGACATACATTTTGAAAGCCTTAGCACTACACCATACTCCTTCATAGATGCTCCTGGGGAAGCATTTGAGAAGAGACATGCAGGGAGCGTGTGTGATTGGCTGGGGAGGGTCGTGGAGACCAGAATGTGTGAAGTGTAGGCCCTGGCTCTGCTCCCACGGTGCTACCTCCTGAGGCAGCTGCTCCGTGTCATGTCTGGGCCTGTGGGTTGGCGGGCAGAGGCTGCCCCACTCTCCTCTTCTACTTTGTGTCATAATAGTCTTTGGGGGTCTTCTCTGCCAGCCTCCATGGGCTTCAGCTCTGAGTTAACCCCAGGTATTTACTGAATAGACATTATGTACTGGGCCTCGTAGGTATCCAGCTCTGACTGGGAGGCTACAGAGAGGCATAAGGACATGTTCCTTGACTGCAAGGAAATTGCAAGACACCAGGGAAGGAAGGCTGACATGTCAAGGGAGAATTAGGGGCAGGTCCCCCAGTGCTGTATGTAGGGAGCATAGATTTTGGAGCTAGATGCCTCCTCCTAGTAATGTGACCTCGGGCAACATACTTGACCTCTGAGAGCCTAACTCTGGGGCTGCACCTGCAGCCTGAGTGATATTATCCTGGCTAGTGAAACTGTTTGGTGAACCTTGAAGTGTTACTAAGAGTTTAGTATTTAGAGGTCATGTTGTCATAACAGTATTGCCAAAAGTCTGGCAACAGCCATAAACACTGGGGTTTCAGGGAGGGGATGGAGTGTTGCAGCAATCCTGGAAGCCTTCCTGGAGGAGGCAGCATTTAATCTGAAGCAGGTATTTTCATTTCCTAACTGGAAGGATCATGGGTCACTTAGAGATGGAAACAGATATGCAAGGTCCAACCATTCATGTAGAAACCATGCTTATATATAATTAGGTCATAGCTCTGACTCCAATAGGAGGATCCTGAGTGCTTTCATAAGTTGTTGGGGTTTTGTTGTTGTTGTTGTTTGTTTTTAGAGACGAGATCTTGCTATGTTGCCCAGGCTGGCCTTGAACTCCTGGGCTCAAGTGATCCTCCTGTCTTAGCTTTCCAAGTAGCTGAGACTGCAGGCTCAAGTCACTCAGTACACTGCTTTCCTAAGTTTGACGTGCCCTGCTGGCTTGAGGTCACTGGCAGACAACCACTTGATTCCCTTAGGTCAGGGGTTACCAAATTACATATGGGCAAGCCCTGTTTCTATATAGCTCATGATACCTGTAATGTCAGCAAGCTTTTTTTTTTTTACATTTTTTTGAGTGTTGTAGAAAAAAAAATATGCAACAGTACTATGTGGTCCCATAAAACCTAAAATATTTACTATCTGGCCCTTTAAAGAAAAAAATTTACCAACTGATGCCTTAAGTCTCAAAGTATACAATCCTTGTTTCAAGTTGAAGGTCTTCCTTAGTTCTGCACCATCCTTTAGTCATTCTCCAGGCCCTTCTGTCATACCCTGAGGGTACACAGGGCCCAAGCCCTGGAGAGAAGGGGAAAGTAGGCCTCCATTACTCATTTCCTGGCTTCCATGGCTGTCGGAATTCCCCTGCTCTGCCATGGCAGGATATTAATATGTAGCAGCAAGCATGTGTATGTTTAATTCTGATGACATGTGGCGCATAAGTGATTAGTGGCAAATGCCAAAATGCTAGGCTGGAGCCCTGATGCTATTCATAATAACATTCATAAGAGTATTCCCTCAGGATGCAGCTTTCTGTTTCTCCAACATAAATAGCTTGGGAGGCCAAATCACAAACACGATTTCTTTTCATGCTCCACCTGGCCATTTGTAACAAGCATTAGATGTGAAATTCGATTTAAAGCAGCAGTTAAACTCGGAAAATCACAGTGGTGTCAAGCCCACTGTTTATTTTAAAAATCAAGAGAAAACCAAAGGTGAGCAACTAATTCTTTATTTTATTTCATTTTTTTTGTGGTAACAGTGTCTTGATGACAGGCTAATGTGCAGCTCAAAATAAAGGTACCTGGGTAGAAATAACCTTTCAAACATCACTGAGGCAATATGCCAAGAGGCGCTTGGTAAATGGCTGTGAAGGAGGACAGATTATCCTGTTGAAAGGCTGCTGAGATGTGGCTCCACTTGACAATGGTGGGACTTTTGTCACAGGAAAATTAGATGCCTTTGGATAGGTCTGAGATTGTTCTTATCTTTTCCATATAGCAAAAAGCTACCACTCAGAAAGAAAACAGAGAGTTGAAGGAGTACCCTGATTGAATGCCTTCCAGAAAGAGGATCGTTTTGAGAGAAACACTTTAATTTGCTTCAGATGATTCTGTGGAGGCTTATTGCTGAAGTGGTTCCATTTCAACACAGGTTTAGCTGGCTCTGAAGAGAGAAGTGATTTTTAAAAACCTTAGGGAATACAAAGCGTTTATCCGTTAACCTGAGTCACCAACCAGTTTTCACAACAAGGCAGCCTAGGAGCTAGTGGTGGCCAGGATACGTTTTGTTTGTTTGGCTCAGTGTTTGCTGCTTGTTTTTTAAAGAATTTGAACACCGCTGGACAGCTTGTGCTGTCTCCAGTTTCTCACAGCATGCCCACTTCCTATGGGGCTGCTCCAGGCTGCCTCCCATATTTGTCTACAAAGGGATTGGAGTCCAAGGTGCATTGTTACAGCTTGTGGGTTCCATCGAAACATGACACCTACTTATCCCCATCCTACTTTGTATCTTGTGACCACAGAACCCTCCTAACAAAGGTTTGTGGATGGTAGGTGACTCCCTGAAACTCAGCCCTACTCCTAGAGAAATATTACAGAGTCCCCCTGTGCTGATGGTAGGTCACGGACCCTAGCCGTCTCCAAAGGACAGAGTCCTTTTCTTGCTAGTGCCCCTACTGATAGAAATGTTGAACAAAGGGCCAGTGGCCATTTTCTAGCAGTGGTTAATTGCAGTGAGTTCTATTGTGGCAGAAAGGTTTGAAAACCATCTCTCGCCTGCCCTCACAATAACCTGAATTGTGGTTCTTGGTTAGACTAGGGCAAAGGGGTGGTGACATGAGAACACGAACCCTGGAGCTGGACTGCTGGGTTCCAATCCCAGTTCCCTTTTTGCTCCTTCCTAGGGGTGTGAACTGAGATGCAGGGGCAGCTTTTTAGGGGAAGGGTGTATAAGTTGGGTGATAGATTGATGCAGGAAAGAGGAAGAACAATTGGAAATGGCTTTGACATTAGTTTGAATTCCAGAAGTGGGCAAGTAAATACCAACGCGGTGCTTGGATTAATGAGAGGGTGGAAATGGAAAGAGATCCACTAGTTAACAAAGCTTAACAACCACTGACATCAGGGTCAATGTGGAAGGAAGGAACTCATGGCATGCTCAGCCAAAGTACTTTAGAGAATGTCCTAGTTTGAAACTTTTTCAGTCACTGAGATTTAAAATAATAATGGCAAAATTGTCATTAAAAAAAGTCAAAAGAGGCTAAAGTGGCTCAGTTGCAACAAGACCCAGGAAGGATATGAGAGGCACATGTGCCCTTGCAGGGCGTGACTTTCCACAACCGGTGTGTGTGGTGGGGGTGCTCAGAGCAGTCCTGCCTCACATTCCCTCCAGCCTACTTGCCTTTGTCTGCCTGAAGGACACGCTCTTCTCTGCTGTTTGTCTATGTGGGTAAAGGTCTCAGCCAAGAGAAATTCTTGTTTAAATTAAAAACTCAAGCAGGCTGATCCATAGCCACGCTCATAAGAAGCCTGCCTCAAGTGACTGTTTATTTTCTTTATTCCTTGATTTTTTTCACAAATAAGTGTAGTTACATGCCTGTTATATGCCAGCCTCTGTTCTGGGCCCAAAGTGAGGGTAACATCTTCAACCCCTGTGTGCTCCCAGAACAGGAAATGAGATGCATATTCAAACAAGTGGGATGCAGAGCCCTGGGAGGGATCATGGTCAGGGAAGACAGTTCCCTGTTTACAGATATGCTGCATTTCAAAAGTTAGCTTTCAAACTCTTGGTTAAGAGTCTGGATTCATTTTCCAGTACAGACTTTCTTTTCATGCATATATGCTTTTTTTGTTGTTGTTGTTGTTGTTGCAGATAGCAAATGTTTATTGAATGCCTACCATGGAAAGAACTGAAAATACCAGGAAGATAAAACTTTGAATCCCCTTCAAGTCAGGGAGTCATCTATACTTAACAAACCAGCAAAATGAAATGCTGGGCTTGGTGCTGTGTGTGGGAAGTGGCAATGGAAGGGCCCCAGGCAGGGCCCTAATGAATGGAGTGATTAATACACTTGACTTCTTTTTCTTTTTCTTCCCCTTCTCTATCACATCGAAGCTTCCATTTCTTCCATTTAGCTGTTATGCTAGGTGCTAGAAGGAAAGCAATAGTTTAAACTAATTTAAGTTTAGTTATGACTAGAACTGATGGGGGATTGTCAATAACCTCTGAGGGGAAACTTTCTGTGTCTTAATGATCTAAGATGCAGGCTTGGGATTTTACATGACTGAAAGTCACAAAATACCTTAATCCGCTCTTCACGCAGAGAGGAGATCTTGCCGTGTGCTTGCACTCACACCCATGAATTTCACCTGCTTCTGGAGATGATTTTGCTCCAGTTCCTATGGTGTGTGTTCCCAGGGTGTTTCTCCTTGATAGTGCAGGTTTTTTTTTTTAATTATACTTTAAGTTTTAGGGTACATGTGCACATTGTGCAGGTTAGTTACATATGTATACATGTGCCATGCTGGTGCGCTGCACCCACTAACTCGTCATCTAGCATTAGGTATATCTCCCAATGCTATCCCTCCCCCCTCCCCCCACCCCACCACAGTCCCCAGAGTGTGATATTCCCCTTCCTGTGTCCATGTGATCTCATTGTTCAATTCCCACCTATGAGTGAGAATATGCGGTGTTTGGTTTTTTGTTCTTGCGATAGTTTACTGAGAATGATGATTTCCAATTTCATCCATGTCCCTACAAAGGACATGAACCCATCATTTTTTATGGCTGCATAGTATTCCATGGTGTATATGTGCCACATTTTCTTAATCCAGTCTATCATTGTTGGACATTTGGCTTGGTTCCAAGTCTTTGCTATTGTGAATAGTGCTGCAATAAACACACGTGTGCATGTGTGCAGTTTTTTTTTTCTTCATTCTTTGCTTTGGGACTTCAGGTTCTAAAGTCAGTGTCAAGGCAAAAAGCCTGTAGAGTCACAATTGTCCTTGAAATCACTTAGCAAGGGATTACATTGGAGACCCAATTTTACCCTGTCTCAGTGAGTCCCACCCAACCACTTTTTCCTTCCCTCTTAGAAAAAGGGACGTGATTGTTCAGTTGGAAAGCAGGAGAGGTAGTTGGGTCCAAGAAATAGAAAAACACAAATCGTGAAACAAACATTTCACTCAGAGTGGTGACTGATCACTCCCTTGGAAGCATGAGGTCGTTGCAACAAACCCATGTAGACAACTGTAGCTGCCCAGGTCTCATCTCAAATTTGCTGCCTGCCTTAGAGGCATGGGATTCTGCAGTTGAGTCCTTATGGCGGGGCGTGGGGGTGGAGGGGGGCTCCTTTCCTGTAAAGAGCACACAGATGCTCTAAATGTCCGCTCCCTGACTGCCAGTAACACCGCTCAGGCCCCAGGGAAATGCTTTCCTACATCTCTGGTCCTGCGTCCTTGAAACAGAAGGTGGGCCTGTCTGATTGCCAGGAAGGCTTTTGGCTCGTGCCCCTGCGAAAGGCAGAGTCAGACACAGCTTTGGACTTCAGAGAAGATTTAAGCAGCAAAACTGCTTAGGTAAGAAGAGAAAACAAATTAATTACCTTGTCGGAGGCTTCCTCTCACATATCAGCGATGCAATAGATTCATGTATAATGAACTGTGGTTTCACAGCAGTACTGAGTGCCCATTTCCTTGCTTCTTTTTTTTCTTACAATTTGTGGTTTCAGAGATATTCACAGATTCCCAACACTTGCACATGGCGACTGAGGAACATTTTTTCAACATTAAAAAATTTATATCGCTCTTCACTGCATATTTAGGCAATGTTGATTCTTTGCATTGGCAACTGGAGAGGCATGGACTGCTATAATTAGAAATACTCTTATTTTTTAAATGGTTAATAAGATTTAATTTACATTAAAATGAATAAAAATTAGCTTTATTTAAATATCTCTGATGTAAATAGTTGGAATGTATTCAGTATAGTTAATATTTTATGTTTTAATTTTCATTTACATTTTAAAATTTGATGTAATTTGAATTTTTTATTACAAATGTTCAAATTTTATACATTGAATACAATCACATTTTATTTTAGAATAAACATAACATTAAAACTTGATTTGAATAACATTAGCAATTTTGCTGAAATGAAAGCAAGGAAAGTTAATTTTGTGAAACAAATATATAATAACTTCTGAATTATTTATGCTTTTATTGCATAACTCATCCAATATTACTAAAGTACACATGGTACCTGACTTATGATGGAGTGACTTATGATATTTTGATGTTAGGATGACATAAAAGCAATACACATTCGGGAGAAAGCACTCTGTGAGTACCCATACAACCATTCTTTTTTTCACTTTCAGTTCAGTATTCAATAAATTACATGAGATATTCAACACTTTCCTAGAAAATAGGCTTTGTGTTAGATGATTTTGCCCAACCGTAGGCTAATATAAGCGTTCTGAGCACATTTAAGGTAAGCTAGGCTGAGCTATGATGTGGGTTAGGTGTATTAAATGTGTTTTCAACTTATGTTATTTTCAATGTATGATGGATGTATCGGGATGTAAGCCCACAGTAAGTTGAGGAATATCTGAATTAACAGAACACCCAGACATGTACAATGATTAGTCAATTTGCTGATCTTTGGTATTTTGTGACTTTCAGTCATATAAAACCCTAACTTTAAACATATTTTAAAAATTTTGTCAGCCAGGCACAGTGGCTCAAGCCTGTAATCCCAGCACTTTGAGAGGCCAAGGAGGGTGAATCTCTTGAGCCCAGGTGTTCGAGACCAACCTGGGCAACATAGGGAAACCCTGTCTCTATCACAAAAATACAAAACCTATCTAGGTTTGGTGGTGGCAGGCACCTGTAGTCCTAGCTACTTGGGAGGCTGAGGTGGGAGGATCGCTTGAGCCTGGGAGGTGGAGGTTGCAGTGAGCCATGATTGCCCCACTGCACTCCAGCCTAGGCAATAGAGTGAGACCCTCTCTCAAAAAAATGGTCATTATGAAGGTGTATTTGTCAGGGAAGGAGGATAGAACACTTGATTGAACAATTCATCAGCTTGGTTTGTAACTTTAAAATATTTATGTGGCCTTCCATTTGTATTCTCATACTGACTACAAGTCAGAATTACCCGAACTATTGAACTGTTACCTAGTCTCACTAGCAAATAGTTGAATTCTATAAATTACTAGTCTGTGGCATTATGGGATTTTTTTTTTTTTAAAGACAGGGTCTCTTGTCACCTTAGGCTGTGAAGTGGTACAATCATAGCTCATAGTCGCCTCAACTCTTGGGCTCAAGCCATCTTCCTACCTCAGTCTCCCAAGTAGCTGGGAATGCAGGCACGCGCCCATACCCAGTTGACTTTTATCTTTTGTAGAGATGGGGTTCTCACTATGTTGTGTAGGCTGATTTTGAACTCCTGACCTCAAGCAGTCTTCCTGCCTCAGCCTCCCACAGTGTTGAGATTACAGGCGTGAGCTACCACACTGGCTATGAGATTTTATTCTAACACTGTGATTTAATTAGGCTTCTGAACTCATGCATCTGCTGGAGTCTGGCAGTGTTTGGCCGCTTCATTTAAAAACTTGATGCTAATGGCTAGGTAATTGTTTCAAAGGTCACCATTGATGAAATGTCCAGATCTATCAGCCACAAATGCTGTGAAGGAGAGAATGGCTATCTTCCATTTCCTTTGGCTTTGCTGTACTTTTAGTTCAGAGTAGCAGTGGCCCTTCAAGGTTAGAAAAAGCTGAAAACATCAGAGAGGATGCAGTGGACAAATATTGAGTCAGTCCTTATTAAAGAAAAGAAATTTTTGAGTGGGCGACATATCCCAAAAGGTACCAGTTTCCTAAGAACCAGATAACTTGTGTACAGATCTTAGGTTTATCAAATGGCTTCAGCTCCCTTACCGCCCATCCATTCCCTTTATTTAAATTGGGTGTCAATGTGATAGTTTTTTAAAAATTATAGAGTAATCGTTTAAAAATCATTCATGACTCATCATCCTAACACACCTGGTTTTATTGTTACATGTTAACTTACTCATACACATACACTACTGCATTGTTCCAATCAGCATCCATATGTTATTCTGATTTTTTGTTTTAAATGTTACATTGTATATTTTTCTATGTTCCCATAGTCCTTATAATTCCCATTTTAGAGTCTATATAATATGGTGATATGATTTTACATGCCTTTTTTTGTGACATGGAAATTTGAGAACAAAAGAAGAAACTGATTCATATCCCTAGGTAGCTTTGAGTTTTTATTAGTCTTATCACTCTTTAAAACCCCTAATGACTTATTTCCATGATGCAAGCAAGACAATTTGTTAATCAAAAGTTTAATTAACACAAATACTAGAATTACATATTTATTTTAGGCCAAATTTTAAAATGTAATAGACTTAACCTTGATATATGGCACCTCCATGTAATTGATGTATATAGGACATTTATGCCTGTTTTCTAGGTCTTTTCTTTCATTGCTTTATAAGGCTTTAAAAATGTATACAGGGATTTATTGTTGTGTCTTTGCTTCTATGACAAATTGTTTGCCACACCTGTGATGTATTTTTCACTAATTTGTTCCCAGAGAACAACCTTGAAATGTAACTCTCCAATACAATGCTGACCCTATGGGGAAATGATGATCTGCCTTCTAGAAACACATTAGGGTAAATAGTAGACACTGCTGGTATTTGCACCAAGTACCAGTCAAGGGCAGGCCCTTGTATGAATAAGAGGCGAAGGTCAGTGGTCACCAGCGGGCTCAGAAGGAGACGGGCTTGTCTGGCATAGCCCACTATCATGGGCATTTCGTCAGTCACAGAGATCAGCACAGGAGACCTCGCAGGAGAAATGGCAAGCCAGAAGCGGGGGTGTGTTTTGAGGAAGGGGGTGAAGTGCAGAGATGTGACTCCTCGGAGAAGCATGTGGGCAAGTCTTGAAATAACAGAGAAAGAACTAGTTAGTAGATTAAAGCAGATTTTCAAATTACATTTAAAAAATTCTCTTAATTGGCATAGAGATCTCTAGACCAGAGCAATCTACATTTTTATTGAGACTCTATACTGAGTGCCCAGCATGGCAATAGCATACTGCACTCACCCTTTTATTCACCCATTAATAGTGAGCACCCACTATGTGCCAGGCATGTGCTGGGCCTCAGAGACACAAAGCCATGAAGAAATGGTCTCCACCTTCCATTTTCTTCTGGTGTAATGAGAAAGACAGACACGCACATAAACCAGATGTTGCAATTCAGAGCAAAATGTCTTAAAACAGTGTTAGGGCCAAGTGCCTCGGAAGCATTAATTTATTCAGTAAGCGTTTATTGAGTTTCTGTTGTGTACCAGGCGTTGTGCTAGGTGCTGGACATATAGGAGAGAACAAAGAGGGTAAAACTCCTAGCATTGTGGAATTGACAGCTTGGTGACGCTAGAATTCCTCTTAGAGAAAGAATTTTGTGCCTCTGCCTGTGTCTTGGAAAGCTTCCTGGAGATGCTGGCAAGGCTAAGTTTACAGGGCAGTAGGAATGAGGAAGTGGAAATGAAGGTGGGATAGGGGCAGCGAAGGAGTATGGGAGAGATAGAGGTGGAGCAGGGGCAGTAATGGAGATGAGATGGGAACAGAAATGGAATGGAGTGGAGTAGAGAGCAGGGATGGGGCTGCAATGAGGGTAGGATGGAGATAGGGTAGATTGTGGCGATAGGGGTGAAGGTGAGGTGGACAGGCAGATCTTTTTCTAGTATGCAGAGACAAGTGTGCAATGGCACAGAAAAGTGAAGCAACATGGTTAGGGCCTGAATATATGCCCCATATGTAAAGATCCAGATGACCCAGCCAGGTCCCAAGGGGCATGTAATAGTGTTGGGCAGACAAGGTGAATGCATGAAACGGGCAAAGCAATGCCCCACCTGGTCAAGAGAGCTGCTGAATTTTGCACCTTTGGTTGTAAATTGCTCATTAGCAGAATCTGAGTAGTGGGCCTGTTGCAGTAACCGCCAGCCTGGTCTCTGTACCTTGGTCTTCATCCCTGTCCTATCCCTTCTGTCACTCATTAAATATTTACTAACACCTCCTAAGTCCTGGGCCCAGTAGATTCTGTTCATATGTAGTTAATTTAAAGACAAAGTCTGTCTCCAGAGCCTAGGAGCTATTAGATAAGTTTGTACAATCCCAAGGAGTTAAGAGCTTTCTCAGGAATAGAAACCAAATCTAAGTGGAATGTAAAGAGGAGCTGGCTAATATTATCAGGGGGGCTTTGTTGCTGACATTTCGTTACAATTTTCTGAATGCTTCATGTATTTTCCTTCATTCTTAACTGACATTTTTGCTGAAGCTTGCTTCTCACCCTCTTGCTTAGAGATATCTTCATCTGCTAGGCTCACCGTGGTCCAGTTCCACAAATCTCTCAAATTTGTGTTATAACAATATTATAACAATTAACTGAACATGTGTCTTGTGTGCCTGCTCAGACTGAAAACTGCTTAAGGACAGGAGACTTCTTTTGGAGCCTTAACTAAGAACATTACAGGTGTTCCAAAAATATATATTTTTTTTTTTTGCAAAATTGGAGCAATTAGAAAAGAATCCATTAAGTTTAGCAACTGAAGCAATTAGAGAATAATTCATTTTTAAAAACTTTAGAATATCAGAGTTAAAGTGTGTGGCTTGGCTTTTTGATAAAGCTATTGACCTTTGGATTCCTTTTGTCAAATTCTGACTCTCCAGATATCACCAGCACACAACCAGTTGATAAGAGAAAACTGAATTTATTGTTTGCTGCAGTAAGGAAGAAAACCACCTTGACAGCTTTGGTGGTGTCTTGGAACAGGGCAAAGCATGGTTGGAGTTTGTTGAGAAGTGGAAGTTTGATTTAAGGCAGACCTAGATCTTTCAATGGGGAGGACTTGATTAGAATGGGTAAGGATCATGATAGAACAGTTTAGAATTGGTGGAAATAGCAAGGCAAGGATTTTTGAGGCAGAAGACTTAAAGAATTTTAGGGAATGAACTTCTCTTGATGAATTCTTTTTATGAGAGTTCTATGGGTCCTTTGAGAAGTTCCTATAATGAACAGTCAAATTATCTGCCTGGACAAGACTCTCCTGGCGTACTAAGATGGTGCTAGTGATGACAATGAAATAGTAAAGTCATGTAATGTAGACAGTAAGCTGTGTGGGGTGTGGATAGTTTTGGTTCTCACTTGCTAGCCAAGCAGGAAGTAATTGATGGCTAGAAAACAAAACACAAAAGGCTTTCTCTAACGTTGTGTTTGGGAGTTTGAATTTTCACTTAGGCACATGCAGAGGCAAAGAGGTCTCCTGTCCATGGAAATGTGTTTCGTGGATAAGAAGAGGTCAGTCGTCAGGTTACTGGGTGCTGATCCCTGGGATTTGTCAAACACACGTCAGTGGCTGGCATTCTTAATGGCTTTCTTAACAGCTGATGCCGGTGCTGCCTGCAACGATACAGTGAGTTTCCATGTTCCCTTGTTTCTGTGTCACATCTTTCTCTTGACATTTATCCTTCTAGGGGATGTTTACTAATGCAGAGACCCACCAGATGAAAATGTCCAATAACATCAGGATACTTTATTTCATATTTTATTGGGTCAGAAAACTGCAATGTCTCTTCCATTTCATGCTGACTGCCACCAATTCACTTCTAAGTATACTGTAAGAATCATGCCTTTCTTTAATCATGCGGCAAAATCTCACCCAAGGAATCTGAAATTGGTTTTTCTCCCCTTCTGTCCAGACACTGCAGCCCCAAGACATCTTTTTGGTACCTTTCTGAGTAAAATGGGAGGACAATGGGGTGATGCAGATTTCAGCAATAAATAATTTTGTCTCTTACAGCCAGCTCTCTGCAACCCCCTGCAGGCTGTTTGCAAACTGCAGTTTTTCAAACACCACCTTGCATGGTATTAAACCCTCTTGAGCTGAGCATTGGAGAATAGTCAAAATGAGCTATTGAGTTCTGGGTAATAGCAGGTGGGCAGAAACTGAAGCCAGAGCTGCCATTGCCACACGGCAAGGTTTCTGCAAATGCCTTCCTCCCCAACAGAGAATATGACTCTGGTGCTTTCTTTTTTTTTTCCTTTCCTTCATGTTTTTTTGTTTGTTTGTTTGTTTTTTATTTTGTTTTGTTTTGTTTTGAGACAGAGTCTCTCCCTGTCGCCCAGGCTGGAGTACAATGGCGTGATCTTGGCTCACTGCAACCTCCGCCTCAAGGTTCAAGGGATTCTTCAGCCTCAGCCTCCTGAATAGCTGGGAGTACAGGCGTGCGCCACCAAGCCTGGCTAATTTTTGTATTTTTAGTAGAGACAGGGTTTCACCGTGTTGTGGTCAGGCTGGTCTTGAACTCCTGACCTCGTGATCCACCTGCCTCAGCCTCCCAAAGTGCTGGGATTACAGACATGAGCCACCGTGCCTGGCCTGGTGCTTACTTTATTAATGGAAGCTGTTTGAATTTTCATTTGGTTGTCTTGGGTTTGAGGGCTTCTCATCAGCCCTTTTTTATTATTTCACTTTTCAAAAACATTCCACTTTGCTTCTCATCATCTTTGTTCCTTAGTTGAACTGAGAGCAAGTGTGTTTTAATGAAGCACTGATCCTTTTTTTAAAGAGCTTTTCAGCAGGCCTAGATGATTGGCATTTATTATCATTCTGTGTCTGCCTTCTGCTCAGAATATAAAGGAATCTTGGAATTATTTTCTCTCTTCTCTTGTAGGCCCAAAGGGGTCTCACTTCTCTCCCCCTTCCTTGCTTTTTAAAATTTTACATCTCCTCCACCTTCTAGCATCCCCTGGTACAATCTCCTACAGGCCCTTCAAAATCTTTTGGGCACAAGTGGCTGGGCTGAGTCAGACAGCTTGGAAATGCAAAAAGGCAGGCCAGGCAGAAAGATTGATGGTGGAATGTCAGCTTGCTGCCAGTGTCTGTACCATGTGGAACCATCAGGGTTTCCCTTGCCCTTTGTCTGTTCCAATATACTTTGCTTATCACCCAGGCTCTGGCAGGTCAAGGAAGACCTGACGTGGCAGCTTCTAGGGCTGAGATTTGCATGAAGGTGCTGGAATCAAAACTACCTGACTGATGTCTGCATGGAGCTCATAGGTCCCTAGGTTGTAACTGTACCTGCTAGGGCCACCACTGCTGATCAGCATAGAATTGATGCAAAGCAGATGGCCACCAACATTGAGCTTTCTGCTCAGCTCCTCTCCTGGCTGTGCTTCATAGAATGCAAAGGTAAGTGGGCTTTCCACTGGCACCTACTTTGTAATGGACATTTGATTATAGGCACTTGGCTGAGAGACCTGTACATTTTTGACATATTCACCTTCTGACTTTTCATTTCTTATCTGCATATGGTTGTTACCTACACCTGGGATTCGTAAACGTTCATCAGGAAAGCACATGTAAGGTACCAGAAACAGTGCCAGGCACAGGGCAGCCTCTCCATAGCTGTTTATTCCTTTCTTTCCGTCTTCCTTCACCTACACCCTCTGAGGCCTCAGCCAGGCTGCTGGTTGCTAGTAGGTGCCAAGGGAATGGTGCTGAAGTGAGTGCCCTCAGAGAAGAGACAAGAAAGCTTTCTGCGTGGGGTTTGAACTTCTTCCCTCTACTCTGCCAGCCAACTGAGCTAACAGAAGTTCAGCAACAGCTCACCATTTCCTTTGAATCGGTGTCTCCAATTCTCAGGCTTCAAATAGCTCCAGCAGACAGCAGGGTTTTGTTTTCCCTTTATTTAGAACCAATTATGGTCTGGAACCAATTTGGTGAAAGGTGCCTGAGTTTTCCTTAGCAACCTAACTCTGTTTGCCTTATGTGCTTGACTTTTGCTGATTTTCAGCCCAAATTCCAGCTATGTCCAGTGCTCAAAGGTGGAGGCCGGAGGAAAAGGGCTGGTGGGATAAACCTGCCCCAGGTGCTTGAACAGAAATGCTCTGGGAAGAGGTAGAGGGGATGCTATTTTTTAGCGTGGGGCTGTGGGAAGCTCTGGAGGCTAGCTGAGAGCCATTGCTATCTTTGAGGCTGTGTGTGTGTGTGTGTGTGTGTGTGTGTGCGCGCGTGCGCGCACGCATGAAATGCTTTGCCCTTTGATAGTCACAAGGGTCACCCATTCTTTCATTCTGTCCTCTGATACCTTCTCACCGCCACTCTCCCATTACTCTCTATTTCCACTCTGCTTTATTGTTCATCATAGTACTCACCTCTACTTGGCATTATGTTGTACAGTTATTTGTTTATAACGTGTCTTCCCAATTAAATGTAAGCTCTTTGAAGGCAGAGTCTTGCCCATGTTGCTCGTTGCTCTATTCTCAGTGCCTTGAGCCATACCCAGTGCATATTAGGCACTCAATAAATATTCATTGAATGAATGGATGAGTGGATAGGTAAATGTCTTTGGTGTTTGGGACACCAAGCAGCAAGGTGAGAGGTTATTATATGACATGGGCTTGACAACAGGCTACATAGGGAGGAAACCTGGCAGATTAATGTTCTTTTAGTCTTTTCTTTCTCTCCTTCCCTTGCCTCTCATCCTCTACTCTATTTCACTTGTTCTACTATATTCTTAGGATTTACCTTTGGGCTGTTAAATAAATATATTTACCAGTTTCTAATGATATCTTTTGACTTCTTAGCTATAGAAGATAATACAGTAGCTTCTTCCTTCCCTTTCTGTTAGTTATATTAGATCTACATTTTCAGGGTTTATAATATTTACCTGTTTTTAATCATAAATCCCAACTTGCTTTAGTCTTAGTCCTACATTTAAATAGATTCAGTCTTCTTCACTAGGCCTTTGCTGTTGTTTTCCATTCAACTCTTGGGTGGCTGAAAACTTCTTCCCCTAATAGTTTCTTCAAGACATAACAAAATGTCTTGAATTGTTGTAAGTTCAAATATGGTTCATTTCTTTTATAATGAATGATAGTTTTTGCTGGGTATAAAATTTTTGAGTCACACTGTTTTTTGGAGGACTAGTACCAAAGGTATCACTGCACTATCTTCTAATGGTAAATGATACAATGGTAAAGTCTGAGGCCAATCTCATTTTTCCCCATCGTAAGGAAGGGGTGACTGCCTGCCCAAATATTCTTTCTTTATCTTTGGAGTCTCATAAATATACTAGATTATGGTTGTCAATTTTTTCCAGGATACTCTGTGACTTTCAAGATGTAGTCAAGTACAATGTATTCAAGTCTTCTTTTATTTCTGGAAAATGTTTTGACTTACACCTTTAAATATTCTTTTATGTCTTTTGCTAATCTTCCTTACCTATCATTTTCTTTCTAATCTCTTTAAATTTCTTATTTCCATTTCATTCTGTTCTTACTTTTTTCAATCACTGTTCTTTCCTTTCTGTTTCTTTCTGTATTTTTTTAAATTATACTTTAAGTTCTAGGGTACATGTGCACAGCATGCAGGTTTGATACATAGGTATACATGTGCCATGTTGGTTTGCTGCACCAATCAACTCGTCATTTACATTAGGTGTTTCTCCTAATGCTATCCCTCCCCCAGTCCCGCACCCCGCAATAGGCCCCAGTGTTTGATGTTCCCTGTCCTGTGTCCAAGTGATCTCTTTGTTCAATTCCCACCTATGAGTGAGAACATGCGGTGTTTGTTTTTCTGTCCTTGTGATAGTTAGCGGAGAATGACAGTTTCCAGCTTCATCCATGTCCCTGAAAAGGACATGAACTCATTCTTTTTTATGGCTGCATAGTATTCCATGGTGTATATATGCCACATTTTCTTAATCCAGTCTATTCATTGATGGATATTTGTGTTGGTTCCAAGTCTTTGCTATTGTAAATAGTGCTGCAATAAACATACATGTGCATGTGTCTTTATGGTAGCATGCTTTATAATCCTTTGGGCTTATACCCTGTAATGGGATTGCTGGGTCAAATGGTAATTCTAGTTCTACATCCTTGAGGAATCACCACACTGTCTTCCACAATGGTTGAAGTAATTTACACTCCCACCAACAGTGTAAAAGTGTTCCTATTTCTCTACATCCTCTCCAGCATCTGTTGTTTCCTGACTTTTTAATGATCGCCATTCTAACTGATGTGAGATGGTATCTCATTGTGGTTTTGATTTGCATTTCTCTGATGACCAGTAATGATGAGCATTTTTTCATGTGTCTGTTGGCGGCATAGATGTCTTCTTTTGAGAAGTGTCTGTTCATATCCTTTGCCTAATTTTGTTGAGGTTGTTTGTTTTTTACTTGTAAATTTGTTTGAGTTTTTTGTAGTGTTTGGATATTAGCCTTTTGTCAGATGAGTAGATTGCAAAATTTTCCTCCCATTCTGTAGGTTGCCTGTTCACTCTGATGGTAGTTTCTTTTGCTGTGCAGAAGCTCTTTAGTTTAATTAGATCCCATTTATCTATTTTGGCTTTTGTTGCCATTGCTTTTGGTGTTTTAGTCATGAGGTCCTTGCCCATGCCTATGTCCTGAATGGTATTCCCTAGGTTTTCTTTTAGGGCTTTTAGGTTTTAGGTCTAACATTTAAGTCTTTAATCCATCTTGAATTAATTTTTGTATAAGGTGTAATGAAGGGATCCAGTTTCAGCTTTCTGCATATGGCTAGTCAGTTTTCCCAGCACCATTTATTAAATAGGGATGCCCTTTCCCCATTTCTTGTTTTTGTCAGGTTGGTCAAAGATCAGATGGTTGTAGATATTTGGTGTTATTTCTGAGGCCTCTCTTCTATTTCGTTGGTCTATATGTCTGTTTTGGTATCAGCACCATGCTGTTTTGGCTACTGTAGCCTTGTAGTATAGTTTAAAGTCAGGTAGTGTGATGCCTCCAGCTTTGTTCCTTTGGCTTAGGATTGTCCTGGCAATGTGGGCTCTTTTTTGGTTCCATATGAACTTTAAAGTAGTTTTTTCCAATTTTGTGAAGAAAGTCATTGGTAGCTTGATGCAGATGGCATTGAATCTATAAATTACCTTGGGCAGTATGGCCATTTTCATGATATTGATTCTTCCTATCCATGATCATGGAATGTTCTTCCATTTGTTTGTGTCCTCTTTTATTTTGTTGATCTGTGCTTTGTAGTTCTTGAAGAGGTCCTTCACATCCCTTGTAAGTTGGATTCCTAGGTATTTTATTCTCTTTGTAGCAATTGTGAATGGGAGTTCACTCATTATTTGGCTCTCTGTTTGTCTGTTAATGGTGTATAGGAATGCTTGTGATTTTTGCACATTGATTTTGTATCCTGAGACTTTGCTTAAGTTGCTTATCAGCTTAAAGAGATTTGGGGCTGAGATGATGGGGTTTTCTAAATATACAATCAGGTAATCTGCAAACAGGAACAATCTGACTTCCTCATTTCCTAATTGAATACCCTTTATTTCTTTCTCTTGCCTGATCGCCCTGGCCAGAACTTCCAACACTATGTTGAATAGGAGTGGTCAGAGAGGGCATCCTTGTCTTGTGCCAGTTTTCAAAGGGAATACTTCCAGTTTTTACCCAATCAGTATGATATTGGTTGTGGGTTTGTCATAAATAGCTCTTATTATTTTGAGATACGTTCCATCAATACCTAGTTTATTGAGAGTTTTTAGCATGATGAGTTGTTGAATTTTGTCAAAGGCCTTTTCTGCATCTATTGAGATAATCATGTGGTTTTTGTCATTGGTTCTGTTTATGTATGGATTATGTTTATTGATTTGCATGTGTCGAACCAGCCTTGCATCCCAGGGATGAAGCCGACTTGATCATGGTAGATAAGATTTTTGATGTGCTGCTGGATTTGGTTTGCCAGTATTATACTGAGGATTTTTGCATTGATGTTCATCAGGGATATTGGTCTAAAATTCTCTTTTTTTGTTGTGTCTCTGCCAGCCTTTGGTATCAGGATGATGTTGGCCTCATAAAATGAATTAGGGAGGATTCTCTCTTTTTCTGTTGATTGGAATAGTTTCAGAAGGAATGGTACCAGTTCCTCCTTGTACCTTTGGTAGAATTCGGCTGTGAACCTGTCTGGTCCTGGACTTTTTTGTGTTGGTAGGCTATTAATTATTGCCTCAATTTCAGAACCTGTAATTGGTCTTTTCAGAGATTCAACTTCTTCCTGGTTTAGTCTTGGGAGGGTGTATGTGTCCAGGAATTTATCCATTTCTTCTAGATTTTCTAGTTTATTTGCATAGAGGTGTTTATAGTATTCTCTGATGGTAGTTTGTATTTCTGTGGGATTGGTGGTGATAGCCCCTTTATGATTTTTTATTGTGTCTATTTGATTCTTCTCTCTTTTCTTCTTATTAGTCTTGCTAGCGGTCTATCAATTTTGTTGATCTTTTGAAAACACCAGCTCCTGGAGTCATTGATTTTTGAAGGGTTTTTTGTTTCTCTATCTCTTTCAGTTCTGCTCTGATCTTAGTTATTTCTTGCCTTCTGCTAACTTTTGAATGTGTTTGCTCTTGCTTCTCTAGTTCTTTTAATTGTGATGTTAGGGTGTCAATTTTAGATCTTTCTTGCTTTCTCTTATGGGCATTTAGTGCTATAAATTCCCCTCTACACACTGCTTTAAATGTGTCCCAGAGATTCTGGTATGTTGTGTCTTTGTTCTCATTGGTTTCGAAGAACATCTTTATTTCTGCCTTCATTTTGTTATGTACCCAGTAGTCATTCAGGAGCAGGTTGTTCAGTTTCCATGTAGTTGTGCGGTTTTGAGTGAGTTTCTTAATCCTGGGTTCTAATTTGATTGCACTGGGGTCTGAGACAGTTTGTTGTGATTTCTCTTGTTTTACATTTGCTGAGGAGTGCTTTACTTACAATTATGTTGTCAGTTTTAGGATAAGTGTGATGTGGTGCTGAGAAGAATGTATATTTTGTTTATTTGGGGTGGAGAATTCTGTAGATGTCTATGAGGTCTGCTTATTGCAGATCTGAGTTCAAGTCCTGGATATCCTTGTTAACCTTCTGTCTCGTTGATCTGTCTAATATTGACAGTGGGGTGTTAAAATCTCCAATTATTGTATGGGAGTCTAAATCTCTTTGTAGGTCTCTAAGGCCTTGCTTTATGGATCTGGGTGCTCCTGTATTGGGTGGATATACATTTAAGATAGTTATCTCTTCTTGTTGAATTGATCCCTTTACCATTATGTAATGGCCTTCTTTGTCTCTTTTGATCTTTGTTGGTTTAAAGTCTGTTTTATCAGAGATTAGGATTGCAACCCCTGCTTTTTTTTTTTTTCCATTTGCTTGGTAGATCTTCCTCCATCCCTTTATTTTGAGACTATGTGCATCTTTGCACATGAGATGGGTCTCCTGAATACAGCACACTGATGGGTCTTGACTCTTTATCCAATTTACCAGTGTGTGTCTTTTAATTGGGGCATTTGGCCCATTTACATTTAAGGGTAATACTGTTATGTGTGAATCTGATCATGTCATTATGATGTTTGCTGTTTATTTTGCCCGTTCATTGATGCAGTTTCTTCATAGCATCGATGGTCTTTTCAATTTGGCATGTTTTTGCAGTGGCTGGTACCAGTTGTTTCTTTCCATGTTTAGTGCTTCCTTCAGGAGCTCTTGTAAGGCAGGCCTTGTGGTGACAACATCTCTCAGCATTTGCTTGTCTGTAAAGGATTTTATTTCTCCTTCACTTATGAAGCTTAGTTTGGCTGGATATGAAATTCTGGGTTGAAAATTCTTTTCTTTAAGCATGTTGAATATTGGCTCCTACTCTCTTCTGGCTTGTAGGGTTTCTGCCGAGAGATCCGCTGTTAGTCTGATGGGCTTCCCTTTGTGGATAACTTGACCTTTCTCTCTGGCTTCCCTTAACACTTTTTCTTTCATTTCAACCTTAGTGAATCTGACAATTATGTGTCTTGGGGTGGCTCTCCTCGAGGAGTATCTTTGTGGTATTCTTTGTATTTCCTGAATTGGAATGCTGGCCTGCCTTGCTAGGTTGGAGAAGTTCTCCTGGATAATATCCTGAAGAGTGTTTTCCAACTTGGTTCCATTCTTCCCATCACTTTAAGGGACACAAATCAAATGTAGATTTGGTCTTTTCACATAGTCCCGTATTTCTTGGAGGTTTTGTTCATTTCTTCTTACTCTTTTTTCTCTAACCTTGTCTTCTCACTTTATTTCATTAATTTGATCTTCAATCACTGATACCCTTTCTTCCGCTTGATGGAATCAGCTATTGAAGCTTATGCATGCATCATGAAGTTCTCATGCTATGATTTTCAGCTCCATCAGTTCATTTAAGGTCTTCTCTACACTGTTTATTCGAGTTAGCCATCGTCTAATCTTTTTTTAAGGTTTTTAGCTTCCTTGCGATGGGTTTGAATGTCCTCCTTTAGCTTGGAGAAGTTTGTTATTACCGACCTTCTGAAGCCTACTTCTGTTAACTCATCAAAGTCATTCTCTGTCCGGCTTTGTTCCATTGCTGGCAAGGACTTGCGATCCTTTTGAGGAGAAGAGGGGCTCTGATTTTTAGAATTTTCAGCTTTTCTGCTCTGGTTTCTCCACTTCTTTGTGGTTTTTATTTACCTTTGGTCTTTGATGTTGGTGACCTACAGATGGGGTTTTGGTGTAGATGACCTTTTTGTTGATGTTGATGCTATTCCTTTCTGTTTGTTAGTTTTCCTTCTAACAGTCAGGTCCCTCAGCTGCAGGTCTGTTGGAGTTTGCTGGAGGTCCACTCCAGATGCTGTTTGCCTGGGTATCACCAGTGGAGGCTGCAGAACAGCAAATATTGCAGAACAGCAAATATTGCTGCCTGTTCCTTCCTCTGGAAACTTGGTCCTAGAGGGGAAGCTGTCCATATGTGGTGTCAGTCAGCCCCTACTGGGAGATGTCTCCCAGTTAGGCTACACGGGGGTCAGGGACCCACTTGAGGAGGCAGTCTGTCTGTTCTCAGAGCTCAAATGTCATGCTGGGAGAACCACTGCTCTCTTCAGAGCTGTCAGACAGAGACGTTTAAGTCTGCAGAAGTTGTCTGCTGCCTTTTCTTCAGCTGTGCTTTGCCCACAGAGGTGGAGTCTAGAGGCAGTAGGCCTTGTTGAGCTGCGGTGGGCTCCACCCAGTTTGAGCTTCCCAGCCACTTTGTTTAGTTACTCAAGCCCCAGCAATGGTGGACACCTCTCCCCTAGCCAGGCTGCCACCTCACAGTTCGATCTTGGACTGCTGCGCTAGCAGTGAGCAAGGCTCTGTGGGTGTGGGACCTGCTGAGCCAGGCATGGGAAAGAATCTCCTTGTCTGCCAGTTGCTAAGACCTTGGCAAAAGTGCAGTATTTGGGCAGAAGTGTCCTGTTTTTCCAAGTAGTCTGTCACGGCTTCCCTTGGCTAGGAAAGGGAAATCTCCTGACCCCTTGCACATCCTGGGTGAGACGATGCCCTGCCCTGCTTCAGCTCACCCTCTGTGGGCTGCACCCACTGTCCAACCAGTCCCAATGAGATGAACCAGGTACCTCAGTTGGAAGTGCAGAAATCACCTGTCTTCTGCATCAATCATGCTGGGAGCTGCAGACTGGAGCTGTTCCTATTTGGCCATCTTCTGTATTCTTACCAGTCTTGTTTTACTTGTGTTGCTTCAATTTTGCCTTTATTTCTATAATGTTTTTATTTTTTAAAAAAAAAATTCACTTATTTCCAGATTTTTCTTAGCTCATATTTCAAATTCTTCTATCTTATCACATTTTCCATGAGCTCGTATATATCTACTTTATCTCTCTCTCTCTCTCTCTCTCTCTCTCGTGTGTGTGTGTGTGTGTGTGTGTGTGTGTGTGTGTAAGTGCTTCATTAAGTTTTTCAAAAATCATGACAAAGTATTTAGTCACATTTTTTGTATCTGCTCCATGGCAATAGTTCTCTGCTGAATGTTTTTTTGTTTGCCATTACTTTTCATATTTCTTTGCTTATTTTTCCTATAATATTGCTTTATAGAGCCTGTAGTTTTTCCTTCTTGATGACAAAGTTTTGAATTCTTTGAATTTTCCCCCCAGGCCATTTGTAGGAAATTTGTGTAGGGAAGAGACCAGAACCACATTGCATTGAAGGAAAAATTTTTCTTCACTGCAGTGTTTTGTGTGAATCCTTTTAGCCTTCACCTCTGTCCAGTCAATAAAGATGAGCAATTATAGAGCTGTTCACAATGCCAAATCTCTCTCCTCCCCAACTCATGTGGGAAGACTTTTTTTCTGCATATATGACATATCTGTGTGTCTCCTTATTCAACCCATTTTCACCTGTTTCTCAGAATACAGCTGGGTCCAAAGAGACATTGTTGACTGCATTTTAGAGCCCATTTCCATTGTTGAAAGTAAGGGATTCTGATTCTATACCTCTGGGTTGCTCCTCACTTTACAGTGTACCTTTTTCACTCCTTCCTAAAACAGCAACCAAAGAATATCCTCTCTCTGTTTCTGGGCTCTGCTATTTTTGGTGTCCTCTCTATTTACTTCATGTTTTACAGTTCCATGTCTCCTAGGTTCATCACAGGTAGAATTTGTGTTTGTGTCTCTTGTTTAGAGTTATTGTTAAAAAGGGAAGATTGAATGTTAATCATGTGCTACCATATCCAGGTGGGAAAACCTCAGCCCTTTTTGAGAAATCTCTTTCTTCATTAATAGAAAGCCTGTTTTCCAACTCTCCTGATTCTCCAGGAAGCAGCTGTTTACTTTTCTCGTTCTCTCCCTCTCCAGGTTTCCAAGTGAGGCCAGATTCCTTGTTCCTCAAAAGGCTTTACCCTGATCACCCATGCCTGAATCTTCACTGTGCTCAGATTCCACACTGGGTGTAGCTTCTACTGCTTTGATTGCACCACCTTTTTATATGTGTATATTCCTTTTTGTCTAAATAATAGGGCATTTAGGGACATGGTCTGGGGCAGAAACACTCTGTATCCTCTCTGCTACTAGCATGTCACTCCATGTTGTAGGTGCTGCATACATGATCATGAATTATTCCCTTCTAGGGAATTCTTATTCAATTAGATAGCTGTGTACTTGGCATGCATTATATTTGACACATACTCAGTCACGAAGACTTGATAATGCATAGACTGCTTCTGATAAAGAACTGTGGGTAAGTGCCCTCTTGAACTTATATGACACTGAGCAATGTCATTAGAAATAACTTCAGCTTTTAGTTGTCTCCAGGATTACGTAGATCAGTGATCCTTCCAAAACGATACCTGCTAGTTACAGCCTTTGGGATCAAATCACAATGATCCTGGTAGCCTGCATCCTGCGTACTTTAGTCATGTTCCAGAGTATCAGACCTAAAAGTAAAAGGGGCTAATGAGGCCAGTGACTCTCACAGGGTTTCCCACTGCTTCCTAAGTAGAAGCATTTTAAAATTTGGGATTTTAGGGTAAATGGTTTGAAAAACAAACAGATGAAAAACCTGCATAGGATTCTAGTATAACTTCCTAGCAACATGTCTCCTCATCTCTACCCTCGCTCCCAGACTCCTAAAGATCCCTGGTTTAGTCCAATGCCTGTGTTTTAGCTGTAGAAAGCTGGCACAGAGGGGCACAGTGACTCATTCAAGGTCATACGTCCTATGCATTTTTCCTGAATGGCTGTACCATTTTTGCCCTTCATGTAGTCCACAGATGGACAATTTCTTGACAGATGAATCTGATGTGTCTGAAGGTTGGCTTATGCTAAAGTTAGGCTTGATGTCTGGGCTGGGGGAGAGGGGAGAAGATGCTATTGTAGAAAAAAAGGAGTCATTGGAGTAGAATGGAAAATGTACATTTGACACCAATCAATAAGCCAATGCTTAAACTGAGATTTCCAAACATGATAAAGGGGTGGAAAAGATAAAATAGTAATTCAAATCATAGCAGCCTCCTTGACCCCAGTCAGTAGGAGGCTCAGTGGAACAAATGGTTGCTTTTCCAAATTAAAAAAAAAAAAAAGGTGGCAGAGGTTAATTTCCAGTTTCTGGGAAGGTGTGCTTAAAACATGATGGATTTGAAGACTCTGCCAACAATTTCTCTGTCTCTGTCTTTTTTTTTCCCTTACCTTTAACTTTCCTGTTTCTGAAATTCTAGTCATTTTTATTTCATTCAGTATCAATAAGGTGCCTACATGGTAACCCCAGATGGGAAAGAGATGCATAAGCCCAGAGCACAGCCAGCTCTGGGCAGGGGCTTGCTTGGGGTTGGGCTTTGGGTGTATGGGTCAGCAAAGCCGAGAGCAGGCTGCCAGGGACATCCTGGAACTCGTTGGCACAGCCCAGGATTTTACATACTTGGCAAGGGAGTGGACTGAGAAGGATAGAGGGGTGTAACCTGTGCTGGGTTTGGAGATAGGGAACTGGGATGTATGAGTAACTTGGAGGATGTGGACTGACCCTTCCAAGGAAATTCCAAAGCCATCTGGCTCCCTTGGTAACGCTTGCCCTAGAATAATAGTATAAGACCCTTGTGGGTAGTATTCTCATTCTGCAGATAAGGAAAATGGGATGCTAATAAATGAAATGACATCCTTGTGTTACAAAAGTCACTCTAAACAAGTCTCAGTCTAGAGCCCTCGACTCTGGGCTCTTACCTCACAACTCTCTCTACTCTATCACAGAGCTGGCTTTTTCTCTGTGTTACCACCGGCAGGTTTTTCCTAGACTTGCTAGCTGCCTAGTATCGTGCTCAAGGTACTGCCATGTATACAGTAGTTACAACATTAATTCCAGCTGAAGAGGAGCTTATTTTAAAATATTATTGAATGTATTTTCAATTTTGAAAGTAATATACCAAAATTCAGAACATTTAGAAAACCATAAGATCAAGAAACATTTAAAATAATCTCAGGCTGCTAACACAACAGCTGTAATCATTTTGGTCTGTGGGTTTTTGGTCATTTTCCTCATACATTTAGCATTTGGAAAAATCTGTTGAAAACCATATTGCACATACAATTTCATTTCTTGCTGTTTTCATATAGCTTTTTGTCGTAAATCCCCCATCACAACTTTAATGGCAGGAGAATATTTGTGAGGAGCTTAATCGTGAAGCATTTACTAATCATAGTATTAAAGCATTTGATTGTATTAGTTCAATAAGTATCTGTCAAGCACCTTGTGCCCAGGCTCTCCTGGCAGCCATTGCCCCAGTGACAGTCACCTTGCTGTGTCAAGGGATTTGGAATACTCAGAACCACATGAGTCAGAGCCCCACACACATTAGTGAGAACCCCCCATATGTTAATGGAAGCCCCAGACTTTCATTCTGGCACTTCTTCCATCAGTGGGCCATATTCAGGCTGGCTGAGGCCAAGATGCAACACAGTAAGATCACCATGGGCCCGTCTAACATTTTCTTTATAAATTCATCTCCATGACTGTTTTAATCAGCTCTTATTAGCCCTGCTCATGAGGGAGGCACTCCTGGCCTAGGTTTCTGGAGATAGCCAAATATATAATACCCAACACTGGACAGATGAGATGTACAGCAGTTTATTAAGTTACATTTGCTCACAGCCCAGGGAGGACACCATGTTGCATGCAGGGCCTCACAAAGGTTGCACTCAGGAACAGAGTAGACCACCAGAGGCCACGGGCAGCAGGCCTTGTAGTATCAAGAGGGTGTGGTGCTCCCTGTTTCTTGTGAAAGGATATGATTGGCTTGTTTGAATAATTTTGCAGGCTGGCACAGAACTGAAACCTACTCCTCAGGGGTAAACTGTAACTGTGCCTGGTCCCTTTGATAAGAAGGGTTGTTGGGCTAGGGGACCTTATCTAAGGGGGCAGAGTAGGGAGGGGAAGTGGCTGTTAGACCATTCAAGGCCCTCCTGATTTTACCAGATGTCAAGGCAGCACCTAATAGCGAGGCTTAATGTTACATCTTACACCACAATGACAAGAACTGCTTTTCCTGCCTCCATTTTCTACAGCTCTTTCCTCCTACATTTTTTTTTAAACACTCTGGCCTTTGCTGACTTTTCTTTGTGCAGCTGTCTAATAGTATAGAGTTTAAAGTCAGCCAACCAGGCAGTCCAGGCTCAGCCACACACTAGCCTGATGGCATTAGACAAATCACTTCACCTCTCTCTGCCTTGGTTTCCTCATTTGTGAAATGGAGATGATGGTACTAAAAGTCCTTACTTCACACAGTTTTTGTGAGAACTAAATAATACAGATAAAGCATTTAGAATAGCATCTATATATGCTATGTAGGTACAAATATTCCTATTTTTACTTATATGTTTATAATAATAATGTGATTCTGCTCTTTTCAGCCTTTCTACTCCCTTTCTCCAAGGTAAAGTTACCACAAGCATGTTTCCAGAAAATGTGCTCTGTTCATTCATTCATGTATTTCTTCATTTGTTCATCCATTCAGTCAACAAATATTTAGATCCTCTGTCGTGCACCAGGCACTGTTCTAGGTGGCAGAATCCATCAGACAATGAAACTGACAAGCACCTTAGGAGCTGGGGCTTAGTGTGAAAGTGGGTAGACAGAAGATAGGCAAGTATGTAAACTGAAAGGTAGTTATGACTGGCAAAGAGTGCTCTGAAGGAAGAAAATAAAATGAAAAGGAAGCCATCAGAGAGACAGCTTGGTTTCCTTATGCAAGGCACTGAGAGAAAGCAGGGCTAGGGTTCTCTGGTATTATAGGGGTGGTGTGAGGTCTTTGGAGGGCCAAAACCTCTGTTCTCTTGCTTGGTGAAAGATACAAGATTCATTAAGATTGTCTTCCTAAGAGTCGGGTTTTTTTTTTTTTTTTAGTCTTCTTTAAGGCTCTCCCCTCCCCCCTTCCCTGGCCATCTCTTTCCTCCTGTCAAGAAAGGTCCTATCTTGTTGGCCCAGTTTATGCATCGATTTTGGTCTAGAGTCAGGGAAATTAATAGGGAAGGACAGGAGCAGAGAGGCAAGAAAAAGGAGAAGGACCTGCTTTGTGAAGTTAAACTCAGTTTATAAAATAAGAAGCTTTACAGGAGTGCAGAGAGAGGTTCAAGGAAAACAAGCCCCAGTGTTATTTATTAGTTATGTATTGCTGTATAACAAACCACTCCAAAATTTAGTAGCTTGAAACAACAGTGATTTATTATTTCTCACAATCCTGTGAATTGACAGTTAATTTCTCTGCTGGTTTTGCTTGGGCTCACTCGTTCAACCACGGGATGGGCAGGACTGGAATATCCGAGATGGGCTCACTCACTTGTTTGGAAGTTGGTGCAGGCTGCAGCCTTGGACGTTTTGATGTCTTCATCCTCTAAGAGGCCAGACCAACTTCCTGTAAGCAGCCTCAGGGCAGCACTCCAAGATGATGAAGGCAGAAATTGCAAGACCTTCAGTCCTAGGTTCTGAAACTCACACAGTGTCACTTCTGCCACATTCTATTGGTCACAGGAAGTCACAAAGCCAGCCCAGATTCTAGCTGGTGAGATAGATGTTAAATTAAAAATCACGTAGTTCTTATTTTTGAAGCTGTGAAAGGGAGCTGAAGAAGAAGTATCACATGAGCTTATCCATGACGAACGACATGCCCAACACTGAGCCATCATCTGGATTGATTTACTTCCCCTTGCTTGGGATCGTGCATATACAGACATGGCTGTTGGTGTTCAGTTGTGTGGTAAAAGTTTAAGATAGCAGCCTTGAAGCTGGTATCCTTAGAGAAGCTTATGTGCAGGATTGGCCTATGACGGGCATCTGGGAACTTGAATCTCAGGAGGATCCCAGTATTCCCTAAGGATGGTGCAGTTATGCCTAGACTATTTGTACAAACAACCTAGTTTATTCTGATCACTCATTTCTTGCTAGGAATCTGGACCATTGGTGCATTTTAGACAAATGGTATCCATGAGAGAAGCCCACATTAAAAACCTTCAGCACTAAGTCTCTCACTAGCTTCTCAGGGCAGAAACATCTCACTCATGCTGCTGCAGTTTGTTGCTCAGGGAAAAGTGGGCTGTATGTGAGCTCTCAGGGGAAGGAGAGAGAATAAGCAAGCTTGTGCATGGATTTCCCCAGACCCAGCCTGTGTCTTTCCCTCCTACGACCCGGCAGTATATCCTTCCAACATTGCTGCAATAAATTGTAGTCAAGAGTACAACTACATACTGAGTCCCACTAGTCCTTCTAGCAAACCTCCAAATGTAGAGGTGGTCTTGGAGACTCTAGCATATTAGTCTTATTCTCTTACACATTTTGTCTTCTAAGAAGATGGGAGCCAATTCCCAGGGGGCATGGGGCAATACCAGAAAATTACCTTGAGGGATTTTATGCTAAGAAGGAAATGATGTCGTGTGTCCCTAAAACCAAGAAGTCCTAGCAGGCCTGGTGGCTGTAAACCAATGTTTCAAAATGATGATTTGACTTGCTTATTCACAAAATTTGTTTGGATTTGAGACATAATTCATTTAATTCGTAGTAAACAGGTGGTAATTTGGAATATGTGAAAGTGATTGGTTCTCTCTGAAACCTCAAGGAACAGCATCTTTCACTCAATGAGAAGGTTAAAACAAAAGAAAAAAAAAAAAAGAAAGAAGTCCCTTTGTCCTGATCAGATCTGGGCAGTCGCCTGGACAAATCTGTAAGGATAGATTACCAGGATTGTCTCTACAGAGGAGTTCCCCTTTTGCTTGCTTCTAAACCAGGTGTCGTCCATCAACCAGTCCTCTGGAGCCCAGGAACTCTGGGGCCTGTAATTACAGTGTAAGGAAAGTTAGCCATGGAATGCAACTTCCCCTAGTCTCCCTGTACCCCCTCTCCAAACTATCATGCTGCTGGTGTTGGCAATGAAACTGTCTGTGAGTGCATTGGCACTGTTGTACAGTAAGTAATCACAGCCATTACTGTTTCCTGGGGAGTCCCTGGATGGCAAAGAGCATGGTAGCCAATAAGGAAGCAAAGAGCATGGTAGCCTAGGAGGAGGCATACACATCTCCCTTGGCAGGTTTACAGTGGAGTTGTCAAACATGCTAAGGTCATCACAGCGTTTGAAGGAGAACTACTTACTGCTTTGGAATGGGAAGAGGGTTGCATAAAACAAAAAGTATAGGATTTAGAATTTAACAGAGGTGGGTTTCTTTTTTTGCCTACCACTTAATAGCTTATATGACCTCAGGAAGGTTAATTAACCTCTCTGATCCTTAACATCACAAACTCAGAGTGGTTGTGCAAGTAAAATGAGGTGGTGTATATAATGTATCTGAACTGTTGCTTAGCATAAAATAACTGCTTCTTAAACTTGGGTGATGAAAAAATATATATTTTTATTTTTGCTTATATGTATAGTATTGATGAAATTTTCTGTAGTGAACAAATATTTGCTTTATAATGAGAAAAAAGAGGATTTTTTAAAAAAGCTTAAAGCCTATTTTCTTTCCTTGCCAGCCTTCCACGCTGTCTCTTGGCTGAGCCTTTCTGAGTCATTCATGCTTAGCACACTCTTGAGCTTGGCTGTCTCTGAGCAGTCATTGTACAGTAACATCCACAGGGGTTTGGAAGGGTTCATGTCTTAACTGAATGACTGAAGAACTGTTTGTCACTGACATAGGTAAAGTACCTCAAATATTTTCTCAATATTTCAGTAATTATAATTTGAATTAATTTTTCATCCAGAATCATTTTCTCTTAGCAGAGTCGCTATCACAACATTTAAAAAGAAAGAGAGAAAGATAAAACCTATACTTTCTGGATGATTGTCCTTTTTTTCAAATTTTAGTTTCCTTGCGATTTATCTTTTGTTTCTTTCCAGCTAGGAATGAAATGCATTTTTCAGGAAAGGTCAGGGTAGGCTCCAGCAAACTTTGTAGCACTGGGGAACATTCCCAGGGCCAGGGTTGACTGAGTTCTGTGGTGTCTGTTGAGAAAATCTCTGGCAAGTCAGGCTTCTGGGCTGCTCCTCTCCTGCAGGGTAAGTACAAAGAGGGCAGCATAACCCCCAGGCTAACAGGCCTGGACTCTTTTGAGGAAACTAAACACATAGGCAGAGTGAGCTGAGTGAGAACTCCTACTGTGTGCAAATTAGTTGCTGGGTGTCCTCTGGTCTTTTCTTTAAGTCTATAACATTTTAGATGGAGAATGACAGGTAGAAAATTTCAGGGCTGTTTTTTTCATTGCAAATGTGCAGAGGACCAAGAGTGGCATCTGTGCCCAGAGAGCACTTGGCCTCTCAACAACTTGAGCTAGTACATTCTCACTTGCATTATGATTACTCTTCAGTATGCAGGAGCTCTCCCTCCCACACTAGAGTGTGAACTGATTTCTCCTGCGTGACAAGGTCATCCCATAACCTCATGTTTTATATTTTTTAACATTTTTAAAGTACCTGCCAAAAAATGGTGCTTATATGTGTTTCCTAATTGACAATAATACCCTAGTAGGAGTTGTAGGCAGTGAAGAAATATTAAGCAACAGCAAATATTATAAGAAACTTTCTCGGACCCCTTCTGGAGTCAAAGAGAACCTTACAATGTCTTAGTCTTATGGGAGGGCCAAGAGGAGTGTGTCAATCTGCAGGCAGGTGTTGAGCATAGATTCATGGACCTAGCAGAGCACTGGCTCCTGTGAGGCAATCAAAAGCTGCAGACAAGCACTGTGGATGCAGCAGAAGGCCATTATCCTAAATGGACTAATGCAAGAACAGAAAACCAAATACTGCATGTTCTCGCTTATAAGTGAGAACTATGGGTACTCATGGACATAAAGATGGCAACAACAGAAACTGAGGACTACTAGAGAGGGAGGGTCAGAGCAGGGAAAGAGTTGAGAAAGTAACTATTGGGTACTATGCTCAGTACCTGAGTGATGAGATCATTCATACCCCAAACCTCAGTATCACACAGTATAGCCAGGAAACAAACTTGTACATGTACCCTCTGAATCTAAAATAAAAGTTGAAAAAAGAAAAATATTTTTGAATGAATACATCAATGAATGAAAATGAAAAAATGCTGCAGACACAATCTCTCCATAGTCAAGTTGGTGAGCTACAGTTACTGCTCATGAAACTTTAATGAATAATAAAGATGATGTATACTTTTGCCCTAAGCTGTATGGTACTAAAGTCAGTGAAGGCAGGGAACACAGTGGCCCAGAACAGTTAGGAAGGTTTTCTGGAGGAGGCCAGAATGAAACTGGGATCCAAGGGTCAGTTGGTATCTATATTTATTTACTCTTCATACCCCTTTAGAGGGAGTCTACTTCCACTTTTCAGAAGCCTCAGAGAATTTTCCAGGAGGAATTAGATCATGTAGCCAGTAGCCCTGAGCTAATAAAATCTGGCTGTTAAATTCCACCCTTTTCTCATTCTCCCTCAAGGGTCTTGTAATATAATTTGCGTTTCTCAAATCTCAGCTCCTGGTACCATTTTCTTAGAAGTCCTGCCTCCCAGCACCTCCCAACACTCTGCCTGATACTTGGCATGATGGGAAATTCTTTTTTTTTTCTTCTAATATTTGTGCAGGTCCCATGAAAATAAACAATCTCCAAAATTGAACTTGACCCAACCAACGTATTTCAAGTACCTGTGGTTTCACTATGTGTATATAAATGCAGATGCAACAGTGAATAGTTTCCTGTCCTCAAAAAGAGTTTACCTTCTAGACCAGGAAAAGAAACAACTATACTGCAGATAGAATGTGAGAGAAGCTACAACAAAGAAGGATGAGATTAACTGCAATAGGGGAAGCTTTTGTGGAGGGGACAGGACTGGGGCTAGTCCATAATGAACACCTGAAATTTACCTATATGGAAGTGGCAGGGTGGGAGAGAGGGACATGCTAGTCAGAGGGTACATTGTGGACAGGCACACAGAGGTGACCAGTGCAGAAATGGTCCAGGTTTGGCTGAGGCTAGAGATGTGAATGAGTGTCATGGCAGTGAAGACTGGAATGATGAGTTTGGAACATGAGACTGAGAGGTTGGGCCCTATACTTTGGGTCAACCCAACCTTTGCCCAAAGGGTTTTAAACAGAAAAGGGAGGTGAACTTTAGGCTGCTGCTCTGGCCATAGCTTGTGTGTGCAGTGGAAGCAGGAGGTGGTTGCAGATGGAAGGTGGGGCAGGTCAGGGCTCTGTCTGGCAGTCACTGGTGCAGGTCGTTATGAAGGCTGAAAATAGGGTAGTGGCAATGGGCCTGGAAAGAGGGGACAGATGAGAGAGAGGAGGCAGGGTGACTTTGCTTGTCTTTCCTCCTCCCCAGGTGAGATACATTGTCACGTAGGCAGTCATTTCAGGATTACAGGAAGCTAATGATTTTTCCCCACAATGTTGCTGGCTTCCAACCAGAGAATGTTGCCCTTGAGATTTGACAATGACTCTTGCCTCCTTGGCAGCGATTCTGAATTAAGGGCAGGAGTCAGCCTTGCTGGGAAGTTATTCAGTTGATTCAAAGGGCTTGGGACATGTCTGAGACTGTGGGTGGCAATTCCTGCAAGTTGCTTCATTCCTTTGTGTCTTTCCCTTGGGTGGAGCCTCCTCTTGCCCTCTGAGTGGGGCCAGAGGCCCAGTTCCATCCCCCTGTAGGTATCAGAAAAGGGCTGCTTACTGTGTTCAGTTTAGAGCTCTTTAAAGCCGCTGCTGACAGATCCTATTCAAGCTAAAATGAGCAGCTGGGGGCAACTCATACATAATTTCCTTCTATTTAGTGACTTCCTGCACCATGGGGTCTGCATGATTTCTTTTCATTTAATTAAAGGTTATATTGGCAAATTGTTATCCTTGGGAGTGTGGGTGTGCAGGGAGTGCTTTTGGAATACATTACAGGGTAATTCCCTTTGCCCTTTATTGCCTCTGCAGGCCATGTGAAATTGAATCGCAAATAACACACTTTAGAAACAGGCAGAGAGACTCAGGCCTGAGCGTCCTTTGGCTTTAATGAGACAGTGAGCGTGTGTGTGTAAATGACCCTCTGGTTATGCGGGCCAGGTGGAAGAGGTAGTCGTATAACTAATGGGAGTGATTTTTCTCCAGCTGCCCCAGACAGCGCAATCAGCAGCCTTCACTCCCGCAGGGAGGGTCTCAATCCAGTGGCTGGCTCTGCCTTTGAAACACCCAGAGGGCCCATTACTCTTAATAGGAGGCTCTCCCGAGCACCTGCTAGAGACTACCTCACTTACATGCTGGCTGGTGGGGTTGAGGTGGCCCCGTGCAACTTTCCCGTTCTCATCTCCCTCCCCAGAGGAGGCTGCTGTGCCCGAAGTTCTGTGCATGAGGAAAACACCAACAGGTGGAAACTGTTACACGGCAAAGTTGCCCACTCTCAGAGGAGTTGGCAAAAGTCTGTGAAGTTCAGAGAATGCAAGGTCTTTAAGTGTGGGGAGGTGAAAGGGTGGGATGCAGCAGGGGATTAAAGGCAAGCAGTGATTACATGAGACTGTGTGATGTCTTAGGACACTCAGCACTGACCCCCAACTGGGCAAGAGCTGTGATCACAGGTGGATATGGCCACCTCTAGTCTAAGAAGTATTTGTCCCTGAATTTGAGGGACTGGGTGTTAATACTTTTGTGCCCCATAACATCCTCCCAGTTAGTGGTGGCACCAGCATTTCTGCAGAGCAGAGGTGTGAGACTGCCATTTGTGAGGGATGGGAGTGCTATGGAGGGAGGAGATGAAGGTAGACAGGTGTTCATTTTCAGTAGGGTAGTTAGGGTGGGCCTCGATGAGGTGACATTGCAACAAGTCTTGAGGAGGTGAGGCAGTTAGCGATGAAGACGTCTGGGGGAAGACTGTTCCAGGCTGAGGGGCCATGGTGGTATTGGCACTTCCTAAAGCAGCTGTAGGCCTGGGTGATCCAGGACTACAAAATGAACGGGGCAAGGAGGGTGCCGAGAGGTGGGGTTGGAGATGGATTATAAAGTGCTCTGTTGGCCGCTGTAACGACGCTGGCTTCTATTCTGAGTAAAGGGTGAGCCATTGTGGTTGTTGAGCTGTGGAGTGATATGAAACAGAAATGAAAATAGATGATCCAGTAGAATGAGGAAAATGTATAGATCCAGTTGTACAAAGGAAGCATTTGTTGGGGGGCAGGGAGAGGGGCTGTCTATCCCAGCCTGGGCAGGGGAGACAGGGAGGGCACGGAAAGGCTTCCTGGGTGGGGGGGGGGGGGTGTCAGCTGCATTTGGCCAGGGTCTTAAATGATGGGCCAGCCTGTGACCTCCCAACCCCCACCTGACACTGTGTTTCTGTAACCAAGGCAGCAAGGGACTAGTTTCTCTCCTGTGGATTCTTGGGCAATTTGTGTGGTCCTGTTTGCAACCTCTGTGTGTGGGAATCAATCTATGCCTCATCCTTTGGGCATAACCTTGGCTTGGAATCCACTTTCTATCCACTGACCCTTGACAAATCAGTACCCATGTGGATGTCTTGCCTAGCAGGATTTCCTTACATGCTAATGCTTTATTGAGCACTGCAATCCCAGGGCAGTGGGAGTGTGGGGCAAAGAAAGTGAGGCCAGGGAAGTAGGCAAAGTAGAAGCAAGGGGGTCTGTTGCAAGCTAGCCACAGCCTCACAAGAAAATACAGCCCGTTTTCTGGTCACATGAGATGTGACCAGGAAATGAAATGAGAATAGTCCATCCAGTTAGAGGAAGAGAGAAGAATTTATTTGTTGGCACCTGCCTGTCTCCTCATACTCATTGATAAAGCTCTAGCCCATGAGGATATAGACCTGTTCTACTGGCATGTGTGCCTAAAGTGGCCACATGGTAGATAGAACTTCAAGCTCAGTGGAAGCTTTACTGTATCCACTAGTCGGTGCGACCTCTCTAGGAACCTGGTAGAGTCAAAGTATGTGGGGATAGGATGCACAGCCTCCACAAATATTTCATAGGGGTGGTGGTTAGAATGACCTCTCCTACTTCCATCACTTGGTTCCTGGGTCAGTTTATTGTAGCTGTTGGGAACACAGTGTCACATGTCAGCCACTGGTTTATCACCTACACCACATCTTGAAAGGTAGGGCCCAGCCCAGCAAGGAGTTTTTTTTTTTTTTTCTTCCCCATAAGTTGTTGCCTTAACTGAACTTTCAATAGGCTGCTATGCCATTCTGTCAGGCAGATTGACTCTGGGGATGGCAAAGATTAGTTAGCCCCAGGTCATTTTCATACTTCCTTTGCAATAAAATGCGTCCCTTGGTGTGAGACAATGTTTTCGGTTAACTTTCAGTAGATCAGGTATTTTATAAGTCTTTGCTCAGGATTTCCAACAAAAGCTCTGCAAGCCAGGCAGAATACCCATGTCTGCAATGTGTATCAACTTCAGCAAGGATAGACCAATGTTCTTTCCCATGTGGAAGGGGCTCAATATAATCCACCTGCCACCAGGTTGGTCTTCTCAAGGAATGGTGCCATATTGAGGACTCAACATCAGTCTGTGCTGTTGACAAATTGGGCATTCGGCAATGATAACAGATAGATCAGCACTGGTGAGCAGGAGCCCATGATGTTTGGTCCATGCACAGCCTCCATTCCTGGGCAAGTAGTAGGGAGTGGAAGAGAGATGCCAGCTGACATTCATTAACATCATCTTGTCTAACTTGGCTTCTGAGAGCTTTATCTGGAGTAGATTCTCTGCCATGGAAATTCATGTGAGATACAAAGATTTTCAAGCTTTGTGAGCCCTTCTGTAGGTCCCTCCAGGCCTCCTTGCTTCTGGCCTTCCAGGTGTATTCCATCCAGCTCCTGACCTATCAGCAAATCCACTTGCCACTCCCAGAAGTTGATATCTGCACCACAGGCCATGTTTCCCTGAATACAAAGTGGATGACTGAGTGTCTGTCAGAAGCTTTGCTTCCTGGGAGGCCACTCTTGAGTGGGGCTATAGTTCAGCCACAGTCCATCTTCAATGCCAACATTTCCTGCAACTCACCTGTGAACCAGGCCCAGGTCCATTCTCCTCCATCCATTGGTCATAGGGAATGGAAACCCACATATATGGAATGAAAAAAATGGTGTTGGTACTACAGAGGTAAGTGACATGGTAGTGACCTGACCATGAACTTACTTTTTCACTCAACTTATACTCTCTGCATCTGCTTGAGTCTAGTACCAAATATACCACTTTAATCATATAATGGATTGTGACTACACGCACTTGGCCTTATGACTTGGTGGATATAGTATTACTTAGCTTGTAATGGAGGTCATACAGTCTAGTGTTTCAAGGTCAAATGTTAGTTTCAGCTAGAACCCAGTAACACAAGGGAGCTATTTTTTCAAGTAGAGGACGTGGCCTTGATTAAGAACTCTCTAGGTCTGCCCTGAGAGTCTCATATTTGAGCTTGCCCAGCATCCTTATCCACCGTGAACCCCCCTGCCCCACCAGATTTGCTGCAACATACACGTCAAGTAGCTGGGCAGCTTGTGCCACTGCCTGAACCTGTTACAGAGTTCTCTGTTCCCCTGGTATCTTCCTGAGTCACCGGGTAAATAAATTTGAGCAGTTTTCCAAAGTGTGGTAAACACTGCCTTAAAATTCAACGAATTTCAATGAGTGCTGTTCTTCTTTTGTAGTAGCAGGTGTTCTAGGAGCAAGGATTTCTCCTTTAGAGCAGTGTCCCAGCATGCTCCAAGTCACTGGAAGCTCTAAAAATGTCACTGATTTGGCAGGTCCTAAGTATTTGTGGCATTTATCTCCCACCTTCCACCATGTATGTGTTCTCTTAGTAAAGTATCTAAGCCACTTCCTGCTCCCCCGTGCAATTATTATAACATCAAGATAATGGACCCATGTCATGTTCTGCAGAATGTCAAGGCAATCAAGTTCCTTGAGGACTAGATTATGACAAGAAAATTAACATAGCCCTAAAGCTATTATGTTGAAGGTGTACTGTAGTCCTTGCCATGGAAAGACTACAGTACTTTGATGCCATCACTAATGGATATTGAAAAAAAAAGCATTTATCAACTCAGTAGCAATATATTCAGTACCAGAGTCCATGCTAATCTGCTTCAGGAAGTATGTTATTTTATCTAACTTATCAGTTAACACTGGGACTACCATTTGGCTAATTGTACAGTAGCTTATGGCCATCTGCTATGCTCCATCTGGTTTCTGCAGAGGCCACAGATGAATTGAGAGACATGATGTAGACCACTATCTCTGCCTCTTTCAGATTTTTGGTTGTGGCACTAATCTCTTCAATTGTTTCAGGAATGCAGTATTGCATCCAATTTATCCAGTCAGAAACGAGGGGTAGTTTCAGGGAGCTACATTTAGCCTTTATTACCATAATGGCTCTTCCTCCATAGTCAGGGAAGAAACGTGAGGGTCTTGCTAGTTACTAAGTATCTCTATACCAACTACACACTTAGTGACTGGGAAATAATCCAGTGTGGGTCAGTGGACAGGCACATGTGACTCAGGCTAAAGCACTATGACATGACATCAGTGTGTCCTCACTTCAGTCAGAGGAGCATGGTGAGTTTTTGAGGTCCTTTGGTATTAGTGTCAGCTCAGACTCTCTATTTAACAGTTAATGAAATTTCTGGGTTTTCTCTTTTCTCAAAGGCGAAGTTACCCAGCAAATGTTTTCTTTGGGGTAATAATTAGAGGCATATTTTCTGCATATCTCTGCACTGGTGTTACACAATTCTTCCTCAAGGAAACCTAATCTTTTCTTCAGTCTGCTGTCTACTACCTCTCATGGCCTCTAGACCAATAACCAGTGCCAGGACTTAGCACAGCTTGAGCAGGGGTGCACAAGCCCTGTTCTAGGAAGTAATAGATGGTACCTGGAAGGGACTGTAGGACATGGCTAATATATGCTTTGGATATGGAGCTTTGAGTCTGTGAGCTGACTTACGTCTGGAAACTGGGTGAGGGGACTGTGATTTTCTGCTGTGGAAACTGATGACAGCCTTCAGCTCACCAGCTTGTGCATGCATGTGTGGGGTGTTTGTGTGTGTGTGTTTATTTTTGATTATACAAATCAAGCAACACCCTAGTCAACTGCCCATCTATCTTGCCCCTTGAAACACCATCACCATAGATTTCTATTGATCAAGGCAGCCCAGTTGCTACTCCAGCCTTGCTGCACATTATGCTAATGATGTTAAGGGCTGCTTCCTGGCCTTTGCCATTTTGGGAACCCATTATTGCCTTTAGATTGAGGATCTCGGTTCCATGGCAGCATATTCATGGCAATTCCTGCCTGCAGTGGACAGCCGCCATAAAGAATCTCAATGATTCTTGTGCCCCCTTGATCAGTACATTTCTTATTGCCTTGTTGAAGGAAGTGCGCTTTGAGTCCTCTCAGAGAATTTATCATGTGATGGGGTCTCAGGTTTTACAGAGTAAATCCACTCTAACAGTTCCATCCCTCTGTGCCTTCTGACCCCTTCTTCAGAACTATGCTGAGGAAGTTTCAATATCTTCACCCCATTTACTGTAGGCCATCATTCTGCTCATGGTTCAAGGAGCCCTGCCAGTATGGTATCAGAACTGGTTCCAGGTATCCTTATCAGCTAATTGAATCCCAAGTCTCAGGTTAATGTTCTCATGTCAATCACCATCCCCATCTGTCCCTTTCCTTTGCTGAGTAGTCTCTTCACCCTCAAGAGTCACTCCTGCATGCTTCTTCATGAACACTGCTAGTATGTGTTAGCAAAGTTCTACAGTTCATCTAGTATATAGTCTACTACTTCATAGAATAGGGCCTGTATATCACTGTGCATGCATGCTGGCACTGGCTATTGGTCTGGAGGTCATGAGGGGTAGTTGGGGGCAGATCTTGGGAAGAATAAATACCATTCTGCCATGCACCTATTTCCAATAATATCAGTACATGATCTTTCGACAAGTTGATTGAGGGAGGTGGGGGAACTGTTTTCCTCTGGCAATGGGGAGAAGCTTCTTTGGCTGGCCCAGAGGGCTCAAGATTCTCCAGCTTAACTACACGAATACCCCCACACCAGGTTTCGTAGTCCCATCCTTACTCGTTAGGGCTCTGATTGTGACATAGGAGACAGGTCGAGGCTGTGCACATTTGACCTACTTTGAAAATTTACCACATGGAAAAGTCATGATCTGCGTCTGATTTTCAGTGCAGTTGGCCCTGAAGCTGCAGGAGACAAGAGTCTCTTTTTCTACGGATACAGAATCTTTGCACTTTTAGAATATGCCTGAAGCCAGCAATTAGCTGGCTTGGTTTCATTTTGTTTTTGCAAGACCTCACATGCTTTCACAAATAGCCATTTCACACTCCCATCCTCATAGTTGTCATTATCTTCTGCCAATCAAATGATGCAGCCATTTGACCTTCCAGTGTCTTGCACTTTACCTGCACCTCATCTCAATCAACTGCAGGTGAAAGCTTGACTAATTGTGATGTCACCACATGCCACTTATCACCAGCAGAGGGATTCTTTTTTTTCTCTCTCTTTTTAGACAAATGGGTATCAAGAACTGTGAAGAGTCTGAGATTACACTCTAGTTTCAAGCCAACACCTTACCTTGCCACATTCATGGATACTGAAGGAAGACAAAGTCCTTTAACTCTGGCCTAGTAGTGTCATGTCATTTATAAAAGACCAAAGGTGAATTGTATCCCAACAGTCAGTATTCCAACTCCAAAATCTTATACCGAGGATGTCCTGGTTCCAATGTTTCTGGTTCAAAGTCCCTAGAAAACAAAACCTGAGGCAAAATGTATTTCTTCATGTATATTGAAAGATATATTCCCAGGCCGGGCACCGTGGCTCATGCCTGTAATCCTAGCACTTTGGGAGGCCAAGGTGGGTGGATTACTTGAGGTCAGGAGTTCAAGACCAGCCTGGGCAGCATGGTGAAACCCTGTCTCCACTAAAAATACAAAAATTAGCTGGGCATGGTGGTGGGTGCCTGTAATCCCAGCTACTCAGGAGGCTGAGGCAGGAGAATCACTTGAACCCAGGAGGTGGAGGTTTCAGTGAGCCGAGATCATGCCACTGCACTCCAGCCTGGGTAACAGAGCAAGACTCCATCTCAAAAAAAAAAAAAAAGATAGAAAGATATGTAAAGATATGTTCCCAGGGCACTGATAACATGGAGGGAAAAGGAAGGGAGGTAGGGATGGAGGAAAAGCATATGATGCTTTATCAAGCTGGCCACAGTATCACAGACAAAGACAAATGTAAAGGAGTCCATTTCTCGGCTCTGTAGGACAGGCTGTTATTCCTTAGAACAGTCATTTGTGGGAAGGAAGGGAAAGGTTGGCTCTGCCAATTCCTTCCCGCAGAGGCACTCCTCTGTGTAGACACTCCATCCTACCCTTCCCAGTTGTTGCTGATGGCCTCTCCAGGCAGCCTCTGGGGAAGTGAGATTCAAGGCCCCACAGTATTTGCCTCTGGCTATGGTGGGCTATGGTCCCCCTCTGCCTGCTCTTCTGCCTCTGACACTAACCATACATGATTCTCGAGATGCTATCCCATCTGTTTTTACATGGACCCAGTGGGAATAATAATTGCTGCAGTGATTATTTTAAAAGAATGTCGTAAGAGAGAAAACATTTTGAAAAATTGTATGTGCTGTAGAAAAACTAGTTGCTATTTATCAGATTTCTTAAACTTAAGTCAGAAGAGGAAGAGGAGGTACCTGAGCAGGACTTTGAAGAACAAGTAGAAGATACATAGATGAGGACACAGGGAAGGGCTTCTCAGGTGGAGCATTCAGAGGCGTGGAGGACAGGGGTGGGAGACAGCATACAACAGGGCCAGCCTGAGCAACATAGTGATATCCCATCTCTACAAAAGAGGAAATATCAGCTGGGCATGGTAGCGCATGCCTGTGGTCCCAGCTACTCGGGAGGCTGAGGTGAGAGGCTCACTTGAGTCCATGAGGTCGAGGCTGCAGTGAGCTGTGAATGTGCCAATGCACTCCAGCCTGGGCCACAGAGCAAGACCTTGTCTAAAAAAAAAGAGCCAAGGCTCTGTCTCAATCAAAGAGCCAAATCCAGCCTGCCAACTCATTTTGTAATAAGTTATTGAAACATAGCCACATCCATTCACTTATGTGTCATTGTGGGCTGTTTTTCTATAGTTTCAACAGAGACCATATGGCCTTTAAAACCTAAATTATTTAGTCTGTGGCATGTTACAGACCCCTGATGCAAAAGGAAATATTAAGTATATTACAAAGTTGGTAATTAATGAATATAAATTGCCTTTCTCTTTTCATCTTCCTCCTTTGTCTCACAAAGAATTGATCACATAATGGCTACATAGTAAACACTGATTGGGGAACTTAGTCTTTGGAAATATATTTAATACCATTGCTTACTAAACAGAGTTAATCCTAGAAATTTACTAATTTAAAATCAATACCATAACCTACAAAGAATTTGAGGCATTTTATTCTATCCCCTTTACATGAATCATATTAATAACTGAGACACTGTCCCACACATAATCACCAACTATTTGAAATCTGGCTGTTCTAGAAAATCTGGAATTAATTGGGACTTGGCATTACAATGACTCTTTAAAAACCACGAACTGCTGAACACTGACTGCGTTTCCACAGGCAGCAAAGAAAAAGTCTGAAACATTTTCTAGATTCCTTGAGGGGAGGAATTATGTCTTACGTGACTAGGCATAGAAAGGATTAATAAAGAATTGCTGAATATATAAAGTGTCCAGAATAGTGCCGGGCACAGGATAGGTTCTTGGTAAATGTTTGTTGAATTATCTGGCAAAATAATCCATTGATTCGAATGAATGAGAATTTTCAGGCCACAGAACACAGATCATTGTTAGACCCAAGCTAATGGTCTCCATAGGTTGCACACAAGTAATTGAAAATCTACATCTAATTTATTTGTCAGAATGTTGTATAACCATTGGTTGGCCCCAGATACTGGATGAGCTTCCCAATCAATACTACCTAACAAGAAAAGCTACATGTCAAAGACAGAAAGCTCAGTCAGGAGGGACCTCATGGCTGTGCTGCTTTAAGGCTAATTAACTGGTGTCTGACATCTTCCAGTAAATCTAAATTAAATGTATTCTTGTGAATTCTAATTTCAAGTGAGTTTAATTGAACTTGGGAGGGAAGCTACCACTTAGTGAGTAAAATGAAAATGAAGTAATTGAATATTTTTCCAGAATTGTATTTGAAATGTGCTCCATCAAATGTTGTTTCAGAACCCAAGTGACCAGCTGCACATGGTTAATATTTGGAAAGGGAAGAGGAGTATTTAAATGTCAGCTTGTAGCCACTAGGAGGGTAAATACAATAGCCGGCTGTTCAATTACTAGATGTGAGCTCTATTTGGCATTCAAAGCTTTTTTTTTTTTTTTTCAAGTTGGAAGTTCAATAATGTGTTCAAGGGAATTAAGATGAGTTTGGACGACTAAAGCACAAAAACCAAAACCTTCTTTCCCCACTTGTCCCCCTTCCCAGCACACAAAAAGGACAGCAGTGCTGCTGATTTAAAATTGCAGGCATTTTGATGGGCTGAATCAACTGATTACACATTAAAGTGTTGAACCCTTTATTTAATGACTATTTATTAAAGGCCCATGGTATTCCAGGCACTGTGGAGGATAGACGATTGAACAGGACTTAGTCTATGGCCTTAAGGAACTTTCTGTTCCGTAGTAAGATGAGACCTGCGAATTAAGTGGTATAGAAGAGGAAAATGTGATGCATACGGTAAGAGCAAGCACCAAGTGCTGAAAGAAGGTAGACTTCTGGCTGTGAAAACAAAGCATTCCTCTCAGGGGAGGTGGTATTTGAGCTGTAAATATTTGCAGGAGGAAAAGAAAGCATGGGACCTACTTGGAGGATGATGAAGCATTTAATTGGGCTGGTATGGAGGATTTGTGGAATAAGACAGTATGAAATAAAATAGCTGGTGTGGTTATAAAGATCCTTAAGTGGGTCTGTACTTTATTCAGTACATAGCCTCTCAGCAGGGAAGGGGTTTGATCAGAAACAGGAAAGAAGAATCTGGATGTAATGCTCACTATCAGAAAAATTCAAATCCAAACCACAATGTGATACCACCTCATACCTGTTAGGATGGCTACTATCAAAAAACCAGAAAATAGCAAGTGTTGGAGAGCATATGGAGAAATTGGAACCCTTGGGCACTGTTGGCAGGAATGTAAAATGGTACAGCCACTGTGGAAAACAGTATGGAGATTCTTCTCAAAATTAAAAATAAAATTACTGTATTATCTAGCAATCCCACTTCTGGATATATATCCAAAAAAGTTGAAAGCCAGGTCTCAAAGAAATATTTGTAGACCCACATTCATAGCAGCACCGTTTGCTATAGCCAAGAGAACCCTTGGGCACTCTTGGCAGGAATGTAAAATGGTACAGCCACTGTGGAAAACACCGTTTGCCATAGCCAAGAGATGGAAGCAACCCAAATGTCCATCAACAGATGGTAGATACATGTAGTGGAATATTATTCAGTCTTAAAATGGAAGGAAATACCATCAGATACTATAATGTGGATGAACCTTAAAGGCATTATGCTAAGTGAAATAAGTCAATCATAAAAAGATAAATACTATATGATTTGACTTATATGAGGTATCTAAAGTTGAAAAATTCATAGAAACAGAAAGTAGGATGGTGGTTGCCAGGGACTAGGAGGAGGAGGAAATGGCAAATTGTTGTTCAGTGCGTAAAGAGTTTCAGATTTGCAAGAAGAAAAATTTCTGGAGCTCTGTTTCACAGCAGTGTGAATGTACATAACACTACTGAATTGTACACTTAAAAATGGTTAAGATGGTAAATTTTTTATTATGTGGGCTTTCAAAACCATAATAATAATAATAATAATAATAAAAAGAATATAGATACAGCGGCATGGTATGAATTGTATTGGGGTTGGAAGAGAGAGAAAGTGGGAAATCAGTTTAGAGGCTGTTGCCCTAGGCTTGATGAGATGTAACTAGGGCAGGGACAGGAGGAAGGAAGAGGAGTTCTCAAGATAGAATTAGTAGGATTTGGCACCTGCAGGAAACTCAATTGAAGGAGAGTGTCAGAGATGGCTTGGAGGTTCCCAACCAATGCTAACGAGAAAATGATGGAGGCTTTCCCAGAAATAGTGACTTATGTGGGGAGATAAGGAATTTGGTTTTGGATTAATTCTGACTGCAGGTTGTGGCCAATTGTGCTGGAGCTGGTCTAATTATACTGTGTGCTAAGAGCTGTTGGAAGCTCTTTTTTGTTTGTTTTGCGTTTTCTCTCATGTTTCTATGTGTTTGAGCTTCAGCTTCTTAGTTGGCCTTGCTCAATGGTTTATCCCTAACTTTTCAAATTAAGGGCGAGTTGCACATTTTCAAATGTGGGTCTCTCAAGAGTTCGTTCACTGAATCCTTCAATTTGGGGTTGAATATCTACAGGATTGGTTATAAAAATTAGGGAGCTATGAGGCTTTCTTTACTGAAAAACACCATTTAAAAATTTTTTATCCTTTTTCATTAGAAATTTAATTTCCAACCTGGTCAAGTGAACACAATGCCCTTACCTTTTTAGTGTGGCATCTTATTCGTCTAAGCTGGAAGCAGCCTCAGAGGTGTGAGCTTATTTCTTTACTTTAGGCATTTCACAGGGACCAGAGGTTTACAAATGTATTCGTGTAGGTGCTCTATAAGGTCATCACCTTAAGATTCCCAGAGTGGTGGCAGTAGTAGATTTGTAATTCCAAATCTGTGTTTCCACAGTTGAGAGAATTCTGCTGAAAATGGAAAAGGAGGGTAACGAAATAGACTGGTTTCACCTTGGCATGGATTGGTCTACAAAGATAATCACCCATTTGAGTATTGAGAAGTGTCTTTTTAGTGTTTGCTATACCAGGAGGTAAAAGAAACATTTGGGGACATTTTCTAAGTCCAGGATCTGGGATTGGAATGGGATGCAATTTTAAGGTCATTATTCTGTCACTTATGTCAGAAAGAATTTTTGTTACTGATATTTGTGAGCAAATGATTGCAAGTGCTGACATGAAGTTGAGCTTTGTTTAACACATTGCATACATATTTCAGCCCTGAAAGACTCAGATACTTAGAAAATTTTCCTTAGGCTTTGGAGAACAGGTTACATTTTGAGACAAGATTTTTTTAGAACAATATGTGACTCTGTAAGAAATTATAAATACTTTTTTGAAGTTGCAGTTGTAATGCACGTTTATTATAGAAATATTAGAAAACTTAGATGAATAAAAATGGCCCTTATTCTCATTACAAAGGAATAACCACTGTTTACCTTGTGTCATCTGGCCTTCAATATTATGGGGAGTGTCTGTGTATACAGGTGTGTATGTGCTTTTAATAGGACCATACTGTGCATATTAGTTTGTAACCTGATTTTTTTCAATTAATATACCAGGTATATTTTCATATGACTGAAATTTCTCTTTTAATATATTTTTTTAAAAAGGTTACACAGTCTTTATTTTATAAATCCTCCCTGCTGGACACTTAGATTTTTTCCATTTTGTACTATTGGTTAACGGTGCACGTATGTATAACTATGAATCATTAAACCTGTTATGCCCTGGTTTAATGATTAGTAGCATTTTCTTTTCATCTCAAAAGTGTCCCAGTTGGTACAATAAAGAATATGGCAGCATAGTTAGTAAGAAAAACTGTGAAATCAGTCTTATAACTTAATTGTTGTGTGTATCCATTAATATTTTTTATCATAAATTCCTTAAATATTAATAATTTTTGCACAATCTAATAGCATACCCATGTCAAGTGGTATATATGTTTAAAGGTTTTTGATGTAGTTCACTAAATTGCCCTCCAGAAATGTTATAAGGAGTTTTTAACTTGAGCCAATACTGATCAGGCCACTAAATATAAGTGTGTGTTTTGAAATATGTGCTTTCTATTGACTTTGTTCAAAGTCATTGTGATCTTTAGTGAGAAAATAAACATAGATATTGCAGGGTAGGAAGTGTTAGGGAGTGGAGGGAGGAAGGGAGAAACTGGGGAGAATGTTGGCAGTACCTGGAGAATAAAGAGGTTCTAATTCTATAGATATTTGAGAGTAAACAAAGTACTGCAGTCTCGACGTTAGTCATTATTATCATAATAATGGCAGCTCCATCTACTGAACGTGACCATTTTCAATAAAGTATTTACGTCTCAAAGCAACTCTACAAATAGGTATTATTTTTCCAAAAAGAGAACTGAGGCTTAGAGATGTTGAATAAGTACACACAGCTGATAAACAGCAGAACCCAGGTGTGTCCATCTCTAACACCGAATCTCTTTCCGTTTGGCCATAATTTCTGTCTTGGTTCCCTAACCTCCCCTCTGTTCTGGTTTTCCTCACTTTATGCCATGAAACATTAAAGATGGAGAAGGAGAGAGGTTGATATGGGGCCCATGGCCCTGAATTCTGTAAGCCAGAGAATTGTTGTCTGTAGTTCCCTCTAGGTAAGTCATTTCACTTTAAACTTTACCTGAATTTCTTTATAGATTGCTAGCATACAACAACTTTCTTGTTAATTCTTTATTTAATAGTCTAACAAAGAGGCAAGATGATGGGGAGGCAAAGTGCTGGGCTTAGTGGCCCACCCCGCCCCCTCAACCCTGCAATGAAGAGTTCAGTTTTTCACCTGTTAGAGTGGAAGTCCACAACATTTTTGACACCAGGGAGTGGTTTCGTGGAAGACAATTTTTCCATGGAACAGGGTGGGGCCGGGATGTTTTCAGCATGAAATTGTTCCACCTCAGATCATCAGACATTAGAGTTTCATAAGGAGCACACGCAGCCTAGATTCCTCACCTGCACAGTTCACAATAGGGTTTGCAGACCGCTATCAGTCTGCGGCCTGGGGGTTGGGGACCCCTGTGTTAGAGGATAAACTGTGATTCTCTGCTTTTTTGAGAATAATATTAGAAAATAATGGTAGTGCAGATGCCGTTGAAATAAAAACAAATTTAGATATGCCCTTGACAATTTCAAGTCAGCATTTGTTAGACTCACATTTAACAACAGGTTGAAGCTTTTGAAGCACAGCATCAATTTAAAAAATCTGGTGGCAGTAGAAATGGATTTTTTTTTGTGAAAAGTAATATAACTTTGACTTGTCTCATTGCATTTTGATGGAATATCTCCCATGGAAAATTATCCTTCATTTATAGTCATTATCAAGTCAAATATTTTGTTTGAAAAGAGCCACTGAGTTAGGATGTACAGAAAATGGTTGAAATGGGACTTTGCAATGGGGCAAAGTTGAAAGGAAGCGCTAAAATGAAAATCAGATGATCTTGGAGGCAGTTCCTTAATGCCACTGCTCAACCTTGGAGAGGAAGATGAAATTCACAGCAATGCTCCAGCCTCAGCATGCCCTCCCAGGCCTCCTCCTGATTTTGTCAGGAAATACTTCCTTGAAGATTAAAGCTATAATTCAGAATGTAAGTCAAAGAAGAGTACCTTATTTAAACCCATGATTTTAACTCACAGCAATAAGGCCACAGCAGAGGGGAGCTGAACATCTCTATAGACTGGACCATCTGGACCATCACTTGCAAGTCCTTCTCTCAACATTGTTGACGTCCCCTAAATAATGGCTCTGCATTGACTGGTGCCACTGTCCCAAGAGTGGTTCCATGCTCAGCTCCTTTGCCTGCCTGTCTGCCTGTCTTTGTAGACAAGCAATTAACTGATTAGATCCAGACCTTAGTATTTGACTTGTTTCTTTTTCTCTGTGTCATGGGAATTCACTGCCTGTTTTAGGACATTTTCCCTTTTCAGCCTGATGGACCTGAGGATTTTTTATTCATTCATTTTTGTCCCAGTGTTCACAGATTTTTACACTCATGTTTCTCTGTTAGGTGCCCCTAAATGCCTCCTTTAGTGAGATGCCTTTTCCTCCCCCAAATCCAGAATTGTTCATCCTTTTTTTGTAGAAGTCATGGAGTTTTCTCGAGTGAGAGATAGTAAAAGGCCTGGAGCTCGAGCTGGGCTGGCACAGGTACATGGTGGCTCCTGGGGGCATCACTTCTACCACATTACGTGGATCAAAGCAAGTAGACGAGCAGTTCAGATTCAAGAGAAGGGGAAACAAGCTCTAGGTTGGGATGTGGATGTCCTGGAGGGGAGGAATTGTGGCAGCCAACTTTGGAGACTCCTATACTAGGCATTAATTTACATTCCCTCACAAAATCTTTGGAAACACAAATATTTTGATACCAAACTGTTGACATCTTTTGGGTGCCAGTGAACCTATATTTTCTTACTCTAGATTCCTTATTAGTAGTAGTTTGCAAATCAGATGAAGCCAAAATAGTTTATAACAATGTCTGTTTCTCCACCAATGCTTTACCTTGTATTAATAAATTGAACCTTACCCATGTGTTCTATAAAAAGAAATTCTTACAGCGTAAGTACTTAGTGACTATTTAAACTGACCTACAGAGTTATCTTCCACTCAATGTTAAGTACCGCAATAATATCCCTGCACTGTGCACGGCAATATAGTGTAGCAATGGAGTGCACGGACCTGAGAGCCAGATTGCCTGAGTTCTGATATGAACTCTGCCACGTACTAGCTGTATAACCTTCAGTAAGTTTCTTAAGCCCTTTGTGAGTCAGTTTTCTTATCTATAAAATGAGAGACCTAATAATACCACCATATAGGGTTGTAATGAAGGTTAAATGTGCTCAGAACAGTACTAGACATATAGTAGCATACAGGATGGTTCAACTACTATTGTTGTTGTTGTCATTGTTATGAGAGAGCGATCAGCACTGAATGTTTAGGGCAAGTAATGAGTGGGAGAGTTGGAACAGCCAAGGTACAAGGTCACCTCTCACCCATGGAATGCCATGACCTCTGGCCCACACTTATGCCCAATCCATCTTGCTTCATCCAGCTCTAGCGGGTGCATAGCACAAATGTTGGACAGGCTGGGCAGCCCTGTGTGTTGCCTTCACTTCCATGTAATGATGGAGTGCTTTTGTATGCCTTCCATGTTGTGAAAGACAAAGACTCTCTCTATCATTCAGGCCGTGATTGGCCGTTCTGGTCTCAGAGTTATATGGCAAATGTCAGTCTTTTGGTGTTATACCAGAGCCTGGTAACAGGCTGGTCTTGTCTCTCAAAAGAATATCTAACCTTAGCCCTTGCTGAAGCTGTTTTAGTCCAGGACACAGTTGCTTTTCAGTTTGTTCACCTATGGGACATCACAAAATCTCCAAAATGCATTCACATTCATGCTGAGAAATCCAGAACTGCATTCTCAGCCAGGGCCTAGGGTTCAAGCCTCAAGAATGTTTGTGGCATCTGGAGACCTGCTTCCTGGAGCAGGTCCTACTAAAAAAAAAATGACAATATTCCTGGGTACTTTAGATAGAGGATACTGCAAAATACTCAAATTGGATGTGGCTAGAAATATGCTGTCCCAGGAATCCAGATAGTATGTCAGCTTTTCTTCTGTTAGTTGGTGGATCAAAGTATAGGAGTTTTTCTTGACCTTGATGGGAATGTCTCCACTCCACCCATACATTTAAACCCAAGGAACTGAGTTCAAAACACAGATCCTGGATCACGCCTGGGTTAATGACCCATCTTCAGTTCCTTAGGCAACTCCCTAAAGCTAAAAGTCTACTTTTTAGTGTAGTATCACCTTCAGTCATGATCACTGATGTGTTGCACTAGTTACAGGCATGTGGCTGGCACCAAGGGCCAGTGTTCTAATGAGCATGCCTATGGCCATTGCAAGATGTTAACATATCCCTGGAGCTGCCTGGTAAAGAGAATTCTCTGTCCTTTGTATCCAGCTGTTTAACAGACTAGAAATCCTGAGAATGACTTTCTTGCTTAAAATAAGTTTAAAATGCTGACTAAATCATTTAAATATGTTTTCAAAGGCATTGATGGGTTGGCAAAAAGTAAAGAACCTAATAGGCCACAATGGGCATCAGAGAGATGTTGTGACCCCATGCAGGCATTTGCCAGATTAGGTGAACTTGGCCATTAGTTCATACAGCCCTGGGAGACAGATGGACAAGCCTCAGATGGGAAATGCAATTGGACCATCCAAAATGGGAACTATAATTGGAGACTCCCACTATCCCAATCCATGTTAAGTTAAAACCCCAAATAGCTGCACCTTCAGGGTAAGAATAAAGTAGGAATAAGCCTCAGAGGATGACAAGGAAAATTGCTTGTCTCAATCCTTGATTCTGAGTGGAAGACAAAAATTATTCTATAAGAATTTAAAATTTTTTTATAAGAATTCACACACCCTCACACAGTTTATATGCTCTGACATATTTTGTAGCCTGAACTCACACTGTTTAGATGGTCTGGAAAACCTCAGATAGAAAACTGAGTATTAAGTTCAGGTTGGTTGTGCCAGAGGCACCTGGCAAGAGGAAACAAATCCTCTCTGGAGGAACTCACCTGTATCCAAGACCTCAGAGAAGTCTCACAGATAGTGTCAGAAGTGGGGGAAAATGAGCTCATATTTTGGGGGCAAAATTGTGAAACCACTTATGGAAACAATGTACTAAGAGTGGAGAGCCTGAAAAGACAGTGATTTCAGATACAGGCATACCTTGGAGATATTGCAGGTTCAATTCCAGACCCCTGCAAGAAAGCAAATATTGAAATTAAACAAGTCGCATAAAATTTTTGGTTTCCCAGTGCATATAAAATTTTTGTTCACACAATCTGTAGTCTAAGCATTGTGTCTAAAAACACAATATGCATACCTTAATTTTAAAATGCTTCATTGCTAAAAATTGCTAATGATCATCTGAGCCATCTGTGAGTCTTTTTGCTAGTGAGCTGTCATGCCCCAATGTTGTTGACTGCTGACCAGTCAGGATAGTGGTTGCTGACAGTTAGGGTAGTTGTGACAATTTCTTAAAATAAGACAACGATGAAGTTTGCCACTTCGACTGACTCTTCTTCAACAAAAGATTTCTCTATAGCAAGCAATACTGTTTTATAGCATTTTACCCAGATTAAGACTTCTTTCAAAATTGAAGTCAATCCTCTAAAATCCCTGCTGCTGCTTTATCAACTAAGTCTAAGTAATATTCTAAAGCCTTCATTGTCATTTCAACAATGCTTATAACTTCCTCAGCAGGAGTAGATTTCATCTCAGTAAACCACTTTCTTTGCTTATCCATAAGAAGTAACTCCTCGTCCATTCAAGTTTGAATGAGATTGTGGCAATTCAATCACATCTTCAGGCTCCACTTCTAATTCTAGTTCCCTTACTAGTTCCACCATATATGCTATTATTTCTTCACTGAAATTTTGAACCCTCAAAGTCATCCGTGAACGTTGGAATTAACTTCCTTCAAGCTTCTGTTAATGTTGATATTTTGACCTCCTCCCATGAATCATAAATATTTTTAACGGTATCTAGAATGGGGAATTCTTTCCAGAAGGTGTTCAATTTACTTTCCCCAGACTTATCAGAAGGATCGCTGACAGCTATAGACTTATGAGAAGTATTTCTTAAATAATTAGACTCAAAAGTTGAAATTACTCTTTGATCCATGGGCTGAAGAATGAATGTTGTGTTAATAGGTATGAACATTAATCTCCTTGTACATCTCCATTGGAGCTTTCAGGTGACCAGGTGTCTTGTCAATAAGCAGTAATATTTTGAAAGGAATCTTGTTTTCTGAGCAGTAGTATCAACAGTGGGCTTAAAATATTTAGTAAACCGTGCTATAAACAGATGTGCTGCCTTCCAAGCTTTGTTGTTCCATTCATAGAACACAGACAAAGTAGATTTGGCATAATTCTGAAGGACCCTAGGATTCTGCGAATGGAAAATGTGTGTTGGTTTTAACTTAAAATTACCAGCTGCAGCTGCATTAGCCCATAACAAGACAGTCAGCAAGTCCTTTGAAGCTTTAAATCCTGGCATTGACTTCTCCTCTTTAGCTATGAAAGTCCTAGATGGCGTCTTCTTCCAGTAGAAGGCTGTTTCACCTACACTGAAAATTTGTTGTTTAGTGTAGCCACCTTCATCTACTGTCTTAGCTAGATCTGGATAACTTGCTGCAACTTCTACATCAGCACTTGCTGCTTCACTTTGCACATTTATGTTATCCAGATGGCTTCCTTTCTTAAACCTCATGAACCAGCTTCTGCTGGCTTTAAACTTTTCTTCTGTAGTTTCCTTACTTCCCTCAGCCTTCATAGAATTAAAGAGAGTTAGAGTCTTGCTCTGGATTAGGCTTTGGGTTAAGGGAATGTAGTGGCTGGTTTGATCTTCTATCAAAACCACTCAGACTTTCTATATGTCAGCAATAAGGCTGTTTTACTTTCTTATTGATATGTTCACTGGAGAGGCAGTTTTAATTTTCTTCAAGAACGTTTCCTTTGCATTCACAGCTTGGCTAACTTTTTAGTGCAAAGGCCTAACTTTCAGCTTAACTCAGCTTTCAACAAGCCTTTCTTACTAAGCTTAATCATTTTTAGCTTTTGATTTAAAGTGGGAGATGTGTGACTTTTCCTTTCATTTGATCAATTAGAGGTCATTGTAGCATTATTGATTGGCCTAATTTTAGTATCATTGTGTCTCAGGGAATACGGAGGCCTGAGGATAGGGAGAGAGATGGGGGAATGGCCGGTCAGTGGAGGAGTCAGAACACACACAACATTCATTAAGTTCACCATCTTATATGGGTATGGTTTGTGGTGCTCCAAAACAATTACAACAGTAACATCATATATCACTGATCACAGATCACCATAACAGATATAGTAATGATAAATGCAATAAATTTTGGTTATTCTTACTGTATTTCACTGGATTGTAGTACAGTAAGAATAACCAAAAATGTGACACACAGAGCTGAAGTGAGCACATGCTGTTGGAAAAAATGGTGCTGATGGATTTGCTTGATGCAGTGTTCCCACGTGTCTTCAATTTATTTTTTTAAAAATACAATGTCTGCAAAGTGCATTGAAGCGAAGCACAATAAACCAAAGCATTCCTGTAAAGGTATTAATAGACACCGATTATAACTCGGTTTAATTGTTTAAAGTAATTAACAAAGGAACTTAGGAAATAACAAAGGAATATGATGCTTTAAATGAGTTGACAAAGAACCAAGTTAAAATTTTAGAAATGAAAATTATAATAGTTAAAATTTAATGATTATATTTAACAGATTTAACAGCCAATTAGACCTAGCTTTAAAGAAGATCAGTGAACTGAAATAAATCTAAGGAAAGTATACATAATGCAATCCAGAGAGGTAAAGAGATGGAAAAATGAGAGGATAAGAGCCGTAGAGGGTAGAATGAGAAAGTTTACAGATATCTAATGAGAATTTCAGAAGGAGAAAGGGAGAATATTGGAAAAGAGGCAATATTTAAAGAGATAATGTACTTATCTAAAACTAATGAAATTAAACAGTTTCAGGAAACATATTTAATCTCAAGAAGGTCACATCAAAAAGTCCACAACTCAACATATCATAATGAAATTATAATGCCAAAGACAAATGTAAAATAGTAAAAGAAAAAAAGTGTATATAGCTTTCAAAGAAAACAGCCCATTTTTAGGTCCTGTTTGCCTTCCATATTGACCAGTGGGGAAACTAAATGGTAAGTAGACAAATTTGCTTACTTCTTTCTCCCGGACTTACTTACTTTCTTTCTGACAATTATTTAAGACCTTTGTTAATAGGTACTTGCCTTTTGGAAAAATCAAGTTGTAAACTTTTTCTCCAAATTAAAAATGAAGTTCTTCAACATCTCAACTTGACCAGATATAAAACAATTTTAAAACCTTTAAAAGTGTATTGAGAAAAACCAGGCTTTTCAAAAACAACATGCCTGTCATTATCAAAAAGAGGCATATTTAGGTAAAAATAACAAAAAAAACCCTTGCTGCATAGATAATGCAAATAGTTCTAGTTATCTGGTCAATGGGTAAAAAGCAAGGACTTAAGGTCTTCAGCTCCAATATTTTGCTCATTTCTTATTGTGGGAATTTCATATCCTTTTCTTCCTGTTGAATGACTAAATGGAGTGGTGGTGGAGATGGTAAGCCCACATTTACTCAGCCCCACTCTGCTCAGCCTCAGGAGTGGATGAATTCTCAGCTTTTGTCTCTACCATCTTGTCGTTTGGGGTGTTCTGAGCATCAGGGCCAGTACTTGAAGTTGTGGCTGCCCCGAGGCTGAAGTGTCTGCTGACCCTGGGTTCATTGCCTTGGTTTTCCTTACCCATGTCATTGCTGTCCTCTCTCGGTCATCTGTGGCAAGGAGAGCTCCTATGGAACTGTGGTCTATAGCCCCATCCACATCCCGCCTTACTGGTTTACCTTGTGCCCCTGCGCCCTGGCTGTCAGCACCTCCACTTCTTCTCCCTGCAAGGGAGGGTGGGAATACTGTGATTGCCCTCAGGTTATCTGAGTGTAGTGAGGTGTGCACCCTGTGGGACCACTGTCCCATCCTGTTCTTTTTCTCTCTCACACACTATTGAGGACCCCTATGACGCGGAGTCTGTCATGGTTGTGGCCTGCTCCATGATTACCTCTTTGACCTGGAATTCCACCAGGGCCTGTGACACTTGCTGCCAGGGTCCTCCTCTCCTTAGATGACATCGAACTCCACAGTCATTCCATATCCTACCCTGCGAAGGTACTTCCTGGGGTTATTCTTCTTTACAGCAGTCTGGTACACAAATGCATCTTCCTCGGTATCATTCCTCTTGGTGAAACCATATCTGTTTCTTACACTGAAACATTTTATTGTCCCCAAAACCTTCCTTGCAATGACCTTTTCCCCATTGGCAGGCGCTGGCGCTGTCCGTGGTGCTGGGCTTGGTGCCGGCAGCACCGAGGGCAGGGACGAGGGCGGTGGGGGCCGCTGGCGGCTGCTGGGCCGGGGACTTGCTGCTCCTAGCTCTGGTGACTGTGACTGGGGCTGGCGGCAGGCCATGGGGCTGCTCAGGGTTCCCTGCGGGCCGCTCGCTCCTGGACTTTCTTGACTGTGTGACTATATTCTTAATTTTCCCGGAGGACTTTTTGATGAGCCTTTAGAGCACTCTGTGAACTTCATTTTGACTCATCAATGTGGCTGCAGGTACCGGGTAAGGAAAACCTTGGGTATGCATGGCTGGGGTGGGGACCAGAGTGGGGGCCAAGACACATTTGTATGATCAGTTAAATAAGAGTATTGATACTGGGTGGATCAAATCTTTATTCTAATTCTTTTTACATATTTTCCTTTTATATATGCACTGCAGTGCCCTAAAAAATGCCATATTAGGACTGCTGTATTTTTAATTTTTAGTACAAAAATTACTTTTCTGTTAAAAATGTATTTGTTCAAATTTATGATCAATTTAGTCAGTTACTGGCAGCTGAAAAGCTACTTCAGAGAGGAGAGGAGGCTCAGCCTAGATTCCCTTTGGACACAGGCCCAGGAGCTTGCACGCAGAGGATCAGCTCCGGGAGGCCCCAGAGAGAGTTTATGGTGAGCAGAATCCTCAACAGGTAGTCCCCAGGCACCTGGCGTATGGCACCCTGCTTGCTCCTGTGCTCACCTGCTTTCTGTCCTGCAGTCAGCAAGCCACTCTCTTCTGCCAAAGCCCAGCTCACTGGGGACACAAAGGTCTTCCCTACTAGTTGAGAAGAGCCAGAGAAACTCATCTCCCTTAAGGAAGGAGAGGAGAGAGAAAAATAGAAGTTTGGAGGGGCAGGACGCAGCCTATTAATGCACATATACTTTTCTTTGCTTCACTCTAGAGTTTGGAGATAGTGAGAGATGAAAAGAAAGAAATGGAAAGGGATATTATGAGGGAAAAACCCACCAAGAAAGAGATATTCTTAATAATCTAAAGAAATCCAGTTTTTTTTTTTTTCAGGTCAAATCTTGCTTGTCCTCGGAATTCTTTAACCATCAGCTGTAGATTTAGACCGAGGAGGTTTATTCGATATTTAACGTATACTTAATGGTCATCTGCTGTATTCCAGACACTTCTACACAATGGAGGGTTTGATAGTGAAAAAGAGACAAAACTCTTTGACCTTGTGGAGTTAACATCTAGTCGGAGAGACAGGAAAAACCAGTACCTAGAGCATGCCAATCGCTGGTGAATGCTACAAAGAACAAGCATTAAATGACCTGGGAATGTGAGGCAGGAGGGGGAGGATGATGGCTATTCTAAGAATGATCAGGGAGGCCTCAGAGGCCAGATGATGTGGGCACAGGCCTGAACAGGGTGAGGGAGGGAGGGTTTCAAGGGACTGGGTGGGTTTGCTTCTAGTAGCCCCTCCTCAGCCAAAGAGGAGCCTCCAGGGACCCCTAATCCAGGCTAGACAGGAGGTACTGCTGTGCAGCAGCAAGAGCCTCTCTAACTTCCCAAATATCCACCCTGGTTGGAGGGAGATGATGACAAACGTGTGAGGGCTAAAGGGGCTGTGAAGGCTCTGTGGAGGGCAAAGGCCAGAAATACCAGGCCCGCGAGCTGAATTCATAACTGGGCACCAGCTCAAGTGTGAACCACCTTGGAAAGAACTGCTCTAATTTGCGAACCTTGAACCAAGCTGAGCCCTAAATTAATCTTTTTTTTTTTTCCACTGAACTGAGCACTGAACCAAGGATTTTTCAAAACAGCAACAGCTAGTAAGCCAGTTTGAACCAGAACCAAGCCTATTCATTTTCTAAAAGTATTGAACTGGAACAATATAGGAATATTAAAGTATCTTTCAAACTAAACCAGGATTGAACTGATCATTCACAAGTGCCCAGCTTGAGAAGAAAAGAAATTATTTTTGGAGAGACAATTCTGTGTATATTAAATGTCTGCCTTGAGGGTCATTCCGTACCAAAAAATTACACTGCCTTGTGACCTCTTTTTAAAATTTTAATCTTGGGCCTAATTCTAATATTTAACTTTTCATTTGTACATTTCATTTGCCTACTTATTCAAATGTTCTTGATGATAGGAACCACATTTTGTATTGCCTGGAAATGTCAGCACAATTCCTGGGATACAATAGATGTGTGGGTATATATAGGGGAATAGGGGTGTAGGAGTGATTGGTGGCGTGCGATGACCAAAGGCTTGAAATTTATTCTGCAGGCCAGAGGAAACTGTGGAAGGGATTCAAGCAGAAAGTGGCAAGATCAGATTTGAGTTTTAGATGGCACTGTGGGGAAGGGGTTAGGAATGGAGATTGGTTCGAAGTGTGTATGATAGTAATCTGGGTGAGAATCAATAAAAAGCAGTGGTATTGGGTGAGCCCCAGAGGCAGAAACTGCCTAGATTCCAGTCCTAGCTTCACATGTCCTTGCTGTGTGACCTCAGGCAAGCCACACAACTTCTTTGTGCCTCACTCCCTTCCCCTGTGCAAGGTAGATGCTAATGATGCTTACTCCATCCTGTGCTTTCGAGGTTTATGTGATACATTGTGTGTGAAATGTAGAGCACTTAGAATAGTACCTAGCACATAGTAAGTGCTCAAAAAAATTCATTATTAACTTTCATTGATAAAGTAATTTTATATATATACACACCACATATATATATACACCACATATATATACATACCATATATATACACCACATATATATACATACCATACATATACACATACCATATACACACCATATATATACATACCATATATACACCATATATACATACCATATATATATGCCATATATATACATACCATATATATACACCATATATATACATACCATATATATCATATATAAATACATATATATACCATATATATACATACCATATATACACCATATATATACCATATATGTATACCATATATATACACCATATATATACCATATATATACACATACCATATATACACTATATATATACACACCATATATACCATATATATACCATATGTATACACCATATATATACACACCATCTATATATACCATATATATACACACCATATATATACAATATACACACCATATATATACCATATATATACACACCCTATATATACCATATACACACCATATGCACACCATATATATACCATATATACACCATATATACACCATATATATACCATATATATACACCATATATATACACCATATATATACCATATATATACACCATATATATACCATATATATACACACCATATATATCATATATATACCATATATATACACCATATATATCATATATACACACCATATATATCATATATACTATATATATACACCATATATACCATATATATACCATACATATACCATATATACCATATATACATATATATACCATATATACCATATATACACCATATATATACCACATATATATACCATATATACCATATATACACAGCATATATATACCATATATACATACCATATATATATCATATATATACCATATATATACCATATATATACACACCATATATATACCATATATACACCATATATATACCATATATGTATACCATATATATACCATATATACACCATATATATACCATATATATACACATACCATATGTACCATATATATACACATACCATATATACACTATATATATACACCATATATATACACCATATATATACACCATATATATACACACCATATATATACACACACCATATATATACACCATATATATACACCATATATATATACACCATATATATACACCATATATATACATATACATCATATATATATATACACACACCATATATATATATACACACACCATATATATATATATATATGGTAGCAGCAACAGGACTGGATATGGGGGAGGAGAGAGAAGGAGAAGTTCATGATGAGTCTGCCATTTCTGATATGTGCAGTTAGGTAGATGGTGGCCACATGAATGTAGGCCATTTGGGAGAGGAATCAGGTTGGAAAGGAAAATTTTAAACATGTTGAGTGGAAGGTGCCTGCAACTCATCCACTTAGGGTTCTCCAGCAGATGGTGGACTGCATAGGTCTGGTTTTTAGCAGAGCACCACAGGCTATAGCTAGATACAGACATGAGAGTCATTTGTAGAGACCCAGGGTGTGTTGAAATCACCAGGAGAGAATGTCAAGTGAGCGGAGCAGAGGGACCATCAGAGAAGGTGGGAATTCCAAGTAGGGAATGATCTATAGTAATAAATACACCAAAAACTTCCGATCAACTAAAGACTGAAAGTATTTCCAGTGGTGATATGGCTTCATTGACTCCATAGCTAGTGGGTTTCTCCAGAGGGAGGAGAGCAGAAGGCAGGTTATGGGGGATGAGGGAGGAGCAGCTAGGACGTGAGGGAGTAGGGAAAGCATGTATAGGCAGGTCTTTCAGAAACCTTGATTGTAAAGAGATGGGAGACAAGATACAGGTTTCTCATTGAGTTGCCTTCCCTAAATCAGGGTTTGGTTTCACTGGGTAAACCAGGGGACCTTATAAAAATGGTCCAAGGCGTAATATGGCTGATGCCTCCACATCCTTCTGAGAAAGACCTTCTCCAGAACACCCTACCTCTCCTAGCCTCTCCTTTCAACTAATGACGTGAACGTGTTTATTGCCCATCTCTTCGCCAGTAAAATCCAGGATTCATGAAGGCAGGCATCTTTGCTGACTTTTTCCTTCTGTTTTCTCATCATTCAGTAATGCCTGGTATTATCTGGCATCAATTCCTGTCACTCGCTGTGTCACTTTATCACACAAGGCTTCTATTATGGGACCCAGAGGAGAATTTTCCCTCAGGCCTTATACCAGGCATGATTAGGCCTTCCCTGAGCAGCCGAATTGTTTTCATCACACGGACACTATGCCCTGTTTTATGTTTCCCTCTGATTATGCTTTTCTCTATGCTGTGGTCACAGAAATGGAGTCAAATTTCCATCCTATTTCTAGCAGATCATATAACATCCAGGCATGGGTTTTTGTGTGAATTCATTCAACACACCACTAACTTTGAGCTTTTTTTATCCTCATCTTATTTTCCATTTATCTGATTTCCTCCTTTCTTTATATTTGATGTTTGTTTTTCTTATCCAGAGTGCAGTTTCCCAGGTTTCTTCAAATATTTTTTAGAAAAAAACTGAGGTTATATGTCAATAATGGGAAAAATAGGATGGTAAATAGGACTTGTGTGGAATTGGGTTTTGAGACAAAGGAAATGAAAAAGGGATGAGGCTGACTTTACACGTAAAGGGAGCACCCTGAGGGGATAGGGGAGGTGGGGATGTGATCCCCAGCCCTAGCGGGTTTCTAGGAGATTTCAGCTTTGTTGGAGACACATCAAAGACACTAGGAAGAGAGTAACATAACAAGGCCATAGACGAGCATGTGCTGTCATGAATGGTTCAGGGGGTTGTATAGGGGTACCAAAGAGGAAGAGAGCATCATAGCATATATGCTGGCATGTTCTAGAAGGCTCCATGGAGGATTTTGGGCAACTTCAGCCTCAAAGAGGGAATAAGATCTAAATAGAGCAAGTGAACCTTACATTTGTCAAGAAAGAATTGAGTGTGGCAGTGGCTTTTGGGGCAGGTGGCCGGAAATCTAGGTCCACCTTTGCTGGGAAGGAGGCACTAGCTGGAGTTTGGACGGTAGTGGGATGTTGAGGTCGCTTTGTAGATTTCAGTTTGGAAGCCCCAAACTGTGGGGGTGTCTTTGCCAAGGTCATAACAGAATGGACTCCTCCTCTCTTGCTTGGCTGCTCGACTTGCCCTTACTGGCCGGGCTTTTCAGATAAGTGCATTCATTCCTGCCCATTCAGATCTGCTTTCTTCACTGACCTCGGCAGCAGAGAGGCCAGGTTTGATTGAAATTTCACTTAAGGTGCACAGAGCATCCCTTCCTTGCCGAACTCATCAGCCAGCAATAAATGGAACTTCTTGACAGTTTCAAATTTCCTGCCGGGGAGCAGCTGGTGAATGTTCCTCTGGAGAAGCAGTCTTGGAGAAATTTTATCAGTATCTGGCTAGAGAAAGTATTTTCTACCTCTCCTCTCCTTTCCTCTCTTTCATCCCCCTCTTCTCACCCCCTCTCTTCTCTTCCCCTTCTCGCCCCTCCCCGTTTATCATTGCTCTCTTCTTCTTAGTCTTACCTGTAAAGACTTTGCACTTCTTTCGTCCTTAGCCACTGAAAATTAATTTAGGGACAAGAGAAGGCCTTCTCTACACAGCCTTCTGAGTTACTCATTACTGTCTTTAAGATTCAAAGAGCAACCCTCTTTTTTCAAGGCTTCTCTTAATGAGCCATTTCAGCATCGGACTTCCAATTTTCACCCCTGCCAGAAAACAGCCGCTGGGAAGGTTTGGGAAACCAGTCTCCCTTCCAGAGACTTGTAGCTATTGGGCTGCAGGAGCAATATAATTATTCCCCATTAGTGCTCTATGAAAGTGCAGATGGTGTACAAAGTCCTGATGCTGTTTTGCTTGTCTTTTTTTCACCCTTCCTGAAACATTTTGGTTTATGTCCCTTCATTTCAGAAAACAAGGGTAAGGCCTGGCTCAGTGTATTTGGGTGAATATCAGAGTACAGTATCATAAATTTCCTATATGGAACCTATAATTTCTTTTTATTTACCTAGGCATTTGAAGACACCTATTAGCCTCCAGCAGGAAAATGTGTTAATCACAACTCCCTTTGCTGCTACAGGAAGTGCCTGGTCCCCTCCCAAAATAATAGTCACCTTAAAACAAAGGCAACAGCCTGAAAAATAACGTGGTGATTTCTTTATTAGTGATCCCCAACAAGGCAAATAAAACAGAAGTGTAGATGTCATCTGGAGAAGAGATTTCAGACCTTGGCTAAGCTCCACCATCCCTTTTACCAAACCGTTTTGTTTTCTCTCCAGTTCTCCTCCGCTCTGGGTCTGTTGGAGATTAGAAGTATTTCTGACATGCTGTGCAAATATATGCAAATTCATTGTGAGTTGTCATCAACTCCACTTTCCCCCATGTGGCTGGGCTGCCTGTGTAGTGCTGGGCTGCTGGCCTCCTGGAATCGCAGCAATATGGCCTGTGCACCCTGTGCCAGGAGCCATTAGCAGCCTTGATGAATCGGATTAGGGAGCTCTGATGGCTCCATGGTGTGAGTGAGTGGTACCCGGGCTTCTAGGCTGTGGAACAGCACAAAGCAATGTCAAAGGCAGAGGGAAAGATGCTGATTTCCACTGATTTTTAAAATATCCACTTGGTTTCCCAATTTTACTTTCATATATATGCAGCCACAGTAGAAATTGGCTATCATGACAGCAGTGATTATCTGATGATGTCCTTATACATGCATATCTTTTAGTGCCGGTCTTTTAAGTTGATTGCTGCTGAGATTTTCCAGAGGAGCACATCCTGATGTGTGTGTGGGCAGGCGTGTGGCTCTCTGTGTATAAACACATGCAGAGTGTGAGCCACACAAAGGTCAACATTACATTTGCATATTAATTCCAAATAACCAACATGTGACTCCTAAAATGGGCATCCTCAAGCAACGGGAAAATTGTCTTGATTTTCTTGAGATTGTTTTGGGTCCTCCCATCCTTTCCTTTAAGGTTTTTCCTATCTTCACTCACCCTCATTGGCCTGTTTGTAGGGGCCAATGAGAGAGGAAGAGTGGGTTCTGGGTGGGTAGGAGAATCCGAAAGGAAAAGGTATGGGTAACTGGAAGAGAATTTTAAGAACTTACGTGACTACCACCACCTTCAAATACAACTCTTCAATTGAGAGCAGAGGATTCTTTGCTAGATTCCATTCTGTTACCTCTCTTGCCCATATATCACCATGCAAACAGTAAAAAGGTGAATGTTGGACTCACATAGGACTTTTATGTAATTGTTATAACTAATTAAGAGTCATAATTATTTCCCACTTTGGAACAAAGCCCTTTCTAACACCCTACTTATTATGCCATCACCTGGAGTGCATATGAATAAATTCCTGCTGCTACTCACCCTGAAGCTGCCCAAGGAAGAAGCAGCTCAAACAAATCTTAGCCCATGCATTTGGAGAGGCTGCCCTAATGACTCACTGATGGTTATTGAGAAACAGATTATCTCTGTGGATGTCTGAAAGAGAAGGGAATGGTTTCAAGGGCTTAGCAGTCTCCAGAGAATATATTACCAAAGATTCCTCTATGACTGTGCCCTATTAAAAGGTATGGAAAAACAACCTGGATTCTGGGTCCCTGTAAAAGGCTCCAATCTGCATTTATCATTGAATCTGCATCATCTTAGGCTTACACTTCAGTTATGATGACAATACGGGGCTTGACAATTCTGTCATATTTTTGATATTTAACTGATGTATTTTTTTAATTTTTAAATTTTATTATTTCAATAGGTTTTTGGGGAACAGATAATGCTTGATTACATGAAAGGTTTTTTAGTGGTGCTTTCTGAGATTTTGGTGCACTCATCACCCAACCAGTGTACACTGTACCCACTGTGTAGTCTTTTATACCTTGCTGCCCCCAACCCTTTACCCTGAGTCCCCAAAGCTTATCATTCTTATGCCTTTGCATCCTCATAGCTTAGCTTCCACTTACAAGTGAGAACATATGTTGTTTGGTTTTCCATTCCTGAGCCTCTTCACTGGATGGAGTCTCCAGTTCCATTCAGGTTGCTGCATATGCCATTAATTCATTCCTTTTTATGGACGAGTAGTATTCATGTATTTATATACCACATTTTCTTTATCCACTCATTGATGGGCATTTAGGCTGGTTCCATTTTTTTGCAATTGTGAATTGTGCTGCTATAAACATGCGTGTGCTAGTATCTTTTTCATATAATGACTTCTTTTCTTCTGGGTAGATACCTAGTGGTGGGATTGCTGGATCAAATGGTTGACCTACTTTTAGTTCTTTGAGGAATCTTCACACTGTTTTCCATAGTGGTTATGCTAGTTTACATTCCCACGAGCAATGTGAAAGTATTCCCTTTTCACTGCATCCCCACCAATACCTATTATTTTTTGATTATGGCCATTCTTGCAGGAGCAAGGTGTATCACATTGTGTTTTGATTTGCATTTCCCTGATAATTAGTGATGCTGAGCATTTTTCCACATACTTAATGGCCATTTGTGTATCTTCTTTTGAGAATTGTGTGTTCATGTCTTTAGCCCACTTTTTGATGGGATTGTTCTTTTTTTTCTTACTGATTTGAGTTCTCTATAGATTCTGGATATTAGTCCTTTGTCGGATGTATGGATTGTGAAGATTTCCCACTCTGTGGGTTGTTTGTTAACTCTGCTGCTTATTTCTTTTGCTGAGCAGAACTTTTTAGTTTAATTAAATTCCATTTATTTATCTTTGTTTTTGTTGTATTTGCTTTTGGGTTCTTGGTCATGAAGGCTTTGCCTAAGCCAATGTCTAGAAGTGTTTTTCCTATGTTATCTTTTAGAATCTTTATGGTTTCAGGGTCTTAGATTTAAGTCTTTGATCCATCTTGAGTTGATTTTTATATGAAGTGAGAGGTGAGGATCCAGTTTCATTCTTCTACGTGTGGCTTGCCAATTATCCCAGCACCATTTGTTGAATAGGGTGTCTTTTCCCCACTTTATGTTTCTGTTTGCTTTGCCAAAAGTCAGTCGGCTGTAAGCATTTGGCTTGATTTCTGGGTTCTGTTCCCTTGGTCTAGGTGCCTATTTTTATACCAGTTCCATGCTGTTTTGGTGACTATGGCCTTATAGTATAGTTTGAAGTTGGGGGGGTGTGATGCCTCTAGATTTGTGGTTTTTGTTGTTGTTGTTGTTGTTTGTTTTTTACTTAGTCTTGCTTTGACTATGCGGGCTCTTTTTTGATTCCATATGAATTTTAGGATTGTTTTTTCTAGTTAAGAATGATGGTGGTATTTTGATAAGAATTGCATTGAATTTGTAGACTGCTTTTGGCAGAATGGTCATTTTCACAATATTGATTCTACCCATCCATGAGCATGGGATATGTTTCCATTTGTTTGTGTTGTCTATGATTTCTTTCAGCAGTGTTTTGTAGTTTTTCCTTGTAGGAGACTTTGATGTTCTTGATTAGATATATTCCTAAGTATTGTATTGTATTTATTTATTTATTTATTTGCAGCTACTGTGAAAGGAGTTGAGTTCTTGATTTGATTCTCATCTTGGTCACTGTTGGTGTATAGCAGAGCTACTGATTTGTGTACATTAATTTTGTATCCTGAAACTTTGCTGAACTCATTTACAAGTTTTAGGAGCTTTTTGGATGAGTCTTTAGGGTTTTCTATGTATACGATCATATCATCAGCAAACAGCAACAGTTTGACTTCCTCTTTTCTGATTTGGATGCCCTTTAGTTCTTTCTCTTGTCTGATTGCTCTGGCTAGGACTTCCAGTACTATGCTGAGTAGAAGTGGTGAAAGTGGGCATCCTTGCCTTGTTCCTGTTCTTAGGGGGAATGTTTTCAACTCTTCCCTGTTCAGTATAATGTTGGCTGTGGGTTTGTCATAGATGGCTTTTATTACCTTAAGGTATGTCCCTTCTATGCCGATTTTGCTGCAGGTTTTAATCATAAAGGGATGCTGGATTTTGTCAAATGCTTTTTCTGTATCGAGATGATCACATGATATTTGTTTTTAATTCTGTTTATGTGGTGTATCACACTTATTGACTTACATATGTTAAAACATTCCTGCATCCCTGGTATGAAACCTACCTGATCATGGTGGATTATCTTTTTAATATGCTGTTGGGTTTAGTTTGCTAGTATTTTGTTGAGGATTTTTGCATCTGTGTTCATCAGGGATATTGGTCTGTATTTTTCTTTTTTTGTTATGTCCTTTCCTGATTTGGTATTAGGGTGATACTGGCTTCGTAGAATGACTTAGGGAGGATTCCCTTTTTCCTCTATCTTTTGAAATAGTGTCAACAGGATTGGTACCAATTCTTCTTTGAATGTCTGATAGAATTCAGCTGTGATTCTATCTAGTCCTGGACTTTTTTTGTTGGCAATTTTTTAATAACCCTTTCAATCTCACTGCTTGTCATTGCTCTGTTCAGAGATTCTATATCTTCCTAGTTAAATCTAGGAGGGTTGTATACTTCTAGAAATTTATCCATCTCCTCTAGGTCTTCTAGTTTATGTGCATAAACGTGTTCATGGTAGCCTTGAATAATCTTTTGTATTTCTGTGGTATCAGTTGTAATAGCTCTTGTTTTATTTCTAATTGAGCTTATTTGGATCTTCTTTCTTCCTTCCTTGGCTATTCTTGCTAATGGTCTATTAATTTTACTTGTCTTTTTAAAGAACCAAGTTTTTGTTTCATTTATCTTTTGTATTTTCTGTTTTTTTTTTTGGTTTCAGTTTCATTTAGTTCTACTCTGATCTTTGTTATTTCTTTTCTTCTGCTGGGTTTGGGTTTGGATTGTTCTTGTTTCTCCAGTTCTGTGAGGTGTGACTTAGATTGTCTATTTGTGCTCTTTCAGACTTTTTGATGTAGGCATTTAATGCTATGAACTTTCCTCTAGCATGCTTTTTGCTGTATTCCAGAGGTTTTGTCATTATTATTGTTCAGTTCAAAGAATAATTAACTTTCCATCTTGATTTCATTGTTGACCCAATGAGCATTCAGGAGCAGGTTATTTAATTTCCATGTATTTGCATGCTTTTGAGAGTTCCTTTTAGAGCTGATTTTCAGTTTTATTTCACTGTGGTCTGAGAGAGTACTTGATATAATTTTGATTTTTTAAAATTTAGTGAGACTTGTTTTGTGAGCTATTGTATGGTCTATCTTGTAGAATGTTCCATGTGCTAATGAATAGAATATATATTCTGCAGTTGTTGGGTAGAATGTTCTGTAAACATCTGTTAAGTCCATTTGTTGTCCATTGTTTAAGTCCATTGTTTCTTTGTTGACTTTCTGTCTTGATGACCTGTCTAGTAAAGTCCCTTACTGTTATTGTGTTGTTATCTATCTCATTTCTTAGGTCCAGTAGTCATTGTTTTATAAATTTGGGACCACCAGTGTTAGGTGCATATATATTTAGAATTGTGATATTTTCCTGTTGGATTAGTCCTTTTACCACTATATAATGTCCCTCTTTGTCTTTTTAAACTCCTGTTGCTTTCAAACAAACTTTAAAACTTTAAAACAAGCTTTAAAACTTTAAAACAAGCTTTAAAACTTTTTAAACAAACTTTAAAAGTTTGTTTGGCCTAATATAAGGTTTGCTACTCCTGCTCACTTTTGGTGTCCATTTGCATGGAGTATCTCTTTCCACCCCTTTACCTTAAGTTGATGTGAGTACTTATGTGTTAGGTGAATCTCCTGAAGACAGCAGAAACTTGCTTGGTGAATTTTTATTCATTCTGCCATCTTGTATCTTTTAAGTGGAGCATTTAGGCCATTTACATTCAATGTTAATATTGAGATGTGAGGTACTATTCTATTCATCGTGCTATTTGTTGCCTGAATACCTTATTTTTTCATTGTGTTATTGTTATATAGGTCCTGTGAGATTTATGCTTTAAGAAGGTTCTATTTTGATGTATTTTGAGGATATGCTTCAAGATTTAGAGCTCCTTTTAGCAGTTCTTGTAGTGTTGGCTTGGTAATGGCAAATTCTCTCAGCGTTTGTTTGTTTGGAAAAGACTGGATCTTTCCTTCATTTAGGAAGCTTAGTTCTGGTGGATACAAAGCTTAGCTGATAATTGTTTTGTTTTGGAGGCTAAAAATAGGACCCCAATTGCTTCTAGCTTGTAGGGCTGAGAAATCTGCTGTTAATCTGATAGATTTTCCTTTATAGGTTACCTGATGCTTTTGCCTCACAGCTCTTAAGATTCTTTTTCTTGTCTTGACTTTAGATAACCTGATGACTATGTATGTAGGTGATGATCTCTTTGCAATGAATTTCCCAGGTGTTCTTTGGGTGTCTTATATTTGGATATCTGGATCTGTAGCAAGGCTGGGGAAGTTTTTCTCAATTATTCCCTCAAATATGTTTTCCGAACTTTTAGATTTCTCTTTTTCTTTGGGAACACCAATTATTCTTAGGTTTGGATATTTAACATAGTCCCAAACTTCTTGGAGGCTTTGTTCATTTTAAAAAATTCTTTCTTTGTCTTTGATGCATTGGGTTAATTCAAAAGCCTTGTCTTCGAGCTCTGAAGTTCTTTCTTCTGCTTGTTCAGTTCTGCTGCTGAGATTTTCTAGTGCATTTTTTATTTCTCTAAGTGTGTCCTTGATTTCCAGAAGTTGTGATTGTTTTTTATTTATGCTCTCTGTTTCACTGAAGAATTTTTCTTTCACATCCTGTATCATGTTTTTGATTTATTTAAGTTGTACTTCATCCTTCTCTGGTGCCTCCTTGATTAGATTAATACTTGACTTTCTGAATTATTATTCTGGCAAATCAGAGATTTTGTCTTGGTTTGGATCCATTGCTGGTGAGCTGGTTTGATCTTTTGGGGGTGTTAAAGAAGGTTGTTTTGTCATATTACCAGAATTGTTTTTCTGGTTCCTTCTTTTTTGGGTAGCCTATATCAGAAGGAAGATCTTGGATTCAAGGGCTGCTGTTCAGATTCTTTTGTCCCAAGGAGTGCTATTTTGATGTGGTGTTCTCCCCCTTCCTCTAGGAATGGGGCTTCCTGAGAGCTGAACTCTAGTGATTGTTTTTGCTCTTCTGGGTCTAGCCACCTAGTAGAGCTACTGGGCTCCTGGCTGGTGCTGGGGAATGTCAGCAAAGAGTCCTGTGATATGACCCGTCTTCAGGTCTTCCAGTCGTGGATACCAGCACCTGCTTTGATGGAGGTAGCAGGGGAATGAAGTGGACTCTGTGTGAGTCCTTGGTTGTTTTATTTAATGCACTGATTTTGTGTTGGTTGGCCTCCGGCCAGGAGGTGGCACTTTTAAGAGTGCATCAACTGCAGTTCTATAGGGAGGATGCAAACTCGCCCTAGGAACAGGTTTCTCAGGTGGTGGGCAGGGCCAAGAACTCCCAAGAGATTATGACCTTTGTCTTTGGCTACCAGAGTTGGTAGAGAAAGACCACCAGCTGGGGGAAGGGATAGGCATTTCTGAGCTTAGCCTCTCCCAGGGCAGGTCTTTCTGTGGCTGCTGTGGGGGATGGGGGTGTGGTTCCCATTCCAGTGGAGTTATACTCCCAGGCGGATTATGGCTGCCTCTGCTGAGTCATACAGGTCACCAAGGAACTGGGGGAAAGCTAGCTGTCATAGGCCTCACCCTGCTCCAAGCAACCTGTAGTCCTAATGGCCTCATTCCCTCCATGCTCCCCCAACAGCACTGAGTCTATTTCCAGGCAGCTGATGACCAGGGCTGAGAACTTGCACCAGACCATGAGCTTCCCTATTGAGAAAGCAAGTTGACTCAGTTTTTGGCATCTCAGGGAGCCTGCAGGGGTAATCCAGTTTCTTCAAAGCATCTGTGGATTCTCTCAGCTTTCCTGGTAGGTTCCTGCAGTCGTTTTTGGAGCAAATGTTCACAGTGTGAGTCTCCACATGCTACTCTGTCTGTCCAAGCAGGAGCTGCAAGCTAGTCTTGCTTCCTATCATATCTATGACTCTTTAGCAATTGAAAGTCTAAAGCCATCATTCATCTCCTCTTGCCATGATATCTAAATATAAATATGTATTTCACATGTCTCCTAACTGGCAAGAAATGCCCGTCAGTGGAATTTTAGTTTCCATCACCCGTGAAAGAAGGAGCAAGCCACTGCCAAAAGGTGGTCACTCGGCCTCTTGGGCCCCAGTTCTAGAAGCTCTGGATAGTGACTGCCTGTCGTTGGGGTGCTCAAAATCTCTTTGTGCTTGAAGTTCTCAGAGAGAACATATATCCTAGCTAGTTCTGAGCTGCTCTTCCTGTGGACACCCTTCAATCACCTCTTCAGGGAAGAGCCTGTCTCTCCCATCTGTCCCACAGAGAGACTCTCCTCAGACTGACTTATGATTCTCTCACACTTCCTCGATTTTAGCTCCTACTAGTGGCATTTTGTGTGGCATATTTTGTGTTTGCACATAAAATAGAATTCAAGCAAAGACTTGAAAGAATTAATAACCATCTGGTGACTCTGTCACACCCATAAAATCCTAGTATAATTTAAAAATATATATAGTTTTTGAATTCATTTGTTGAAATGTTTAAATAATGTTTTCTTGGTATAAAAGAACAACAATGGGGTGCCTAAAAGTGCTCCAAAGTGAATTGTGTACACGACCTATTCTATATTTGGAGTTAGATTTCTTCATCACACCTTTCCACGTTTGTTGGAAATCTGTTCACAATTGCTGGAAATCTGTCCAGCTGCTTTCATGTGATATGCTAATAAATAGGCAAGTGCCTTAGTCTGTTTTCTGTTGCCTATAACAAAATACCTAAAACTGGATAATTAGGAAAGAAAAGAAATTCATTTCTTACAGTTATGGAGGCTGAGAAATTCAAGGTAGAGGGGCTACATCTGGTGAGCACCTTCTTGTTAGTAGGGACTCTGCTGAGTTCTGCAGTAGGACAGGGCATCACAATGGTGAGAGGCCGAGTCTGCTAGCTTAGTTCTCTCTTCATCTTCTTTTTTTCTTAATTAAAAAATTTATTAATACATAATATGTGTACATACTTATGGGGTACATGTGATATTTTGTTGCATGCATAGAATGTGTAATGATCAAGTCAGGATATTTAGGGTGCCCACCACCTGGGGAAGTTATCACTTCTATGTGTTGCAAACATTTCAAATTCTCTCTTCTAGCTGTTTAAAAATATACAACACATTGTTAACTGTATTCACCCTACTCTACTTTCCACCATTAGAACTTAGTCCACCTATCTAACTCTATGTTTGTACTAATCAACCAACCTCTTTTATCCCCTTTACCCACCCCACGCACCCTTCCCAGCTCCTGGTATCTATCATTCTACTCTCTACATTCATAGGATTCACCTTTATAGCTCCTACAAATGAGTGGGATTATGTAATATTTGTCTTTCTGTGCCTGACTTATTTCACTTAGTATAATGAACTCCAGTTCTATCCATGTTGCTGAAAATTACATTATCTCATTCTTTTTATGGCCATATAGTAATCCATTGTGTATTTGTGTCACATTTTTAAAAATCCATTCATCCATTGGTGGACACTTAGGCTAATTCCATATCTTGGCTATTGCGAATTGAGCTGCAATAAACATGGGGGTCAAGTATATTTTTGATACACCAACTTCTGTTCCTTTGGATAAATACCAAGGAGTGGGATTGATGGATCATATGGTAGTTCTAATTTTAGTTTTTTGAGAAATCTCCATACTGTATTCTACAATGGTTGTACTAATTTACATTCCTAGCAACAGTGTATCAGCTCCCTTTTCTCTGTATCCTTGGCAGCTCTGTTATTTTTTTGTCTTTTTAATAATAGCCATTTTAACTAGAGTAAGATGATATCTTATTGTGGTCTTGATTTTCATTTCCCTGATGATTAGTAATGCTGAGCATTTTTTTTTTCATATACTTATCAGCCATTTCTATGTTTTCTTTGGAGAAATGTCTATGCATGTCCTTTGCCCCCTTTTTAATGGGGTTGCTTGTTCTTTTGCTGTTGAGTTGTTTGAGTTCTTTTTATATTCTGAATATTAGTCCCTTGTTAGATGAACAGTTGGCAAATATTTTTTTTTCCATTCAACAGGTTGTCTCTTCACTCTGTTGTTTCCTTTGCTGTGCAGGAGCTTTTTAGTTTAATATGCTCCTATTTGTCTATTTTTATTTTTGTTGCCTGTGATTTTGAGGTCTTAGCCATTGTATTAGTCCATTCTCATGCTGCTATGAAGAAATACCCAAGACTGGGTAATTGATAAAGAAAAGAGGTTTAATTGACTCACCATTCTGCATAGCTGGGGAGGCCTCAGGAAATGTACAATCATGGCAGAAGGCACCTCTTCACAGGGCAGCAGGAGAGAGAATGAGTGTTCAGCAAAGGGGGAAGGCCCTTATAAAACCATCAGATCTTGTGAGAATTCACTCACTATCACAAAAACAGCATGGAGGTAACCACTCCCATTATCTAATTACCTCCCACCAGGTCCCTCCCATGACATGCAAGGATTAGGGTAACTACAATTCAAGATGAGACTTGGGTAGGGACACAGCCAAACCATATCAGCCCTAAATTCTTTGCCCAGACCAATGTCCTAAAGTGTTTCTCCTATTTTTTTTTTCTAGCAGGAGAAAAATCCCTAAATACTGCTTATTCTATAACCCAAAGATAACCACTTGATAGTTTCAGGTCTTGCATTTAAGCCTTTAATCTATCTTGAGTTGATTTTTTTCTCTTCTGTTAAAGCCACCAGTCCCACTTCCATGATAACTCATTAATTCATGAATCCACAAATGGATTAATCCATTTATGAGGGCAGAGCCGTTTTGATCCAATCACCTCTTAAGGCCCCACCTCTCAATACTATCACATTGGGAATTCAATTTCAACATGAATTTTGGAGGGGACAACATTCAAACCATAGCAGCATATAATTAGGAAATAATTTTATTTATATATAGACATGAGATATAATGAATAAAGAATAATACCAGGTAGTGCTCAGCGAAATATAAAAAGGTGGGGCAAACTATAGTATTCTATATTTGGTAAGGCCTTAAAAGAGATAGAAGAAGTCTTAAAAATAAGTAGGTAAGCCCCTGTCCTGCTACGTGGTGGGGCATAGGTTTCATTAGTGATGGGTAACATTTATGAGTGCTTACTGACGTCAGTACTGCTCTGAGCATTTCATTTGTGTTTTCTTCCTTGTTTTAAGTATACTTACTAAAGATTGAAAAGGATAAGAATTTGCCCCATTAGATAGCACAGCTAAAAAATCCCAAGACTAGGGTTTGAACCTCAGGAGTCTACATTGCAATTCTGATCACTACCTGGGGTTAGGTCAAATTTCACAGGTTAAAGGCATGGTCCCCCACAAAACTGACCTCATCCCAGATATCAGCTGCAAGCTCAAGAAGGTCACAGACTGCCCATACCTCTGACAAACTGAATTTGAGTGTTCCCATGACCTCCTCAGCTTTGGCAATTCACTAGAACAACTCAGAGAACTTAGGAAAACACTATACTTATTATTACAGTTTTTACTGTGAGTGATGCAAATCAGGACCAGACAAAAGAATAGAAGCACAGGGCAAAGGAGAGTCCAAACATGGTTATCTTTGGAACGTGTCACCCTCCCAGCACAATTAACAAAGAATCTCCAGTGAGCTTCAGCGTTCACAGTCTTTATTGTGATTTCATTATGTAGGCATGGTTGGTTGAATCATTGACCATGTGACTGAATTCAATCTCTAGCCCCGAAATCCTTCTCTGATAATATATGGTTCAAAGCCCCAACCCTATAGTCACATGGCTGGTCTTTCCAGCAGGGCAGGCCCCAATCTATAAACTCTCTAGGGACTTACCTGAGTCACCTCATTAGCATAAACTCAGATGTGGTCTGAGGGTCCACTTGGAATAATGAAGACACTCCTACTACTTGGGAAATTCCAAGGGTTTAAAGGCTCCATCCCAGGAGCCAGGGACAAAGGCCACACAAATTCTTTATTTTACAACACAGTCACCCTAGTGGTAAGGGAACTTGAGTCTCATCAAAGGACTTCAGAAGACTCTCAACCTCCTTCTCTCCTGAGGCCCAACATTAAACAGTAAGCTCCACAGTAAGGCTCCTGAAGGAACATAGACTTCTGTTTCTGAGGTCGTGCCTGAGCTCTAGCTGGGTGGGTTAGTAGAAGGGCTGCCCTCCGAGAATTGGAGACTAAATGCTCAGGGTCCTCAGAAGTTTCCTAACAAGAGGGCACAGATTTGCTCTGCACAGACTGGAAGCCACATATTTGGACAGCAAACACCTCCATGCATTGAAATGACTAACAAGCCAGAGGAGCCTTTCCTAGAGGTGGAGGACAGCATCTTGTTAAGTGTACTAAAAACCGTATCTGTAAATCAGCTGCCGTTTAAAGCAGTTAGCAGTCGCTTACCACCATGGGCAATAAGCATATGCTGGGCTACACCTGCCATCAGCTACAGGGAGCCTCAGAGAGATTCCTGGTTCACCATTTCACAGACAGAGACATTGGTGAAGGATATGGGTCACAGATGGCCTGGGACAGAGAAATGTCTGCTCCAACCTTATGTTCCCAGTTGTCCACCAGTCCATACACGTTGGACTAGGAGACTCAGAACTTCTAGGGTACAGAACTCTGGGTGCTTGGACTACTCATTAAATTCACAAGCTCTTTGGTCTCCTAGAAGAAGGAAGCAGATACAGGGGATGGGGCCCCATGGAAATCCAGAGAGGCCAGGCTGTGCTGACGGGAGACGGGCATCAGAAACTGCTGGGGTGGGTCCAAGAGCTGGGAAACCAGAGAAAAGTGTTTCCGGAAGCTTTACTAATCATTCCTTCTCCCCAGCATGACTTATTCCCTCTCACCTGCAGGCCTTAGCCTGACAGATCAGTATGCAATGAGTCTCTCACTCTACCTATAGGGAGTGGATAGTAACCAGCTCAATATATGTTGCCTGGGTTTTAGGGAAACAAACACATTTCTGATTGTTCAAAATAATATATGAGCATTAGAGAGAAAATAGATGCACAGAGCAGGACAAAATCCCTAAATGCTGCTTATTCTATAACCCAAAGATAACCACTTGATAAATTTGATATTTCTCCATCTGAGACCAACGCTAACCTAATCTCAAATATCATATACACACTCACACACACAGACACTCACTCACTCACACATGTCCCTCACTCTCCGGTTGCTCCTTGTCTGAACTTAGGAACTATGAATACATTCAGACATAGAGACATACTTATAAGTAGTATTTGAATAACTACATTTTCATTCCTCAAAAAATTTTTAAAACAAAACTTGGATAGTTGTGACCTTGCGTAAATTCCTTAACTGCTCTGACTTTCAGGTTACTCATCTGTGAATAGGTATAATGACCCCTGCCTCACAGAACTGGCTATTAGAAGGTCTGAAAGAGACAAAAGCCCTGAGGCACTGGCATTGTACATGTGGTGCAGCAGGGACCCAGGCACCATTAGTTCTCCCTCTCTCACTCGATCCTCTCTGGCTCCAATAGGTCATCCCAGCCCCACCTTGACTCACCTGTCTGCAAGCATCTGCTCATGGTCCTGAAGCACCTAGATGGATAATTCATGGGCCAATCTCAGAGAGGAGAGGACTGTGTATGGCTGGTAGGAGAGGGGCTCTTGGAAGCCATTTGCCATGGGTGCAGATGGCATAAAGGAGGGGAGGAGAGAGGCATTTCCCAACCAGTAACTTTAATATTTTCAAATCCATATATCTCTAACTATGACTGAGAGGCTCAATGGAGCCATTGGCATGGATCAAATGAGCTAGTGGTTGAGACGGTTGGTCGTAACATTTGTAAGCATAGTCCTGACAGGCTACTTGAATTTTGACTCCCTGCAAGTTAAGCACTGGGATGGTTTTTGTGAAGCAGGTTCACTGGGCGCTGGTTACCTACTTGTCTGTGTCCAGTGAGACAAAACACTCACATACACGACCTGAAGTGGGCTTATTGTTTGCAGGCAGGCAGCAAGAGACCACAGAAGCCTAGGATGTAATTTAAGCCAGTCTCCCCAGGTTCAGGAAAGCTGTCTGGGGCTGCTAGTCTCATCTACTCATGCCCCACCTGTACCACAGCTGAGGGACCCCAGAAAGCAGCCTGCCCTCAGTTTTATACTTTGGGGCTCTTGGAATCACTGGGATAAAGTGTTGAAGGACATACTGTTTTTCAGGGTTGAGGGCAGGCTGAAACAGAGCCTGGACTATTCCAGCCAGTTCCTCCCTATTTAAGGTTGTTGCAATCTTAGCACAGTTTCCAAGTGTTCTTGAGAATCACAACTGAGAAAGGGGGAGAACTGGGTTGGTCTAAGGCCACCCAGAGAATAGTCCTGCAATTTTGACTGCTCTATGGAGTTCAGCTCTTTTTGTTCATGGTTCTATTTTGTTTACTTTACTGCCATAATATATCCGATAAAATGGGTAAAGAACATTGATGTTATAATATACAAAATGAATGAGGAGCATAATCGTGATGACAGTTCTTCAAACATGCCTCAAGATGATCTTTACCTGATTGTATGTTGCATTTATTTGCTTACCATCTGTATGTAGTATATAAGGATAGCTCCTGAACTCCCAAAGGCAGTGTTAAAAAGAGAAAATAGAATGATGATTATAACCAATCTGAATTTTCATTTATTCAGATTAAAGGGTTTCTTTATCCAAAATGTATTATTTGCAGACATACCAAAAAGGAAAACAAAAAAGCCTAAAGCATAAACCTCTTCTATCTCATTTAAAAGGAAAAACACACAAAATATAAAAATTAATGAGTTTCGTTTTAAAGTGAACATTGCAAGAATTCCCAGCATCCCATCGTGAAGCAAGGTTTGCATGTTTCTGATGCACCATCATTTAGTTAAACTTCAATCTGCATTTTCATATAGATTCAGTCTCCAAACCAAACCTGATATTTTATAACACTTTGGAATTTATTGCCAACAAATCATGTTTTTCTAACATAATTAATCTAAAGTAAATTAAACTGTGTGCTTCACTTGGCAAATGGAAATAAGTAAAAATCTGACTACATATTATGAATATTATTAAATACAATTAAAAATAAAAGGTATAATACATTCTTCAATACTACACTAATTTGAATGAAATATTTTAAGCTTGAAATCAGTTCTGTATGATATTCTAAACAAAAATGACAAAATGGTTTTTAAAATTCCGGCAGTTGGTAAGATTGTATGTTAGTGTGAGTAGGGTTCACGAATCAAAAAATGTAGTGCTGAGGGAGAACTCTGACTCTTTGGACAAGCTTGTGGTGTGGCTAATCAGAGAAGTGTTATATTTGCTGCGGAAGGTGATTTTTTCTAAAGTAGCCAGGTGAGGGTGCAGGACCATTTGCTGTCTTGGTAAATAACAGCAAACACTGACTTAATATGTACTACGTGCCAGGCATTATTGATTAAGCATTTATTGGTGTTAGCTATTTAACTCTACCAACCACTCTGTGAGGCAGGCATTGTTGCTAATGTCATCCCCATTTTACAGATGAGGAAACTGAGAGCCAAAGTCCAAGCAAAGTGATGACTCAAGTCCAGGCTATCTGACTCCAGACTCTATATATTGAACCACTGTGCTACGTGCTTATCGCAAAGTGCACGAACTCATAGTTGACTTCTCATAATACGTGGGTTTGTCATTGTTCCTCACCCTCACCCCTAGTCCCCAATCCCCAGACAAACACCTTGTCATTGTCAGGTGAAAGAAGCTGATCCTGTGTTCACCTGGGGGCTCCCTTTTTCCTCTTCCAAGGGTGTTAGGCTGTACCTTGGCTCTCTGTCAGTCTAGGGCTAAGAGTACAACTTGGGGTAATTATGTGTTTCTTCATTCTTGCCTCTATGCTGGTGTACATGTAAACTTGGTAGGAGCTGCTGAACTGTAAGTAAACCTAAGGCGTATGGATTATTAGGGAGGTATTGAAGCATTTGCTGGAAGAATAGGCCCAGTTTACCAGAGTTGGCTCAGCACACATCCCCAGGTCAGTCGTGGGGAAAGTTTAAGGGATTCTGAAAGAGATACTCATGGAGAGATGAGGGCACCGAAAAGGATAAGGGGGGGTACAGCCCCCTTCTCCCTGGTACCCTAATGGCCTCCAAACACTCATAGTCCTCTCCACAAGGGTGTGTTCTGGGTGTGCTTGGTGGTTATGGTTTGTCCTTGTAGAACCACCTCAGGCAGATCAGAGGTTGGGGATTCCAGTTTCAGAATCAGGTTGGAATCCTCCCTCTACTCTTTATCAGCTATGTGACCTCAGGAGAGTTACCTCATCTCCCTGAGCCTCTGTGATCTCATCTGTACTAGGGACTTAACAATAGTTTTCACCTAATGGAGTTGTTGTGAAGATTGAATAAGAATAAAGTACACACTAGTGCCTGGCTCAGAGTAATTACACAGAGTGCAGTCATACATTTATGCATACTGCATTTAGAAGCTTGCTGTCACTCCCAATACATAGATACTTTTACAGTACACACATGTATTCATGCATATTTCAAGTATTTCTTATTTTTTATCCCTCTGGATGGCTGGGAAACTTAGACTTGCCAATTAATATTTTCATTCTTTATTGCTGCATAACAACTACCCCAAAACATTGTGGCTTAAAGCACCCATTATTTTGTTATCTTTCATGATTCTACGGGTTGACTGGGCTTAGCTGGGCAGTCCTTCTGTGCCCATATGAAGTCAGCTTGGGCTGCAGTCACCTGGGGATTTAGCTGGGCTCCTGGGCCAGTTCTGTTCAAGATGGCTCAATCGCACAGCTGCACTACATGTGGTCTCCGTGTGACACATGGTTGGGTTCCAGTAAGATGTGTCCCAGGAGTGACCATTCCAAAAGGCCCAGGTAGAAGTTGCAAGACTTCTTATGGCCTGGCCCCAGAAGTAGGATAGCAACATTTCCACAACATTGCTCAAGAAAACCACTAAAGCCAGTGCAGAATCAACAGTCTGCACCCCGTCTCTACTAAAAATACAAAAAATTAGCCGGGCGAGGTGGCGGGCGCTTGTAGTCCCAGCTACTCAGGAGGCTGAAGCAGGAGGATGGCGTGAACCCGGGAGGCGGAGTTTGCAGTGAGCTGAGATCGTGCCACTGCACTCCAGCCTGGGTGACAGAACAAGACTCTGTCTCAAAAAAAAAAAAAAAAAAAGAGTCTGTGTATTCCACCGCTAGATATCTGGAGTAGCAGGTGTGTCCAGGGAAGGAATTAATGGCGGCAGCTTGGGAAGTCTGTCTACTATGTACACTACACTGACATATGCAAAAGCGCACGTATACTGTTTTGTTATTTTCGCTTTCTCTCTTGTCCCTGGATGGTTGGGAAACTAAGTCTTGTCAATTAACATCTTTGTTCCAGCTTAAGAGTATCCTTTCAGTTTGAATATTAAAACTGAATTTCTTTTTTTAGATGGGGTCACTCTGGCCCCCCGAGTGGGAGTGCAGTGGTGCATTCACAGCTCATGGCAGCCTTGACATCCTGACGGTTAAGGTGATCCTTCCACCTCAGCCTCCTGAGTAGCTGGGACTACAGGCATGCGCCACCATGCCCAGCTAATATTTTGTATTTTTTGTAGGGGTGGGTTTTTGCCATATTGCCTAGGCTAGTGAATATTCAATTTAAACTAAGTTAAATTATCTAATAGAGCTGGTTTGAGTAGCTTCTTTTGGATAACTTGCAGTCCACCTTCCCTCTTTGCTTTTCAAGATGGCCTCTGGGGATGCCCTGATGTCCTGTGGCAGCAGGAGGGTGGGTAATACGGGGATGGGGGTTGGCCTGCTCTCCCACTTTTCCAGTAAAGAAAGGCTGGGCCAGATCTGTGACTATTAAGGCAGCACTGGTCCATCTGGCCTTAGGGGATGCAGTGGGACCCAATTCTGGAATCCCTAGCCCAGCCCACTTGGTTTTGATCTTGACATCTCCACCGATACAGACCTTTGTCCTGTCTCTCCATGTACCCCTACTGTGGCATGTCAGAGCTCCTGGGTCTGTGTTCTACCTCTCCTTCCCCATTGCCTGCCACTGTACACCCTCACCATTGCTCCCACACCAAGTTGGACCCCTTGGCCGGAGTTCTCCAAGGATATCTGGAGCAAGGGATGGTCTGGAGGGTCACAGGCTCCCCCGTGTTAAGCTGAATTTATCTACATCTTTCCCACCTCACCCCTCCTTGAGGTGTGGCTCCCAGATCATTTGTACCTGCCTGATTTCTTCTCTCTAGCTCTGTCCCCCTCTGCCACTTACAGTCCCCAGCCCATTGGAACAGTTGTCAGGCTTTGCAGGCTCCTTGCAGGATGTGCCTCTGCCCTGCAACAGCTCTGCTTAGAGCCTAGCAGGCACAGGTGGAAGGTGCACCCTCTCTACACCGTGGAAGAGATAATGATTACATCCTCTGGACTTGGCCCTAGATATATTAAATAAATGCCAGAGAAATTTAGAAAACTTTCTTGGCAATGTCTAGCAGTCAAGATTCATGTCTCTTAAAAAAACTTTTTAAAAGGCCTATTTTGGTAACAACTTGAACAATCCTTTTTTCTCTCTGAGTTCTTATTTTAACAATCTTAATACTCTAGCCCTATTACCAATAACCTCTGCCATGGTCACCCTACCAGCCAGAGTATCTGCCACTGGCTGACATGGAAGACAATTATTTCGAGGAAATGCACAGTGAAAAACACAGTAATATATTTCCAACAAAACAAAACAAACCTCAAGTTCCGTAACTAGTAGCTACAATTGTGATGACCATTGTCCCCACCCAGATCATTCATTTATTGGTGGCAGGGGCCAGTTCTGGTTACTTTGACGTTAACCTGCCATGTGACTTCAAGTCACCAGCAGTAGGTGGCGTTCTGCCAAGGTTTCCACCACATCGCTAAGGCCCCTTCCAGCCTAAGGCTCCTTCTAGTGACAACCTGTGGACAGTGGGTAAGCAAATGCAAGCTGCTGACCAGCTGACGCTGAGCAGATCTCTTAGTTATTGACTGACCATTTATCCAACCAAGGTTTCCAAGGACTGGGACATTGTCTTTTTCACCACTGTATCCCCTGCAGCTAAAACAGGGCCTGGAGAATAGTATACATTCAATAAATAAATATTTATTAGATATTGAGTGACTGCTGACTCCTTCCCACTGGTCCTCCCCAGACACCTGTCCCACATGTGATGTTTGTCAGGTATCAGAATGCAATATCCCCAAATATGGTACCTTGGCATACTGAATATTTTAAGGTGAAGGAAATTAAGAAGATCACAGAAGCAATAAGGTCACTCTGATCTTCTTCCTGCTTCTTCTCTCCTGAAGTGGGTCATAGAGACTAGAATTCCCCTCGCCCTTTCTTCCTTAAAGCAACTAATAAAACCTAAGAATGTCACTCTCTGACCTCCCTCCTTTCTCCCTGAAGACTTTCATACAACAGGTATCCTGCTATATACCTAGAGGGAAGGAATGTCACACAGAAGCCAAGAAGAATCAGACTAAACAGGGCTTGCTAAGTTCCTCCCTGTTTATTATCATTAAGTCATAACCTTTTGTCCTCTGATTGTATTTCTGCATGACTGTCCATAAAAATACGTGGTTTTCCCTAGGTCTTTGGGTCTTCATTTCTGAAGCCTCCCAGGTCATGTAAAATTTATATGAAGTAAATTTGTATTATTTTCTCCTGTTACTCTGTCTGCTGTTATAGGAGACCCAGCCATCAGCCTTGCAGTGAGTGACGAAAAGATCTTACTTTTTCTCCTCTGTCCTTTGTTTCTACTTTCTGGGTCCTGGCAAGCCCGTGAAGGCTGATGTCTGTGCCCACCTCTTGCTCGCCAGGCTTTTGAGGGAGGGAAATTCTCAGCGTCCTTGGCCATTCTTTACTGGCTTTCATAGTGAGATGTATACCTTGTCAGAGCTGAGGGGGTGCCTCTGAGGAAGGTGGCATGTTCTCTGGCTAATTCAGAGCTTCTCATCAGACAACAGGTCTCTAGGAATGAGGAGCAGACCCTGCTCAGACATTGGGAGCAGCAAGATTCCTAGAATGAGATGGAATGGTCCACAATATGGAATATGCACTCTAGGCTGGTGGTTCACCTCAGGAGGTGGCCTTGGGTGTTCAATACAGGACAGGGAAGTGCCAAAAATGATAGAGGGTGTCTTGGGGGATGGCGTGCAGATAGCTGACATTTCCTATTCTTAATATCTCTCAGCATAAAGCAAAGAACATACAATGTCAGTGGGGGCTCACCTGAGGCCTGTTAGTTCAGAAGTTCTCTGTATTTTTCTCTGTATTTTTCAGCCGGCCACACTCTGATAACCTTCAGGAAATGTATTCTCCCATTTGTACCTACAGTTACCTCCTAGGTAAAGCCAAGCTGGGTCATGGGTGATTTGCTCCCTGCTTACAGCTGGAACTCTCTTTCTTCTTCCACTGGCCTGTGATGGGCCAACATAATAGAACCTTAACACTCACTGGGATACCTAGTGCAGCACCTAGCACAGGTGGGCATTTGAGGAATGTTTGTGGAATGAATGAATGAAAGAAAGGGCAAGAGGGAGGATGAATGAGAGGGAGGAAGAGAAGTAAAGGAAAGAGAAAGGAATGGAGAAGAAAGATTATTTCATATTGGTGATACCAGTGCTCATTTAGAAGTCTCTAAATTTTTGTAATAGCAAATGATTAAAAATAACACCAATGTCCATCTGTAGGGTCCTGGCTAATTAACTAACTGTATAATAAAATGCACATTTTTTTTAAAAAAAGCGGACACTCTTCAGGTATTGGTATGAAGAAGTTCTCAAGGTACTAAATGCAAAAGGCAAAGTCACTCCGTGTGTGTGTTTAGGGTTGTGTATGTGTGTGTATTAGGCTACTTCTGTGTCAAAAAAGAGAGGAAAAATAAGAATATTTTATATATTTACATGGGTCATATAAACAAACTATGAAAGAGTATACAGGACCCTAATAAAAATAGTTACCATTTTGGGAGAGGTTAGTTGGGGGAAGGAAAGGAGGAAGAAACAGGAGGAAAACTTTTCACTAGCTCTTGAAAATGGTTGTGCCTGGAAATATATTACTCTTGCCAAGGTTGTAGTTTAAGTCCCTCAAGTCAGGGGAGCATTCTGGTTGAATTTCCTCTATCTAGTGCCCTGCGAAGCATGTGACTAGAGCTCTCCCTTGATCATGGCAAAATTGATTTGATAATAGAATCTGATCTTTCTCATTTTAGCCAAATCTAGCTCATCTGAACCATTGCCCTCCAGTTATAAGGGAGGAAAGGGAGAATGACTCAGCTCAAAGGAACTGCTTAGATATGGATACAGCATGCTACTTCTCATGGTAAATTATGTTATTGATCGCCAAATTTGTGAACAGTTTTTACCTATACAAAGTATTCAGTTTTATAAGTAAATGTTTTTAACCGTTGAAAGAATTGGTAAAATTCAGGAATGGTTACCTCTTGCCAGAATTCTTGGAAAGATGGAAAATCGGAAACAAGCATCTGTTTCACTGCTTTTTCTACATTTATGTCTTTATCTTTGAACAAGTACCTACTGAACACCTATTATGGGTGAAGCTTAGATAAAGAAAGTCAGAAACATATGTGGGTATATTGAAACCGTTGACATTCCCATAGGGGCTTTTTTTCCTTTTTTGCTATGTTTGGGGGGAATGGTTAATTATCATTGCACTATAAATGTATTGGCATAACAAGTGGCTTATATTCTTCACTTTAATAACAATCTGTAATTTCCTGAGTCATAATAAGGCTTTAACATATTAGCTCAGTGAAGACTTGGTCAATGTCTTTACTGAGAAAAATATGTTATGACCTAGCACATTATACCATCCATTATAATGTTCTTGGTCAATAATCATAATTTTATTATAATTATTGAAAGCTAGGGTTTCCCCTCTGTGCAGAGTGTTGTAAAGACAGATGCATGAGATTGTGAAGGATCAAGGTGTTATCCATAATAGCACATTCAGCTGGATTTATGTCCCTCTCCAATTAGAGGACAATCAAGCTCAAATTAATTTAGCTCACAGCTACTCATGAGCAACAGCAAAATCAGCTCACTATAAAAATTGTTCTTGAATTTTATTTTCTCCAACTTGATGAATGTCTATGCACTGCGAGTAATGTGTGTTTGAGGTCTGGTGGTGAGGGGCCTTGAGGGTTGTCTCATCCGCCCCTGTTCATGGGCTCTGTGACAGCTCCGTTCCCTGGTGCAGCAACATTTAATGAGTTGTTAGAGGTCCACAGAGATGGGCTTCCTCTGTTAACTGAGCCTTGACAGTGCTTTTGAGTGAATTTTATGGTCTAAACTGCTGATATAAATATAATGCAAGCCACATACATAATATAAAGTTTTCTAGTAGCCACATTTTAAAAAGTGAAAAAGAAATAGGTGACATTAACTTTAATATATTTTATTTAACTCAATGCAATGTATCCAAACTATTATTTCAATGTGTAAACAACATAAAAATATTAATGCAATAATTTTCATTCTTTCTGTTTTGTAGTAAGTCTTCAAAATCCAGTGTGTATTTTACATTTATGGTACATCTCCAGTACTCAAGCCTCCTTTCAAATGAACAATAGCCACAAGGGACTGGTGGCTTCCACATGGGACAGGATGGGTCTAGACTGAATTTCTTCATTCATAACAAAGCTGCATTTCCCTCTTTGGAGTTTGTAGGTTGAGGCAAGGTGAGCACAGGCTTTGGTTGCTCAATGATGATAAAGAACATGCACAACCTATAAGCAGGAGAAGATACTACATTTTCATCTTTACTGTGAGTCTTGCAAGTCATTGGCAAATTTACAATCTCTGTGAATTGGCTTATGGTCCCTATCACCATCCACCTCCCACACTAATAAAGGCAGAATAGATCCTCATAAATATCCTTTTTCCCCATTATCAGAGCTTCACCAATTGTGGCCTCATAAAAAAAGAAGGTTGTTTATTATTATTATTATTTGTTGACATAAAAAATGCATATTTTTCTGAAGCCTGACTTCCCACTAGTGCTATTGCTTTGACATCAAATAGGGCATGAAGCATATTGTCAAATACATGTTTGGGGAATTAGAAGCCATTGAGTGTTTCATCTCTTTGGCAATGTTCCTGAGGAAAGTGCATACTTAAATCTAGGAGAATATTTTAATTGTTTAATATTGTAAGTGCTTAATAGGTATTCTGAGGCGTAATGCAAGGACTCACTGAACTTGATTACTGAAAAGTAGGAGATGTGTAATGAGAGTCTGGAGCTCGGGGTTCTCATCACTTGGAGACCCTTATACACTAATGAAATGGGATGCCCAGGGTAGGGGCATGGGGGAGTACATGAGGAAGAACAGCCACTGAGATTACCACTCCAATGGATGCAGCTACAAACTAGGCTTCTTGCCAGCACACAAGGCCCTCTGATGACACTCTGATAAGCTTCAGCCTGGCACAATCTCATCATTGCTATTTCCACCCTCTTTCCTCTCAAAGTAAATATGTAGCTATCAGATTCCTGACTGGTCTTTCTGTTTCCAGCCCTGTCCTCCTCAAGTTCATCCTCTACCCAGCTGTCAGAGAGCTCTGTCTAAAATGCAAATGGGACCCCATCACTCACTGCTAAAAGCACTTCGGTGGCTCCCCATTGCCCTTGGATTAGAGACCATGCATTTCTTAACAGTAGCCTACAAGCTGTCCTGTGATCTGGCTTCTCTCGATTTCCTTCTCTTCCCTTCCTCTCTTCTTTCCTTTTTCTGACTTATAATTTATATTCCTACAACTCTGACCCACATTCCTGTAATCAATCCTTTCCTCCCCTCTTTTGGCTTCTTCCCCACCAAATTTTAATTTACTTTCTTTATAAGTCATAAGTCAGCCTTTACCTCCTCCAGGAAGCTTCCCCCACTCCACTCCAAGCAAGGCAAATGCCTTTGATACTGCTATGATACTTGCATCAAATATATGCACATCAATCATAATGCCTATTTGTGTAACCATCTGCCATCTGCATAACACCTTGCCTTTCATTTTTGAATCCTTCATGCCAAGCTCAGTGCCTGATGCTTAGTAGGTACTCAGTAGATGTCTGCTGGTGGGCTGGCCAGGCCCATGATGCAGTGGTTTCTGGGGTTTGGGGAACTGCCTTTCCTCTCTGTTGGAAGATGAGGCATCACCTCTCATTCAGCTCCTGAGATCAGCCTGGGTACTCATTCCCCTACAAGAGGGAACTGATGATGAGACTAAGTCTTCAGCCCAATGCCTGCAGTAGGGTCCTCAGAGGTCTCACTGCCTGCCAGGCATGGTGATGAAAGTGTATTGCTTTGGTTCAGTTAGATGAGGTCTTGGGACCCCACCAGCAATGCAGTGTTTTGAAGGGAGTGGGTAGAGGGAGGATGCCTGAGCAGTCAGGAGTTTAATGTCCATCTTGATGGTGATGAGAGTCATTGAAGCATTTTTAGCAGAGAGTGGGAGAATCAGGTTTACCTGGACCAAGGCTCTTCCAGCCCAACCTCAACTGCATGTTTCTGTATTCCTGCAGTTTCTAAGGGAAGAAATGCAGAGGAAGGGGTCAGAGACAGGGATCTGTGTCAGTTAGAATTGCAGTTGTAAGTAGAAGAAAATTCAAAGAACAGTGACTTAAAAACAAGATTGGGGGTTATTTCTTACCCATCTAACAAGAAGCCTGGAAATGGGCTGTTCAGGGCCAGCACAGTGTTTACCCCTTTGCCTCATTGTCTTAGCACATGGGCTTCGTCCTCATGGTCACAGGATGACTTCGCCTTTCCAATGGGAACAAGGGAGAAAGATGAAGGGTCCAAGGCAAAAGGACAAGCTACCGAATCTATTTCCTGGACAGCTACCCAGTGGCCTCTGCTTGTGCCTCAGTCACGTGGGCACTGCTAGCTGTAAAGGAGCCTGAGAGACATTGCCCCAACAAACTTGAAGTTCTGTGAATAGCGAAAGAACAAATAGATACTGGGCGGGCAACCGGCATTAACACCCTGACTTTCCAACATCTTCCTGAGAGTTTGAATTTATTTTTTCCTGGCATTAACACTCTCTGAATTTACCTTGTTTACTTGTTTGTTGGCTTGTGGTGTCTGACCCTAGAACATATGCTCTGTGAGAGGAGGAGCCTCTTTTCTCTGATTCTGTCCTGCCTGTTTCACCTCTGACTCACACCACAAGGATGGGGGCTCCCACAGCTCCAGGCCTTCAGATCCAGAATGAAAATCCTCGGCTCCATCCCCCAGAGGGATATTTGGAAGCATCTCTCAAAGAGGTAAGGTATCTCTGGTATTTGGCATACAACCAATTTCACCAGACTGGCTGCCTCTCCTCCATCTCTGGAATCTTGTTCTTTTTCTTTTTCCCCCCTTATTAAACAAATTAGCCAAGATGACACTGGATACTGATTAGCAATTTGTATAGCAATAAAAGAAAACTGGCAGAATTCCATTGTTTTGCTCTCCAGTTCTTCATTTCCATTTTTAATGTACTGTGTCTTCATTCATTTGATTGGGTTTCCTTTTCTGTGTATGTCCTTAGTGGAACAAAGTGTTCTTCTTCCCCCAACCCCTCCAATAATTGTGAACATTAAAGAGCTGCTTAAATTGTTCAGTCATTTCATTTTATAATTTGAGTTGGGAGTATTTATGGCTTTTCCTCCCCTTCCCTTTGTGCTAAATCAATAGTTGCTGTGTAAATGCGACTTAAACTGTAGCATGGAGGCAAGCTCTTCTACTTCTAGATCCTTCCCTGTGGCCCCGCCGGCTGGGGGATTTGGAGTCCCTATCTGTCAAAGGCTGTCCTTAGCCTTCTGGTCAGCCCCACGTTGTCATATAAATGATCAGCACACACATCCCCTTCTTGAGGGGAAATGCCCTCTCTGGGCTCCTATGTTAACCTACTTGTGCTTTCAAAATCATAATTTTTCCTCTAAAATGATCGCTCATTTATTTGTCTACTGGAGATTCTGGAGGGAAGGGACTTTATCCTATCCATCTCTGCCTCCCTACAGCCCCCTTGAGAGAATGGTAGACATCAATAGATGCAGGATTTCACTTAATCATCAATTAATGACTGATTGGGAAGAACTGAACAATAACAAAAGCCAAAAGCCAAATGTATTCTCTGTGATAGGCATTGTTCTTAGTTGCTTTAAAGATGTTAACACATTTAATCTTTACAATTACCATTTATGAAGCAGGGATTATTATCCTGATTTCATGGAGGAGGGAAGTAAGCCAGGAAGAGAGATTGAGTAGCTGCTTTAGAGTTACAAGCCCAATATGGGGGACAGCAAGATTGGGCCGATAATTTGGCCCTGGGTAGTGTGAGCATGGAGCCTACCTGCTTAGCCCTTGCAGAGCACAGCCTTCTTGTCTGAGTAGAAGCTGCCATGTATTTATATGACATCTGGGCCAGGAAGCAGAGCCTCCTTCCCTCTCTCTGACTCAGGAGCCTCCATGTGGGGAAACCATTCCAATTCTGTTGACTCCAGCAACCTGCTGAGAATAGATATAAATGCAAATAGCAGGAACTGCATTGATGTGGACCTTCCTTAATGCCTGAAAACTGCCTGGAAGCTGCCACAACAATGTATGCCTCCCCTTGGCATGTGCATGTGGCTACTGGAAGCCCTGGGGGACGAGGCCTACCCCATACAGGGCACAACCCTCTGAAGAGCCTGCTGCAGGTGGCTCTGCCACCACCAACTTACGTAACAAATCACTCCGAGCCATCTTTACTCTGTAAAATGCAAATGTCTGTAGGTGCTGGAGGCAGCCTGCCAAGAATTCCTGTGGCCAGGAATTTCACAAACCAGACATTACTTTTTTAAAAGAGAAAAGACTGAAGTTAGGTATTCACCTGTTAAACATTAAGAACTAAGAACATTAAAAAAGGAGAAAAGTAAAATAAAAAAGACCATCTTTTGTCACCATCGTTTCATAAAAGCATTTTAACTCCCTAAAATATAAGTGGGACTATCTCAGAAAACAGTGAACAATCCATTAAATTGAATTCTGATGGCTAACAGATGAAAAACTCACACTGTCCTTGTTTTGTTCATCCGTTCAGCTTAGACCTGTGAAAATTCTATTGCCCATCATTGAGGTCCAGTTTTTGGGAAAAAGTAATGTAGAAAAAAAAAAGGAGTCCAATCCCAGCCCTGCCATCCACTGCTCGTGTGACTTTGGGCAATTTAGTTAGCATCTTTGATCTTTGGTTTCTTCCTCTGTGAATTGGGAGCTGCTTTTCAGTGCTTTTTAAAGATTAAACAAGGATATGAGGGTGATGTGGTTGCAACATCTGTCACCCCACTGATTGCCAGGGTTGATTTGACTGATCTGGCTGGCTAGACGGGTGTCCCCTTCCTCCCTCTGCTCCATGTGCATCCCTTCTGAAGCTGCACGCTCCGCTGAAGAGGATGACCTTCCCCAACAGGAGAAATGGTCTTTGGTCAAGGGTATATGAGTAGCCGTGCTCCCCTGCTAGAACCTCCACGAACAAGCTCTCAAGATTAAATGAGGCGTGTGTTGAGTGCTCAGAACCTGGGGGAAGAGTTTGGACCATGCTCAGAACTTTCAGAGCAGCAATTCTCAAAATGTGATCCCAGACAGGCAGTATCAGCATCACCCAGGAACTTTTGAGAAATGCAAATTATTGGGCCTCAACCCAGACCTGCTGAATCAGAAATGGAGTGGAGCCCAGGAATCTATATTTTAACCAGCACTCTTGTTGATTCTGATGCATGCTTAAGTTTGAGAACCACCATTGTAGGGAAAGCTGTCATCTCAGTCACAGTGGCCACTGCTGTGGCCATGTGTGGGATCTGTGAGATCTGATAGAGCAGCCAGAACACCTGTGAAGAGGGAACCAAGAGGGCCTTGAGTTTCCCTGGTAATTATTCAGTTCAATCTGCACTTTCTTCACAATCCATCCTTCATGGGAGGAAGCTTTACCTGGACATGTTAAGCATGGGTCACCCACCTACCTGTCAGCATTAGATTCCTCATCTGTAAGCTCAGGACACCTGTGCCCTCCTTCCCACCTAGCAGTGGTGGTGACATTGCTCTGCAGAGAGTGAGGGCTCCCCTCCTCCCATCTAGCTGTCTCTGATGTCAAGATTGCCAGGAGTGGGGACAAGCAACATCCTGCACTTTGCCATTGATCAGCTTTTCTCTGTGTCTCTCATTTTCTCTATTGAGTGACACTTGGAGGTGGGCCTAGTGTCTGCCCAAGTCTGCTGCTACATGATGCTGTCAGCATCTTTGTCCCAAAATACAGCTATAATTGGGTCTCTCCCAAACGAAACAGTCCCTTTACAAGACACCCAGAGAATAAATCCAAAGTCTATCTTGGAACACCACAGCCTCCAAAATCTAGTACCCACTGTCTGAATTTTTAAAAAAATAAATTTTAAAGATATAGGAAGCACAGAGAATAGTAGTATTACATGTACTCAGAAGTCACACTATCACGTTACTGTGTTGTCACATTTATTTTATTATTTTCTAGTGAAGTTATTACAAGTAAAGTCTTCTTTCCCCTCCTTGAATTCATGCTTCAGTCATTTTCCTCTGCGAATCGCTTTATACAGCCCATACTCAAGCCTGACAGGACCATGGGAATTTCCAGTGGAAACTGGTGCCGTACTGCCTCCCTACATTTGTCTGTGTGGGACCCCTGACTGGAATGTCCCCCTACCCATCAGCTGCCCCTGGAATTTGAGAGTTCACTCAAATCCTACTAACTCTTCAAGCACCAGTTGAAATGCCACACCTCCCATGAAGCCCGTGGGTTTTCTTTCCCACTTCTCTTAAACTCCCCCAGCCCTCCCCACTGTCACCTTGAGCTGGGATAACTTTCAAATCTCTGCCTTTGGAGCACAGGATTGATTCAGAGCACGAGGCTGAAGGCTCAGCTTGGCCATCGACTGAGTGTGGGATCCTTGACAGACTCAATGCCCTCATCTGTGAAATGGGGATAATAATGTCTTCTTTGCAGGCTTGAGAGAAAATGTATGACGGCTGTAAGGGATGATCATGCGAGGGATTTTATAAGTAATTCTAGGTAAGGGATCCTTTATGTTTGCTAATGCTCCCTGACTTTTGTCATCATTTGCGGTGATGCATGCACATATCTGAGCTGCCTGAGGACAGAGTGAATCCCTGCCTGATTCACCTTTTATGCTACGCAGAACTCAGTTTGATGCTTTCCCACAATCATGACTCAATAAGGTTGACTGAGGAGTGGGTAGGGTTACAAACACTGTGATCGTTTCTGCCTGTCTTACTACAAGGTGGAGGAATGGGACTTCCCTTTGGCTGTCAGACATACAGCAAGTGCTCACTGTGTGCCAGGCACAGGACTAGCTGGTAGTGGAGGCACAAATATGTTCCAGACATGATCTCCAAGGCCAGTTATAGGCAAAGGTCACGTGTGTGACAAGGAAGACATGTCCCTTCGTGTTGTTTATTCATTGCTTGAGCAGCAGCTAGATGGGGAGAGCTGCTGGGGCCCAAAAAAGGGGGTGGGGGAGCATTCCCTGAGTGCCTGAGATAAATGCTCCATGAAAGTGGACATGGAACATCTCACATGTGTCTTGGAAGCAACCTCCTTCGTGACATCATGACAAGTGGCTTTTCTAGGAAAACGGACCAAATGTGAGCAAAAAGGTCTGTGATCCCAGACCCCAAAATTTCTGAAAATGGGATATTTACTATAACATACTTGGCGGCAAAACCTGGACCAACCTGATGTGAGGCTATTTATGGTATTCATCCTCCTGAGTGTGAAAATCCATGCCTTTGCTGCAGAAATATGTGTGTGTAATGACAGGACACTTCCCCAGACCTTATTGGAGATGTTTTTAGCATGCGGTAGACGCACTGTATCACATTACTAAAATCTGGGAAATTTTGAATTCCTAGAGATATTTGACCCCAAGAGTTTTAGCCATAAGGATTGCAGACCTGTAGAAGCTGCAGCAGGGAGGGACTGCCTTCCAGTCAATCCTGCCTCCCACCAAGTTTTTCTTCCTGTAGGCTCCCAGGCAAATGGTTTTCTCCTACCTGGGGAAGGCCAGCCCCAGTATCTTTAAAGTGCAGGCAGGGCTCAGCTCAACCTGCAGCCAAACCCTAGTGGGATCTTTTACTTAATTCAGAAGTATGTTTTTCTTAATGTGAGAAACACAGCTCAGCATGAGCTTACAGGAAAGGTGGGCTTAGTGTTGCCTGCAGGCATCTTCTGGGCCTTACTGGATGGTTGCACCATCCTGCTGGGCTTAATACCCCACACTGCCCATCTCCCAGAGCACCTGCATACTCTGGGACTTCCTCTGCTGCCTTTCCATGTCCCTGGTGTGTAGGGAAAATGTCCCATTTTCTCAGGGCCCTGATAGCTCCTAAGCTCCTATATTAACTGTGCTCCAGTATTAATAAATGTATAGGTAGCAGGTTTTATATTTTTAGATACCATTTGCACTTTAGCAAATGTACTTTATGCTTTAACCCATAAGGTGACTAATAGAGGGTGTTCAAATAATGTGCTAGACCCTTTTTCAAAAATTAATTCTACCTACTTTGTTTTTTAAATTTTTATTTTACTTTAAGTTGTGGGATACATGTGCAGAATGTGCAGGTTTGTTACCTAAGTATACATGTGCCATGGTGGTTTGCTGCTCCTATCAACCCGTCATCTAGGTTTTAAGCCCCACATGGATTAGGTATTTGTCCTAATGCTCTCCTTCCCCTTACTCCCCACCCACCGTCAGGCCCTGGTGAGTCTCTGTGTCCATGTGTTCTCATTGTTCAACTCCCCCTTAGGAGTTAGAACGTGCTATGTTTGGTTTTCTATTCCTGTGTTAGTTTGCTGAGGATGATGGCTTCCACCTTCATCCATGTCCCTGTAAAGGACATATTCTCATTCTTTTCTATGGCTACATAGTATTCCATGGTGTATATGTACCACATTTTCTTTATCCAGTCTATCACTGATGGGCATTTGGGTTGGTTCCTTGTCTTTGCTATTGTAAATAGTGCGGCAGTAAACATATGTGTGCATGTATCTTTATAGTAGAATGATTTACATTCATTTGGGTATATACCCAGTAATGGGATGGCTGGGTCAAATGGTGTTTCTAGTTCTAGATCTTTGAAGAATTGCCACACTGTCTTCCACAATGCTTGAACTAATTTACATTCCTACCAAAAGTGTAAAAGCATTCCAATTTCTCCACAGCCTTGCCAGCATCTATTGTTTCTTGACTTTTTAATAATCACCATTCTGACTGCTGTGAGATGGTATCTCATTGTGGTTTTGATTTGCATTTCTCTAATGATCAGTGACGTTGAGCTTTTTTCGTATGTTTGTTGGTTACATAAATGTCTTCTTTTGAGAACTGTCTGTTCATATCCTACTCCCACTTTTTATGGGGTTGTTTTTTTTTTTTCTTGTAAGTTGGTTTAAGTTCCCTGTAGATTCTAGATATTAAACCTTTGTCAGATGAGTAGATTGCAAAACTTTTCTTCACTCTGATGATAGTTTTGTTTTGTTTTGTTTTGTTTTGTTTTGCTGTGCAGAAGCTCTTTAGTTTAATTAGATCCCATTTGTCTATTTTGACTTTTGTTACCATTGCTTTTGGTGTTTTAATCATGAAGTCTTTGCCCATGGCTGTGTCCTGAATGGCATTGCCTAGGTTTTCTTCTAGGGTTTTTATGGTTTTGGGTTTTACATTTAAGTCTTTAATCCATCTTGAGTTAATTTTTGTATAAGATTTAAGGAAGGGATTCAGTATCAGTTTTCTTCACATGGCTAGTGAGTTTTCCCAGTACCACTTATTAAATGGGGAATCCTTTCTCCATTGCTTGTTTTTGTCAGGTTTGTTGAAGATCAGATGGTTGTGGATGTGTGGTGTTATTTCTGAGTTCTCTGCTCTGTTCCATTTGTCTATATGTCTTTTTTGGTACAAGTACCGTGCTGTTCTGGTTGCTATAGCCTTGTGGTATAGTTTGAACCCAGGTAGCATGATGCCTCCAACTTTGTTCTTTTTGCTTAGGATTGTCTTGGCTATACAGGGTCTTTTATGGTTCCATGTGAAATTTAAAATAGTTTTTTCTAATTCTGTGAAGAATGTCAATGGTAGTTTGATGGGAAGAGCATGGAATCTCTAAATTACTTTGGGCAATATGGCCATTTTCACAATATTGATTCTTGCTATCTACAAGGATGGAATGTTTTGCATTGTTTTTCCATTTCCATGCACTGATTTTCTTGAACAGTGGTTTGCAGTTCTCCTTGAAGAGGTCCTTCACATTCCTTATAGGCTGTATTCCTAGGTATTCTGTTCTCTTTGTAGTAATTGTGAATCAAAGGTCATTCATGATTTGGTTCTCTGCTTGTCTATTGTTGGTGTATAGGAATGCTTGTGATTTTTGCCCATTGATTTTATATTCTGAAACTTTGCTGAAGTTTTTTATCAGCTTAAGGAGTTTTTGGGCTGAGACAATAGGGTTTTCTAAACATAGAATCATGTCAAATCAATCCTGGGGGTGGAGCCAAGATGACCGAATAGGAACAGCTCCAGTCTAAAGCTCCCAGCATGAGCGATGCAGAAGAGAGGTGATTTCTGCATTTCCAACTGAGGTACTGGGTTCATCTCACTGGGGAGTGCAGGACAGTGGGTGCAGTGCACCATGCGTGAGCTGAAGCAGGCCTCACCCAGGAAGCACAAGGGGTCAGGGAATTCCCTTTCCTAGTCAAAGAAAGGGGTGACAGACGGCACCAGGAAAATTGAGTCACTCCCACCCTAATACTGTGCTTTTCCAACAGGCTTAACAAACAGCACACCAGGAGATTATATCCCACACATGGCTCGGAGGGTCCTATGCACACATAGCTTTGCTCATTGCTAGCACAGCAGTCTGAGATCAAACTGCAAGGCGGCAGCGAGGCTGGGGGAGGGGCGCCCGCCATTGCCGAGGCTTGAATAGGTAAACAAAGCAGCCAGGAAGCTCGAACTGGGTGGAGCCCACCACAGCTCAAGGAGGCCTGCCTGCCTCTGTAGGTTCCACCTCTGGGGGCAGGGCACAGACAAACAAAAGGCAGCAGTAACCTCTGCAGACTTAAATGTCGCTGTCTGACAGCTTTGAAAAGAGTGGTGGTTCTCCCAGCGTGCAGCTTGAGATCTGAGAACGGGCAGACTGCCTCCACAAGTGGGTCCCTGACCACTGAGTAGCCTAACTGGGAGGCATCCCCCAGTAGGGGCGGACTGACAACTCACACGGCCGAGTACTCCTGAGACAAAACTTCCACAGGAACGATCAGGCAGCAGCATTTGCGGTTCACCAATATCCACTGTTCTGCAGCCACCGCTGCTGATACCCAGGCAAACACGGTCTGGAGTGGACCTCCAGCAAACTCCAACAGACCTGCAGCTGAGGGTCCTGACTGTTAGAAGGAAAGCTAACAAACAGAAAGGACATCCACACCAAAACCCCATCTGTACGTCACCATCATCAAAGACCAAAGGTAGATAAAACCACAAAGATGGGGAAAAAACAGAGCAGAAAAACCGGAAACTCTAAAAATCAGAGCGTCTCTCCTCCTCCAAAGGAACGCAGCTCCTCACCAGCAATGGAACAAAGCTGAACAGAGAATGACTTTGACAAGTTGAGAGAAGAAGGCTTCAGAAGATCAACCTACTCTGAGCTAAAGGAGGAAGTTTGAACCAATGGCAAAGAAGTTAAAAACCTTAAAAAAAAATTAGACTTATGGCTAACTAGAATAACCAATGCAGAGAAGTCCTTAAAGGACCTGATGGAGCTGAAAACCATGGCATGAGAACGATGTGACAAATGCACAAGCCTCAGTAGCTGATGAGATCAACTGGAAGAAAGGGTATCAGCGATGGAAGATGAAATGAATGAAATGAAGAGAGAAGAGAAGTTTAGAGAAAAAAGAATAAAAAGAAATGAACAAAGCCTTCAAGAAATATGGGACTATGTGAAAAGACTAAATCTACGTCTGATTGGTGTACCTGAAAGTGACAGGGAGAATGGAACCAAGTTGGAAAACACTCTGCAGGATATTATCCAGGAGAACTTCCCCAATCTAGCAAGGCAGGCCAACATTCAAATTCAGGAAATACAGAGAATGCCACAAAGATACTCCTTGAGAAGAGCAACTCCAAGACACATAATTGTCAGAGTCACCAAAGTTGAAATGAAGGAAAAAATGTTAAGGGCAGCCAGAGAGAAGGGTCGGGTTACCCACAAACTGAAGCCCATCAGACTAACAGCTGATCTCTTGGCAGAAACTCCACAAGCCAGAAGAGAGTGGGGGCACATATTCAACATTCTTAAAGAAAAGAATTTTCAACCCAGAATTTCATATCCAGTCAAACTAAGCTTCATAAGTGAAGGAGAAATAAAATTCTTTACAGACAAGCAAATGCTGAGAGATTTTGTCACCACCAGCCTGCCCTAAAAGAGCTCCTGAAGGAAGCACTAAACATGGAAAGGAACAACTTGTACCAGACGCTGCAAAAACATGCCAAATTGTAAAGACCATCAAGGCTAGGAAGAAACTGCATCAACTAACGAGCAAAATCACCAGCTAACATCATAATGACAAGATCAAATTCACATATAACGATATTAACCTTAAATGTAAATGGGCTAAATACTCCAATTAAAAGACACAGACTTGCAAATTGGATAAAGAGTCAAGACCCATCAGTGTGCTGTGTTCAGGAAACCCATCTCAACATGCAGAGACACATATAGGCTCAAAATAGAGGGATGGAGGAATATCTACCAAGCAAATGGAAAACAAAAAAAGGCAGTGGTTACAATCCTACTCTCAGATAAAACAGACTTTAAAGCAACAAAGATCAAAAGAGACAAAGAAGGCCATTACATAATGGTAAAGGGATCAATTCAACAAGAAGAGCTAACTATCCTAAATATATATGCACCCAATACAGGAGCACCCAGATTCATAAAGCAAGTCCTTAGTGACCTCCAAAGAGACTTAGACTCCCACACAATAATAATGGGAGACTTTAACATCCCACTGTCAACATTAGACAGATCAACGAGACAGAAAGTTAACAAGGATATCCAGGAATTGAACTCAGCTCTGCACCAAGTGGACCTAATAGACATCTACAGAACTCTCCACCCCAAATCAACAGAATGTACATTCTTTTCAGCACCACACCTATTCCAAAATTGACCACGTAGTTGGAAGTAAAAAACTCCTCAGCAAATGTAAAAGAACAGAAATTATAACAAACTGTCTCTCAGACCACAGTGCAATCAAACTAGAACTCAGGATTAAGAAACTCACTCAAAACCACTCAACTACATGGAAACTGAACAACCTGCTCCTGAATGACTACTGGGTACATAATGAAATGAAGGCAGAAATAAAGATGTTCTTTGAAACCAACGAGAACAAAGACACAACATACCAGAATCTCTGGGACACATTCAAAGCAGTGTGTAGAGGGAAATTTATAGCACTAAATGCCCACAAGAGAAAGCAAGAAAGATCTAAAATTGACACCCTAACATCACAATTAAAAGAACTAGAGAAGCAAGGGCAAACACATTCAAAAGCTAGCAGAAGGCAAGAAGTAACTAAGATCAGAACAGAACTGAATGAGACAGAGACACAAAAAACCCTTCAAAAAATCAATGAATCCAGGAGCTGGTTTTTTGAAAGATCAACAAAATTGATAGACCGCTAGCAAGACTAAGAAGAAAAGAGAGAAGAATCAAATAGACACAATAAAAAATGATAAAGGGGATATCACCACCGATCCCACAGAAATACAAACTACCATCAGAGAATACTACAAACAGCTCTATGCAAATAAACTAGAAAATCTAGAAGAAATGGATAATTCCTCGACACATACACCCTCCCAAGACTAAACCAGGAAGAAGGTGAATCTCTGAATAGACCAGTAACAGGCTCTGAAATTGTGGCAATAATTAATAGCTTACCAACCAAAAAAAGTCCAGGACCAGATGGATTCACAGCCAAATTCTACCAGAGATACAAGGAGGAACTGATACCATTCCTTCTGAAACTATTCCAATCAATAGAAAAAGAGGGAATCCTCCCTAACTCATTTTATGAGGCCAGCATCATCCTGATACCAAAGCCTGGCAGAGACACAACCAAAAAAGAGAATTTTAGACCAATATCCTTGATGAACATTGATGCAAACATCCTCAATAAAATACTGGCAAACCGAATCCAGCAGCACATCAAAAAGCTTATCCACCATGATCAAGTGGGCTTCATCCCTGGGATGCAAGGCTGGTTCAACATACGACAATCAATAAACATAATCCAGCATATAAACAGAACCAAAGACAAAAACCACATGATTATCTCAATAGATGCAGAAAAGGCCTTTGACAAAATTCAACAACCCTTCATGCTAAAAACTGTCAATAAATTAGGTATTGATGGGATGCATCTCAAAATAATAAGAGCTATCTATGACAAACCCACAGCCAATGTCATACTGAATGGACAAAAACTGGAAGCATTCCCTTTGAAGACTGGCACAAGACAGGGATGCCCTCTCTCACCACTCCTATTCAACATAGTGTTGGAAGTTCTGGCCAGGGCAATCAGGCAGGAGAAGGAAATAAAGGGTATTCAATTAGGAAAAGAGGAAGTCAAATTGTCCCTGTTTGCAGATGACATGATTGTTTATCTAGAAAACCCCATCATCTCAGCCCAAAATCTCCTTAAGCTGATAAGCAACTCAGTGAAGTCCCAGGATGCAAAATTAATGTGCAAAAATCAGAATCATTCTTATACACCAATAACAGACAAACAGAGAGCCAAATCATGAGTGAACTCCCATTCACAATTGCTTCAAAGAGAATAAAATTCCTAGGAATCCAATTTACAAGGGATGTGAAGGACCTCTTCAAGGAGAGCTACAAACCACTGCTCAATGAAATAAAAGAGGATACAAACAAATGAAAGAACATTCCATGCTCATGGGTAGGAAGAATCAATATTGTGAAAATGGCCATACTGCCCAAGGTAATTTATAGATTCAATGCCATCCCCATCAAGCTACCAATGCCTTTCTTCACAGAATTGGAAAAAACTACTTTAAAGTTCATATGGAACCAAAAAAGAGCCTGCATCGCCAAGTCAATCCTAAGCCAAAAGAACAAAGCCAGAGGCATCCCACTACCTGACTTCAAACTATATTACAAGGCTACAGTAACCAAAACAGCATGGTACTGGTACCACAGCAGAGACATAGACCAATGGAACAGAACAGAGCCGTTAGAAATAATGCTGCATATCTACAACTATCTGATCTTTGACAAACCTGAGAAAAACAAGCAATGGGGAAAGGATTCCATATTTAATAAATGGTGCTGGGAAAACTGGCTAGCCATATGTAGAAAGCTGAAACTGGATCCCTTCCTTACACCTTATACAAAAATTAATTCAAGATGGATTAAAGACTTACATGTTAGACCTAAAACCATAAAAACCCTAGAAGAAAACCTAGGCATTACCATTCAGGACATAGGCATGGGCAAGGCCTTCATGTCTAACACATCAAAAGCAATGGCAACAAAAGTCAAAATTGACAAATGGGATCTAATTAAACTAAAGAGCTTCTGCACAGCAAAAGAAACTACCATCAGAGTGAACAGGCAACCTACAGAGTGGGAGAAAATTTTTGCAACCTACTCATCTGACAAAGGGCTAACATCCAGAATCTATAATGAACTCAAACAAATTTACAAGAAAAAAACAACCCTATCAAAAAGTGGGCAAAGGATATGAACAGACACTTCTGAAAAGAAGACATTTATGCAGCCAAAAAACACATGAAACAATGTTCATCATCACTGGCCATCAGAGAAATGCAAATCAAAACCACAATGAGATATCACCTCACACCAGTTAGAATGGCAATCATTAAAAAGTCAGGAAACAACAGGTGCTGGAGAGGATGTGGAGAAATAGGAACACTTTTACACTGTTGGTGGGACTGTAAACTAGTTCAACCATTGTGGAAGTCAGTGTGGCGATTCCTCAGTGATCTAGAACTAGAAATACCATTTGACCCAGCCATCCCATTACTGGGTATATACCCAAAGGATTATAAATCATGCTTATATAAAGACACATGCACATGTATGTTTATTGCGACACTATTCACAATAGCAAAGACTTGGAACCAACCCAAATGTCCAACAATGATAGACTGGATGAAGAAAATGTGGCACATATACACCACGGAATACTATGCAGCCATAAAAAATGATGAGTTCATGTCCTTTGTAGGGATATGGATGAAGCTGGAAACCATCATTCTCAGCAAACTGTCACAAGGACAAAAAACTGAACACCACATGTTCCCACTCATAGGTGGGAATTGAACAATGAGAACACATGGACACAGGAAGGGGAACATCACACACCGGGGACTGTTGTGGGGTGGGGGGAGGAGGCAGGGTTAGCATTAGGAGATATACCTAATGCTAAATGATGAGTTAAAGGGTGCAGCACACCAACATGGCACATGTGTACGTATGTTACAAACCTGCACATTGTGCACATGTACCCTAAAACCTAAAGTATAATAATAATAAAATTAAAAAAAAACATGTCATCTGCAAACGGAGATAGTTTGACTTCCTCTCTTCCTATTTGAATATCCTTTATTTCTTTCTCTTGCCTGATTGCCCTAATGAGAACTTCCAGTACTATGTTGAATAGGAGTGGTGAGAGAGGGCATCCTTGTCTTGTGCTGGTTTTCAACCAGCTTTTGCCCATATAGTATGATATCAGCTATGGGTATGTCATAAATAGCTCTTATTATTTTGAGATATGTTCCATCAATACCTAGTTTGTTGAGAGTTTTTAACATGAAGAGATGTTGAGTTTTATGAAAGTCCTTTTCTGCATCTGTTGGGATAATCATGTGGTTTTTGTGTTTATTTCTGTTTATGTGATGAATTACATTTATTGATTTGTGTATGTTGAACCAGCCTTGCATCTCAGGGATGAAGCTGACTTCATAGTAGACAAGCTTTTTGATGTGCTGCTGGATTTTTTTTGACAGTATTTTATTGAGGATTTTCACGTCGATGTTCATCAGGGATATTGGCCTGAAGTTTTCTTTTTTGTTGTATCTCTGCCAGGTTTTGGTATCAGGATGATGCTGGCCTCATAAAATGAGTTAGGGAGGAGTCCATCCTTTTCAGTTGTTTGGAATAGTTTCAGAAGGAATGGTACCAGCTCCTCTTTGTACCTCTGGTAGATTTTGGCTGTGAATCCATCTGGTCCTGGGCTTTTTTTGGGGGGGGGGGTTGGTAGGCTATTAATTACTGCCTCAATTTCAGAACTTGTTATTGGTCTATTCAGGGATTTGACTTATTCCTGGTTTAGTCTTGGGAGGATTTATGTGTCCAGGAACTTATCCATTTCTTCTAGATTTTCTACTTTATTTGTGTAGAGGTGTTTATGGTATTCTCTGTTGGTAGTTTGTATTTCTGTGGGGTCAGTGGTGCTATCCCCTTTATTGTTTTTTTTTATTGTGGTCTATTTGATTCTTCTTTATTTTCTTTTTTATTAGTCTAGCTAGCAGTCCATCTATTTTGTTAATTTAAAAAAAAAAACAGCTCCTGGATTATTTGATTGTTTGAAAGGTTTTTTGTCTCTGTCTCCTTCAGTTCTGGTCTGATCTTAGTTATTTCTTGTCTTCTGCTAGCTTTTGGATTATTTTGCTCTGCTTCTGTAGTTCTTTTAATTGTGATGTTGGGGTGTCAATCTGAGATCTCTCCAGCTTTCTGATATGGGCATTTAGTGCTATAAATTTCCCTCTTAACACTGCTTTAGCTGTTTCCCAGAGATTCTGATACATTGTCTCTTTGTTCTCACTGGTTTCAAATAACTTGATTTCTGCCTTAATTTCTTTATTTACCCAGTAGTCATTCAGGAGCAGGTTGTTCAATTTCCATGTAGTTGTGTGGTTTTGAGTGAGTTTCTTAATCCTGAGTTCTAATGTAGTTGCACTGTGGTCTGAGAGACTGTTTGTTATAATTTCTGTTCTTTTGCATTTGCTGAGCAGTGTTTTACTTCCAATTATATGGTCGACTTTAGAATAAGTGCCATGTGACACTGAGAAGAATGTATATTCTGTTGATTTGGAATGAAGAGTTTTGTAGATATCTATTATGTCCACTTGATCCAGAGCTGTGTTGAAGTCCTGAATATCCTTGTTAATTTTCTGTTTCATTGATCTGTCTAATACTGACAGTGGGTGTTAAAGTCTTCCACTATTATTGTGTGGGAGTCTCAGTCTCTTTGTAGGTCTCTAAGAACTTGTTTTATGACTCTGGGTGCTCCTGTATTTGGTGCATATATATTTAGGATAGTTTGCACTTCTTGTTGAATTGATCCCTTTACTGTTATGTAATGCACTTCTTTGTCTTTTTTATCTTTGTTGGTTTAAAGTCTGTTTTATCAAAGACTAGGATTGCAACCCCTGCTTTTTCTTTGCTTTCCATTTGCTTGGTAAATTTTCCTCCATCCATTTATTTTGAGCCTGTGTGTGTCTCTGCATGTGAGATGGGTCTCCTGAATAGTGCACACCCATGGGTCTTGACTCTTTATCCAATTTGGCAGTCTGTGTCTTTTAATTGGCACATGTAGCCCATTTACATTAAAGGTTAATATTGTTATGTGGGAATTTGATCCTGTCATCATGTTGCTATCTGGTTATTTTGCACACTAGTTGATGCAGTTTCTTCATAGTGTCATTGGTCTTTATATTGTGGTATGTTTTTGCAGTGGTGGTACTGGTTTTTAATTTCCATATTTAGTGCTTCCTTGAGGAGCTCTTGTAAGGCAGTCCTGTGGTGACAGAATCCCTTAGCATTTGCTTATCTGGAGAGGATTTTGTTTCTCCTTCACTTATGAGGCTTAGTTTGACTGGATATGAAGTTCTGGGTTGAAAATTCCTTTTTTTAAGAACGTTGAATATTGGCCCCCACTCTCTTCTGGCTTGTAGGATTTCTGCTGAGAAATCCACTGTTAGTCTGATTGACTTCCCTTTTTAAGTGACGTGACCTTTCTCTCTGGCTTCCCTTAACATTTTTTTTTTTCATTTCGACCTTGGAGAAGCTGATGATTATGTGTCTTGTGTTCTCTGTGTTTCCTGAATTTGCATGTTGGCCTGTCTTGCTAGCTTGGGGAAGTTCTCCTGGATAATATCCTGAAGTGTGTTTTCCAACTTGGTTCCATTCTCCCCATCTTTTTCAGGTACACCAATCAATCATAGGTTCAGTCTTTTTAACATAGTCCCATATTTCTCAGAGGTTTTGTTCTTTTCTTTTCATTCTTTTTTCTCTAATCTTGTCTGCATGCTTTATTTCAGCAAAATGGTCTTCAAACTCTGATATCCTTTCTTCTGCTTGATCGATTCGACTATTGATACTTGTGTATGCTTCACGAAGTTCTGGTGCTGTGTTTTTCAGCTCCATCAGGTCATTTATGTTCCTCTCTAAACTGGTTATTCTATTTAGCAACTCCTGTAACCTTTTATTAAAATTCTTAGCTTCTTTGCATTGGGTTAGAACATGCTCCTTTAGCTCAGCGGAGTTTGTTATTACCCACCTTCTGAAGCCTACTTTTGTAACTTGTTCATCTCATTCTCTGTCCAGTTCTGTGCCCTTGCTGGAGAAGTGTTGCAGTCATTCGGAGGAGAAGAGGCATTCTGGCATTTGGAATTTTCAGTGTTTTTGCCCTGATTTTTCCTCATCATCATGGATTTATCTACCTTTTATCTTTGAGGCTGATGACCTTTAGATGAGGTTTTTGTATTTTTGTTGTTGTTGTTGTTGTTGTTGTTGATGTTATTATTGTTGCTTTGTTAGTTTTTCTTCCAACAGGCAAGGCCCCTCTTCTGCAGATCTGCTGCAGTTTGCTGGGTATCCTCTCCAGACCCTGTTTACCTGGGTGTCACCAGTGGAGGCTACAGAAAAGCAAAGATTGCCACCTGCTCCTTCCTGTGGAAGCTTTGTCCCAGAGAGTCACTGGCCTGATGCCAGCCAGAGCTCTCCTGTATGAGGTGTCTGTCGGCCCCTTTTGGGAGGTCTTTCCCAGTCAGGAGGCATGGGGTCAGGGACCCTCTTGAGGAGGCATCTGTTCCTTAGCAGAGCTAATGTGCTATGCTGGGAGAATCCCCCTTGTCAGGATCAGCTGCTCTTTTCAGAGCCAGCAGGCAGGAAAGATTAAGTCCTTTGAAGCTGTGACAGCACCCATCCCTCTCCCTGGGTGCTCTGTCCCAGGGAGATGAGAATTCTGTCTGTAAGCCCCTGACTGGAGCTGCTGGATTTGCTGCAGAGATGCCCTGCCCCGTGAGGAAGAATCTAGAGAAACATTCTGGCCACAGCTGCTTCGCTGTGCTGTGGTGAATTCTGCTCAGTCCAAACCTCCCAATCTCCTTAGCACTATCAGGGGGAAACCACCTACTACAGCCATAGTAATGGAGGTCGCCTCTCCCCCAACCAAACTTGATCATCCCAGTCCGACTCCAGACTGCTGTGCTGGCAGCGGGAATTTCAAGCCAGTGGTTCTTAGCTCACTGGGCTCTGTGGGAGGGGGACTTGCTGAGCGAGACCACTTGGCTCCTTGGCTTCAGCCCCCTTTCCAGGGGTGTGGATGGTTTTCCTGTCTCACTGGAGTTCCAGGCACTGCCGGAGTATGAAAGACTTCTGCAGCTCAGTGCCTGCCCAAACAGTGGTCTATTTTTGTGCTTGAAACCCAGGGCCCTGGTGGTGTAGACGCACAAGGGAATCTACTGATCTGTGGATTGCAAAAATCCATGAGAAAAGTATAGTACCCGGGCGGGTGGGACAGTCCCTCACGGCTTCCCTTGGCTGGGGGAGGGAGGTCACCGGGCTCCTTGCACTTCCCAGATGAAGCAACGCCTCACTCTGCTTCTGCTTGCTCTCCATAGATCACACCCACTGCCTGACCAGTCCCAATGAGATGAAATGGGTACCTTAGTTCGGAATGCAGAAATCACCTGCCTTCTGTGTTGGTCTTGCTGGGAGCAGCAGACTAGAGCTGCTTAGCTGTTTCTATTTGGCCACTGTGGCCCCCACTATGCTAGACTGTTAGGGAGAATATTTTGGGATAAAGAAGTTGTTCTGGTTGCTTAGTGCTACTGAATAAAGTACCTCCTATCCCAAGTAGTAGCTTCAAACAGCAATTTTATTTTGTTCATAATGTTGCAGGCCAGGAATTTGGGGAGTGCTTGGCTGGGTGGTTCCTCTATGATCCATGGGAACTTAGCTGGAGTGGCCAGAGCATCTACTTCTGTCATATTCTGTCTGTCAGAGCAGTCACAAGGCTTTCCCAGATAAGACAGGGGAGGGAAACTGGCCCTATCCTCTGAGGGGATGCAGCAAGATCTCACCACAGGAGTCTGTGGGATGGGCAATGCCGTGACTACCTTTAGAAAATACGGTTCACACAGGAGGTTTCCAGGCAGATCAGATGCTCATGTGGAGGAATCTCTAACCCCAGTCCAAAGAATTATGATGCAGAAAACATGTGGCAAAAGAAGCCAAAATAATATCTTCCCCTCTGCACCCCACAGAGGAAAGGAAGTTGCTATTAAGAAGACCAAGAAAATCCATGTCTACCCTCACTCACATCCTACACCCCCTAACTCCTAAACTGGTTCTTGTACCCCATTCCCCAAACTTCCTGTACCCTCATCTGCTAAACTTCCTGTACTCATCTACAGGTACTGAAAATTTCTCTAACATATGTAGAAAACTTTTCCTTCCAATGCAAAATATAAAACTTAAAGTTGTCATACTAAGCCCTGCAAAAGCTGACAGCAGGGGCTCTCCAGAGATTTAGTTGTGAGAACAGGAAGGCAGCATGAGCCCCAGGGTTCTGCTGCAGCATCAGGGGAGGGGAGGAGAGGAGGCACTCTGGGGAGAGCGATGGTCAGGAAGGAGCTTAGCCATCTCCATCTCACAGGGGAACCCAGGGGCACTGCTAGACTGGAGTGTCTCTACTGACTCCTTGGTTTTTCCCATTCCTGACACTGTCATTAACTGACTCCTACTGGAGACCCCTGTCTGCCACATGGGCCTCAGTATTGCAGGTGTTTGTGAGCTGGACCCCGGAGCATCACCCTTTAAGAACGTGGCTAGGGTGGCAGGTTGGGGATAAAGCTGCCAAGGAGCATTTTTATTTCTGCATGTTAAAACAGCCCTTGCCTGGCCACCTGGGTTGGAGGGTTTGTAATTTTGTCTTAGCCACTGCCCATCAGCTGCAAGGGTGCTATTAAAGGCAATCTTGGTGTTACTGCAGTGAAATGCCAGCTGAGAGCTGCGTTTCTCGGCTGACTTGGAGCTGAGGCACCCACATCCTCTTGCTCGAGTGTGGTATGAAATTGAAACTGGGCTGGGGCTGGATTCTATCCTCCAGATGAGCTGCTTTTGAAAGGAAAAGAATCTCTGTAAAACCTGGGAATCAATCTGACTGGTGATGCTCCATACAGGTGGCCAACCCTCACGCTTCCCTGTGGATCATCAGCTTGGTAGCTTCTCTGTGGTGGCCGTCTTGCCCCATTGACCTGCCTCTCATCTTGCCCAGGTTCCCTTTCCCTCTGGGAACTGAGGCCAGGTAAGGAGACCTGGGCTTTTTCTTCTTCTTAATATTATTTTTTTGAGATGGAGTCTTGCTCTGTCAACCAGGCTGGAGTGCAGTGGCACAATCTCGGCTCACTGCAACCTCCGCCTCCCAGCTGCAAGTGATTCTCTCAACTCAGCCTCCCCAGCAGCCGAAATTATAGGTATGTGTCACCACGCTCAGCTAATTTTTGTATTTTTAGTAGAGACAGGATTTCGCCATGTTAGCCAGGCTGTTATCGAACTCCTGACCTGAGATGATCCACCCGCCTCAGCCTCCCAAAGTGCTGAGATTACAGGTGGGAGCCACCACGCCTGGCCAGCATGGACTTTTTCTATAACAAGCCTGAGCCTGGGCTGGGATCATAAACTGTCTGGAAAGTAAAAATCATATCCTGAATTGCCAGGGCAAAAGAAACACATTTTGGATATTCCACAGTTTTCTATCATCCATACCACTCTCTCCTTCCTCATTGACAACTGAAAAGTGAAGGAAAATGGCACAGGTTGGCCAGGTCTGTGGACTGAAAACCCAGGAAGCAGGGGAAAGAGAAGTGTGTGTAACCCACAGAGGAGGGTAGGATGATTTGTGGTGGGGTGCGGGCAGAAGGCTTGCACTTTCTGCCTCATTGATTGCTGTGGCTCCCTGTGCAGGATACAGAGGCAGTTGGACAAGCCTTGTGCATCCTGGGCTTTGGTGACACCAGCAAAGTAGAGATCATAGTCATGTCTTCCTCATAGGGCAGTGTCTTAGCTGTTCAGGCTATTCAAACAGCATAACATAGACCAGGTGCCTTAAAAACAACAGAAATTTATTTCTCACAGTCCTGGAGGCTGGGAAGTCTGAGATCAGGGTGCCAGCAGGTTTGGTGTCTGCTGAGGGACACAATTCATAGATGGCATCTTGCTATGTCCTCACATGGTGGTGGAGGGGGCAAGGCAGCTCACTGGGGCCTCTTCTATAAGGGCACTAATCCCATTCATGAAGCTCTGCTCTCAGGACCTAATCACCTCCCTAAGGCACCACTTCCTAATACCATTGAATTGGGGGTTAAGTTTCAATATATGAATTTTGGGGGCACATTCCATCTATAGCAGGTGGAATGGAAGATTCCATGAAACAAACATGCAAAGCACCAAAAATAGTGCCTGGAATATAGAAAACACCCAGTAAATGTTTGCTGTCACTACCTCTATTACTATAGAGGAATAAATGAAGGCAAAATGAAATAGTGAGGTGACAAGGTAAAAGGGAAAGCCTGCCATGTCAGATGGCCATTGGCAAGCTTGGCTTCTGATCCCCACTCTACCAGTAACTATTCTGTGACCTTGCACAAACTCTTTAACTTCTCTGAGCCTTGGATTCCCCTCCTACCAACTAAGAAGATGAGAGCAGTTAGTTTCTAAGGCCCCTTCTGCTAGAAAATATATTATGAGCCTGCTATGAAAAATGCAAGGTCAAGGAGAACCTCCTATCATAGACCTGGAAGGGGAAGGAGGAAATATGTGCATGGAAGGGTTGTGGGCACAGAGGCTACAAAGCTCAGCATTTGTTAATACAGGGACTGGTGAGTGCTGCACAGAGGCTAGCCTGGTGTCCTTTCCTTCACATCCTGCATAGCCATTGTTCTCTATAATAACATCAAAAAATCACTAGAAACATCAAGCTCCCAGTTGCCTCACTTAACAGAAGCGTGGGTTATGGGTACAGACTGTTCTTCAACATCCATTCTCCTCTCCTTCTCTGTGGCAGTAGGGTCCCCTTTATCTGAGCTGGGCACAAGACTACCCAGTTAGAGTTGGTGCTTCCCAACCTCCCTTGCCACTCAGTAAGGTAGGTGTCTGAGTTCCAGCCAGTTGTGTGCAGCTCAGGGTCCCATTCTTACAAAGATGCTGCTTGCCTTCTTCCTAATCATTCTAACTTCCCAGGGCTGGAACCCAGTATGGGGGTGGGTGTTCAGTTTCCATTGTGTGCATGAAATAATGATGCAGGACTTTTTGCTCCTTAACTCAGCTAGGTCTGCATTCTTGTCTCACAACCAGGAAGAATTAGGCAAGTGGACATTAAAGAGTGAGTGGAGTAGAATTTATTAAGCAAAAGGAGAGCTCTCAGCAAAGAGAAGTGTCCTGAAAGCAGGTTTCCGGTTGCCCCTTTCACAGTTGAATAGCAGGGATTAAGGCGTGAATTCCTGGCAGCTCCACTCCATCCTTCCAGTGTGCTTTCAGGCCCTTAGACTGAGCCACTCCATATTGATTTACTTCCCTTACCGTGTGTGTGTTAAGGAATGGAATTTTCCACTGTAGGCATGTTTAGGCAAGCCCCCTATGCAAGTTCCCTTATCTGTGCAAAACATCTGATGTAAGCACTTGTGGGGCAGGTCAGAGGTTCTCCAGGGTCGCTTCCCTTACTATCTTCCTAAAGCAAGCTGGCTAACTCCTTTCAATAACATACTAAGGATAGGAAACCTGGGTGATCACTGGAACAGTGCCACTTTAACCCTTAGGTCACCTGCCTACTTGGACTTTTCATGAGAGATATAGAAACCTATTTGTTTAAGTGCGTGTTATCTGGGTTGGGTTAGGTCCTAGCAGCCACGTTAGTATTATCATAAACACAGGAATGATGGGGGTTAGAAAGTGGGGAAGAGGAATTTGTAATGGATCTTTGTTACTGAACTGAACTGGGGTCTCCTCACCCAGCTCAGTAAAGCCAGACCCTGACACTAAGATTTGCAGCAGGAGAAAAGGGCATTTATTGCAGGGCACCAAGTGAGGAGAATAGGCAGCTAATGTTTCACACCTGAACTCCCCAGTGGCTTGCAAGCAAGGGCTTTTCAAGGCAGGGGTACATTTCAGGAAAGCAGAAATTGCAGACAAAATTGTAAACCAATTACACAGAGGTTATACATTGTTTTGGCCCATGGCATGACTTTATCCAGACCCCTCAGGAAGAAATTTAGAACAGAGAATGGCAGCCAGAGTTCAGTCATCAGTTTCCCCTTATCTGAGCATTAAGTGATAGTGGTCAGCACTTTCCATCTTGTGGGGATTTCTAAAAACAACTCACAACTTGAGAACATATGTTAAGATGTCATCTTTTAGTTTCTATAGGGAAGCAAAACACCTTGCGACTCTGGCTTGCCTGGGAGACTGTTGTTACTATCTTCTTGCTTATCAGGTTGCTTGTTTGCTTTTCAAGGCTACCTAGGTGCTTGGAATTTCCCTTGAAGGGACTCAAGATTTTTCTTTATCTCCATGCTTAGGAGGCCAGGCAGGCCATCTTGAGACAAACTAGTACTTCAAATGTAGTGTGGTCCAAAGTCTGAGTTCTAGTCCCTGATCAGTCAGCCCAGGCCAGCTGGATTGGGGGACGTGGTGGTCATCTCAGCTCTCCACATGCTTGCCCCCTTGATGCAGGATTTTTCTCGGCCACTTTGCCAGCTGGAGACCCCCAGCTGTCCATGCCCCTGCCCAGGCCTCACTCTGCCCCAGACTTGCTGCAGGAGGTACTCCACCCACTCGGCCTGCTGGGCCATGCCTGGCTTGCACACCAGCCCAGATCCCACACTTACCATGGGATCTGCACTCATCCTGCAGTTGGGCCAGGTGTGCACCAGTCCGCCAGCATTACAGCTCGTATCTGTGTTCAGTGGTTCCTGAGTTCTTGTCTCATGTCCAAGAAGAATGAGGTTATACTGACAATCCAAAGGGTGAGAAGGGCAGAGGACAGACCACCTGAAGTTGAGTGGTCTGTCTCCCTGTGTGGCTGGGTCCAGGGCTTTTATGGGCTCAGAATGGGAAGTGCATGCTGATTGGTTTGTGAGTATGTGAAAGAGGCTAAAACAAAGGCACCACTCAAAGGTGGGCATGACAGTGTAAAAAACCAATTAGGGAATGGTAGGTATATGTAAAATAGGTGAAGGGTGGGGACCAATCAGCAGAAAGTACACCCAACGGGAAAAGAGGTTCTCAATCAGGTCTGTGGATTTATCTGAGACTTGTAGCTTGGCTTTCAGGTTTTAAACTGTCTTTGGCTTGAAAGTTGGGTTTCAGTGGGGACCCACCCCTATCTGCCTAGGCATTTGTCTGCCTCCTGCCACTATCACCCTCCTCTGTGCCATGGCAGGGCCTGGTCTCCAGGAGTGATATTCTGTGACTCCCTAACTTTGGACTGCTCTAGGTTCTACATCAGAGTCACTTGTTAAGGGGACAGATCTTCACTTACTTTCCAGAGAGGGTGAGAAATCAGCCAGGCAGTCCATGTAAGGCAGCTGCTTTATAAACATTGAGCATACATCATTTGTAATTGGGAAGGTGATGTGATTTCAGGGCTCCCATCCATAAACTCTCTCATGTTCTATTGTGCACCATGGTGCTTGAACACACTATTAGAGTTTTATTCCTGGATTTAGTCATTCTAGTCTTCAGATGTTCTAGTTAAAAAATAAATCCTACATTCACTCACCAAACACTTACTAATGCTAAGAGTGGCTACATCTGTCCCTGTTCCAGATCCAGATGCTGAAGACCCAGAGTTGAATAAGAGTCAGATTGTCCTAAAACCATCTTATAATCCAAGGTGTGTGATGGCTGTGTGTGTGTGTGTGTGTGTGTGTGTTAAAGCATCTGATGATGACAATTCTTCTCCACTTTCAATGCACCAAAGAATCAACTGGAGATCTTGCTAAAAGGCAGAATCAGATCAGTCAGTCTGGGGGCAGGCCTGGGATTCTGCATTTCTAACAAGCTCCCAGGTGATGCAGATAAACTGGTCCAAGACTAAGTTTGCGTAACAAGAGACAATAAGAGTCTGATCACTGCTGTCAACTAGTGTGGAGGACCCACATAGGAGAGAGGACATGATTGAGTTGTCCTGGTCAGAGGCTAGCAGACGAAGGGAAGGTTACCCAAGAGGTTTCACATTCAGTCTAGACCTCTGAGGATGAATAGGCCATCAGCATCCATAACTGGCATGAAGAATAGTTTATCAGGCTTCTTAATGTATTTTTCCATCAGCATTAATGAGACTTAGCCAAGGGACAATTTTGGTTAAGAGTTGGTGAGTGGAGAAAAATGGGATTCATTTATAACAACAGTTCTCAAACTTGAGTGTGCCTCAGAATCACTCCCAGGGCTTGTTCAACACAGATTACGGGGCCCCATTCCAGAGTTGTAATTCAGTAGGAGTGGGCTGGGGCCCAAGAGTTTGCATTTCTAACAAGCCCCCAGTGAATTTTAAGGACCACTGGTTTATAACAAGAGGCCCCACAGGGCACAGCAAGAGGGGAGCCTGGCTGTAGTAGGGACAAGAACTGGACAGATCGGGGGATAGGCAGAGGAACTCTGAGAAAGAAATATGTGGGCAAGGTTGCTGGAAGGGGCTGGGTTAAGACTAATCCTGAGACCGTAAGTCGTAGTCCAGCCTAGCTGATATGGACAAGATACTAAGAACTGACCAATGAATTGTAAGTTGCCTAAGAGAAGGGGCCTAGGGCTTGTCTACCCAGTATTCCTATCACCAGCAGAGTGAAGATGTGGTCATTCCAACCAAAATTACTTTCTCCCTTCCCTCCCCTCTTTCTGATTATGCCACATTCTAGGAGTCTGCCTATAAAACAGAAAACTCGGTCCAGCCCAGTCAGCTCTCAGTGGACGTTGGCACCCTGGGGATTCCTTGACAGTTCCGGGGCCTCTGTGGCTTGGGCAGAGAGAGCCTCCATCTGTGGTGGCATTTGAGAGCTGTTGTTCTCCAGGATGCAGTAGCCCCACAGCAAAAAAAAAAAAAAAAGAGGCATTATATGCAAATATCAAATGAAGGGGAGGGAAGGAGGAAAGGGCTGGCTGACATTTTGGCTCTGCCCCTAGATCCTCTGAGAAGAGAAACCACTCGTGCCTGAATTAATGTTAATTCAAGGGGGTATTTTCAAAAAGTGGTCCTTGGAGGAGCAAGATGCTGTGTTTCCTATTTTCCGTTGCCTCCAGCAAGCCACGCCGACAGAGGGTCAATGGGGTTACTGTATGAGGAAGCCCACTAATTGCATTATAAGGAATGTTTGCCCATTAGCTCAGATGAAATGGTCTCCTAACAGAGTCCTTTGAGGGGAGTGATATTTCAGGTGGGGGATGGAGGAAAAGGAATTGATAAATAATTGAAATTTGCGAATGTCATTTCCCTGGGCCCTAGACAAAAATGGGTTCCATACATCCAGCAGGGGGCAGCAATGCACGTACATTAATTTTGGTCTTGTGAATCAGGAGCTTGGCGAGATCTCAGAAATTGCAAAGCAGTAAGGATGCCTGGGGAGGTTTATAGACAATTTCCAGGCCCGGCAAAGCTGGGACTGTCACACCCACCATTTCCCCAACAGTCACACCTTTTATTTTTCTCAATATACTGAGAAAATAAATGTTTAGGTCTGATGGTTTTTAATTCTAGAAATTTTCTTTAATCTTTCGGCTGCTTTGTGTAATTTAGAATTTCTGCAGCCTGACTGAAAATTATAAGTAAACTAGGATTAGGAAGTCAGCTTTATTAATAAGATAGTTCAGTTAATAGACATTTTAAAATTGTAATGCAATCTATCTCCCTCCCTGAGTTGAAATTTTGTTAGAGCTGTAACTGATAGGACACCCACACACCAAGTTGGGTAACTTATTTGCTGATCCATTTTAAAGTGGAGGAAAAGAGGCTCCAAAAATATAAATAAAGATAAAAGTCTCAAAGAAGTATCAGGTTTTCCTGAATTAGGCACAGAAAAGACCTAGTAGTTTGTCCATTCCTAAGGCTGTTTAGGAATGTGGCCAATAATATATTTTCTCAGTAATTTGTCAAGTTTGCTTGTAAATGACTTTTATGATAGATGGCTTTGCCTGCTTTACTGGGCTGGAAATTTCTGCAGCCAGCACACTTCTCCTTCAGGAAGCTTCTTGCATCTTGCATAATGTTTCTCCCAGCCACCCTCCCCGCTTACCCCCCTTCCCAAGGTTAATTTAGTCCTGTTGTTCTTAAATGAACTACCCTAAATCATCCTCCTCCCCTTCCCTGTCTTTCTCCTCACTGTTTAAACCCTTCAAGGATGTAATAGTCTGGAAAATATTTCAATCATCATGTCTCCTTTTCAGCTGCCCAATTCAATTCCATTTGGTGCTGCTCGTGCTGAAGTGCAATTTTTCACAGCATTGTTTTTAGTTTAAATAACATACAGTGCACTATTGCTAAAGGTCTTCTGGAACATTCCACTTGGGGGTCTTACCCTTAAATAATATTTTGATGGGAAACTAACTCAACTTTTCATAGGAAGAAATGCTATTTGCTCCCAGCACTAATTGGCTGTAAATTTAGCTAAAAGTCCATCTATGCTGGCAGTTAGACCATCTTCCTGTGCCCATGTGGTACCCTGTATTAGATGTCTAATGGACAGACTTAGTGAATAAGTATGTATCTGTAAGTACACCATTTAGAAAACAATCAAGTGAAAGGAATTTAACTCTGCTAAGCCAGCAAATGTAATTTTTCTCATTTCTAGCCCCTTCTTGCCACATGGCAGCTCCTCAATTTACCAGCTCTATGCCCTTGCATGTATTACTCAACCTTTCTGAGTCTCAGTTTCCTCAACTGCAAAATAGGGAAAGCAATATCTGCTTTCTAGGTTTTGTTGTAGGGATCAAATAATTATGTACAGCATTTGGTAAAACATGTAATAAGTCCCCAAGAAATGCAACTTTTTGCCATTATTATTATTACTACTCTTATCATTATGCAGTCTAAATTCTATGCCTGGATTATCTTTCAGAGTTCCTGACTGCCTATACATTCACATTGTTCAACAAATGTTACTTAGGGAAACCGTCTCTGACCCCCTGGAATAGGCCAGGTTCCCCTGTGATTCACTGTCACAGATACGTGTGTGTGTATGTGTATATATATTCTTATATTATTACCCTCAAATTAAATGCTCCCTTCTTCGTAAATTCAGAGCAGCTAATATCCTCTCTTCTCTCCTTAATGGTGTGTCTAACGTACCTTCATATCCTAGGCTTGACTAGGAACTTCTCATAGGCAGGAGCGAGGCTTGCCTTTCAATGGAGCCTGGATTGTCACATAGAAATGAGCACACAGAGGTCTGTGGTGTGTACTTGTGAGACTATCAGACTGTGATATCTTTGAATTCAGGGCAAAGACTAATTCACCTTCAGTTCCCAGAGCATACCACACCCCAAGCCTGTACATGGTAGGCATTCGAGGGAGGTCTACTGTGTCGGTTAAGGCTGTGCATTGGTCTTCCAAACTTTGCTCACCATATACAGGTTTCCTTCAGAGTCCCAGTGTCCATATTACTGTTTAACACGACTGAAAAGGAACAAAACGAAATCCCCACCTTCACCCTCTCACTTTGACTGTGGGTGATTTCTGTAATTAAGAGCTTCAGGAGGTCGGGCACGGTGGCTCACGCCTGTAATCCCAGCACTTTGGGAGACAGAGGCGGGTGTATCACGAGGTCAGGAGATCGAGACCATCCTGGCTAACATGGTGAAACCCCATCTCTACTAAAAATACAAAAAATTAGCCAGACGTGGTGGTGCGCACCTGTAGTCCCAGCTACTCGGGAGGCTGAGGCAGGAGAATCGCTTGAACCCAGGAGGCGGAGGTTGCAGTGAGCCGAGATTGTGCCACTGCATTCTAGTCCGGTGACAGAGCACGACTCTGTCTCAAAAAAAAAAAAAGAGCTTCAGGATGACTTTCTAAGATGCACACCCTAAGAATCTCATATAACGAATGGCCTAGAACATGACTTCTTTATTGTTAACCTATGTTGATGCCAAGAGATCAGTGTGTCTTTTTGTGATGCTCATAAACAACCTGTTAAATAATCTGTTTTACATTTTTAAGGAGGACTTAGGTGCATGTGCATGAGTCTGTGTGAGTTGGTGGGAGACAAAAGGGAGACAGAGTATTCTCCTGAAAGCCCACCGAATTATTCAGCTCTATTTTCTGGCCCAGAATTCACCAGATAGCACAAAACAAGCTAAATCATGGCATGATAAAACACTGCAGCCCGGACAATGAATATGCAAATAGCATAACAGAGTTAAGTACTGAGAGAGCCATCTATTGTAGATAGTTTAGCTTCCCTTTAGTGAAAGATCAAGGACAGAAGCACAAAAAGATCATGCTAATTTTAAAAAGAGAAAATGGATGCTAGCTAACGTGAAAAGGATGAATATAAGAAGGCGTTGGATCAGTCCCCCCAGGGCTCAGCAGTTCTGGAGGATGGCAAGCCCGAGTCTTTGGATACAAGGAACAGCGCGATACAACGGAGGTACTTGCCTCCTGGAAAACGCACTTGCACTCTGTGTTGCATCCTTGGTTTCCATGGTATGAAGCTGCCACTGTGTTTGTTCCAATGCACTTTGAAAAGACAGGGCACATTTATGAGCAAAGGCATATGGCTTTGCCCTTTCAAGCTTATCCAAGGCTTTAGAATGTCAACTGTAGTGGTTGGAAAGCAGCCAGCAAATTAGGAGGCTACAGAAGAATTTCGTGAGCTTTTAAAATAATTTATTTCAGTTTATCGTTTACATAGAATGCCAGATCTGAAGGGGACCCCAGGAGTTATCCAGTCTAACTTCATTTTATAAGTGATAAAATGAGGTCCAGCAAAAAGAAGTGATGTTACTCATAGCGAGAGTTTGAATGTGCTGTTCCTGATTCATACATTAGTGATTATTCCATTATACCTAGCTGTATTTCTGTCCAGACTATTTTTATAATGCTGATTAAGCTGGGCTGTTTTGGTGAATTTTAACATTTCCCATAGATTTTTACCATGTGTAATTTTGGAAAGGGGGCTTTGTTAAAGTATTAGAAGACCTACTATAGTAGTTTCTTGTGGTTTAGGTGGAGGAAGAGCACTCATTGCATTTTCTGTTGCAGTAAGTTTGGTGGTTGTAATATAGTTTTTGGTTACAAGGAGCAGAAACCTGACCACAGCTGCTTGAAAGAATATAAGTTCATTTTTCCACTACAAGAATTCTGGAAGTAGGAGAGTTTGGCTTTGGTTCAGCAGCTCAACGATGTTAGAGTTGATGTCTGATTATCTCAGCCTTTGCCTCAGTCATAAGACAACTGCCACAGTGCCAGCCATCATGTCTGCATTTGATGCAGGAGGAAAGAGAAAGAGGGGGAGCAAACTGCATCTTCCGTGTTATTGGGGGAAAAAAAAACTTTCCCAGATATGTCCAAGAAGTCTTCTGTTTAGATCTCACTAGCCAGAATTGGCCATGATGCAAAGAAGTTGAAAAAAGGATGTCCCTTATAGGCTTAGATTAGTTATGACCCTTCCCCCCGGGCTTGACACATAATCAGGAGCTTGTAATGCTGAGGAAGAAGAGGGCAGTAACTGAGGGCTCCATATCACCCTAAAACTGTCCACATTCCCATTTGTATGTAATATGTTTGGAGTACAAGCTTGATGCAAGGATAAGTAGTGGAAAGTTTTTGGTGTCTGATTCTGTCATCTCTTTATACCTTTAGTGAAAGATTATTTCCCAACCAAACGCTTATCTGAGGATAACAAAGCAATTCCATTGCCAGACATTTAAAGAGCCCAACCTGTGGAAACAATAAATGCCTGAAACAGTTTACCTGCACTATATTTCAACTTCTAAAATGTAGATCGAGAGGAGAAATTTTATGAAAAGTTCACTAACAGTAAATATTGACAAGTGGTTAAATCTCATAATATAAAAGACATAATTTTAAAATGCTGCTTGCACCTATAGTTCTGTTAAGTCAAACGGCAAAACACAACTCTGTGCTCAGTTCTCTGCTAGGCAGTTGGGATCCATCAATGAGCAAATAAGAAAAAACATTTGGGGCACAGGACTTGGGATGTATTAGTCAGGGTCCTCCAGAGAAATAGCACCAATAGGATGTGTGGACAGTCACCCCTTTGTAACTGTGGGTTCCACATCTGTGGATTCAACCAACAGAATGGCAGAGAAAAAATATTTGGAAAAAAATAAATCTATACTGAATATGTACAGACTTTTCTGGCTATTATTCCTTGAAACAGTATGGCATAACAATATTTACATAGTATTTACATTGTTTTAGGTATTTGATATATTAATAGTTTGGATATATGTCCTTACCAAATCTCATGTTGAATTGTAATCCCCAGTGTTAGAGGTAGGACCTGGTCGGAGGTGTTTGGGTCATGGGGGCAGATCCCTCATGGCTTGCTGTTGTCCTCGTGATAGTGAGTTCTCTCAAGATCTTGTTTAAGTGTGCAGCACCACCCCAGCTCTCTTGCTCTCACTCTGCCCTGTGAGATGCCTGCTCCACCTTCTCCTGTCATGACTGGAAGCTTCCTGAGGCCTCCCTAGAAGCCAAGCAGATGCCAGCTCTATGCTTACTCTACAGCCTACAGAACAATGAGCCAATTAAACCTGTTTTCTTTATAAACTACCCAGTCTCAGGTATTCTTCATAGCAATGCAAGAACAGCCTAACACATAATAATCTAGAGATTATTTAAAATATACAGGAGGATGTGTGTATGTTATATGCAAATACTATACCATTTTATATCCGGAAGTTCAGCATCCTTGAATTTTGTAAATATTGGCAAGCCTTTAAGTCTCATAAAAGATGTAATTTTAAAATGCTGCCTGTGCCTAGAATTCTGTTAAGTCAAACTACAGTAGCCTATCAATGTGTATATGTATGTGTGTGTGTATATATATGTGTGTGTGTGTATGTATATATATACACATATATATATATATATATATATATATATATATATTTTTTTTTTTTTTTTGAGACAGAGTCTCGCTCTGTTGCCCAGGCTGGAGTGCAGTGGCACAATCTTAGTTCCCTGCAACCTCCACCTCCCGGGTTCAAGCGATTCTCATGCCTCAGCCTCCCAAGTAGATTGGATTACAGGTGTGCACCACCACGCCTGGCTAATTTTTGTATTTTTAGTAGAGATGGGGTTTTGCCATGTTGGGTAGGCTGGTCTCAAACTCCTGACTGACCTCAACTGTGCCTCCCAAAGTGCTGGGATTACAGGCATGAGCCACCACGCCCAGCCACATATCAATGTATATTGATATACCTTGGTATCCTCAGGAGGTCCTGGAACCAATCCCCCTCCCCTCACGGATACTGTATATATACACACATATGTATATATGTGTGTGTGTATATATATATGTATATGTATATATGTATATATGTGTGTATATATATGTGTGTATATATACGTATATATATGTACACACACACGCATATACATATATATATATATATATATACTGTTAGATGTATGCTGAAAGATTCAAAAAGTCTTGAATAAGCATCTATTACATGTCAAGTGCTATGTAAAGCAGGGAGAGAATAGGGAGTGACACAGTCCCTCCTCAAGGGACACAACCACTGGATGAGATAGACAAGCATAGAGATCCTCACAAGGCTGAATGGTGGCTGCCCTGAGTGAGCACAGAGCTCATGGGGTGTGCAGGGGCAGGCACGGCTGTCCTCACTGAGTTGGCTGCCCTCTGGGGTAGGCCCAGTATGAGGTTCCAAGAGCTGGACTGACTTAGCTCAGGTTCCCAGGCCTAGAACCTAAACCCAGACCACCTGGCTTGTCATCCTGCCTTAGCAGAAGGCCTCTCTGAAACCCACAAGCAGATTCTTGACCCAGTGAGCATGAGTCCTTTACTCTGCCTGAAAAAAACACCACCAGGTAACATCAGGGGCTGGTGGTCCCTGATGGCAGTGCAGTACATTGGCCGCAGAGGACATGGGTATTGTGGAATCAGAAGATGCTTGTTGCCACAGCAAAGAAGAGCATGATTTCCTGGAAGGCAACAGACCCCATGGAGGTGAGGTTGCTATAGCCTCTACCTCCCTCATTCCTGCTGCAGAAGTATAGCCTTCCTCTAACAGTTGAGGGTCTGAAACTTCTCTGCTTTCCTCAGCCCTTGGGAGAAAGCCTAATGATCCAAAGCAAGCTGAATAGAGTCAGTAGACATGGAAAACTGGGAGCCGTGGTGGCCTTCAGAGAAGAGAACTGATGGCTGGCTGGAGAGCCTGGCTTCTGTAACTTTTGGATTTTGTACAATGAACCTGCATTAACTTTAGGTATGATGTTAGGCAAGCTGATAGCAAAGGCTTTTCTGAGTAAAGTGAGAGTCCCTGAAGGCCATGTGCTAGATTACAAACAGCATGGGCTCAGAGTCGACAGTCACAGCTCTGCCACTTATTATTTGGGTCATCTCACTTATCTGCTTCAAACTGCAGTTTCACACCAGGAAAATGGGATGCTCATGAGTTTGTGGTAAGGAATGAATGAGGGGATTTATGTAGATAGTTGAAGCCAGAAGTTGGTCTTGTCTGTTGGCCTTGAGACACAGGTAGGCTGAAGGCCATCACTGATGTGCAGCCCTGGGTCCCCAGCTGATAGCTACAGTGACCTGCCCCATCAGCAACAAGCACTTCCTATTCACTTCGCTCAAAAAGCCAAGGAAGTATGTCATATATTTGGAGAGGGGGCAGATTAAAATGCTGGCAGTGCTTAAAGGGGGAAGGAAAACTTGACTTTGCAGCACGGCTCATTTCTCAAAGGATCTGCACAAGCATTTTCTCCCCCTAGATATGCGTTATCTCTTAAATCAACAATAAGTAATGCTTTACACACTTTTTAGTGCACACATCTCTCCCACATAAACAGTAAGCTTAATTCTGGAAAAGACATAATTTCATACGCCTTTGTACCATTCAAACCCCACACATGGCTGCCATATTCACTTCAACTTTCAACCATTTTTTTTTTTTTTTCCTGAGATGGAGTCTTGCTCTGTCACCCAGGCTGGAGTGCAGTGGTACAATCTTAGATCACTGCAACATCCACCTCCCAGGTTCAAGCGATTCTCCTGCTTCAGCCTCCTGAGTAGCTGGGACTACAGGTGTGTGCCACCATGCCCGGCTAATTTTTTGTATTTTTAGTAGAGACAGGGTTTACCGTGTTAGCCAGGATGGTCTTGATCTCCTGACCTTGTGATCCACCCACCTAAGCCTCCCAAAGTGCTGGGATTACAGGTGTGAGCCACCGTGCCTGGCCTCAACCACTTTTAATACAGAATAGGTTGGTAATCTATTGCTGTGAAACAAATTACCCAAAACCTAGTGCCTTAACTCTAACAGTTTCTTTTGGTCAGGAATGCAGAAGGGGCTTGGTTGGCCTGCTGTGGTTCAGGGTCTTTCGTGAGGTTGCAGTCAGAAGTCAGTGTGGGCCGCAGTCATCCAAAGGCTTGCCTGGGGCTGGAGGGTCTGCTTCCAAGATGGTGCACTTGCACAACTGGCAAGTTGGTGCTGGGGCTACTGGTGTCTCTGTTTTATTCTGGGTAGGGCTACTTGAGTATCTTCATACTATGGTGGCTGGGTCCCTCAAAGCAAGTACCCCCAGAAACCAATGGAAGCTTTGATGCCTTTGATGATTCAGCTTTGGAAGTCACTCATTAGCATTTCTGAGTCCTCTGTTGGTCATATAGACCACCAGTGATTCAATGTGGGAGGAGATTAAATAAAGGCGTGAATACCAGGACTAGCCCTGGAGGCCAACTTCAAGGCTGACTATGACACAGAGCTGAGACACAAAGGTACTTAGTTAAGCACCTGATAATTTGTTGATGACATGGTTGTGCATAATGTGAATCTAACATATACATGGTAAGAGGTGAAAGTGTGTTTGTTTTACTTTTAGGGGAGACGTTACTCAAGTATCTCAAACTTGAGTGTTCATTAGAACTACCTGGAGGGCTTATGGAAACAGAAATTGCTGGGCCCCAACCCTAGAGTTCCTGATTCAGCAGATCTAGGGTGAAATGGGAGAATTTGTGCTTCTAACAAGTTGTCACAGGATAATGATGCTGCTTGTTCAGGGTCATGCTTTGAGAACTACTGCCCTAATTGATATAGAGACCTAGTGGTCCTTCAAGAAAATGTGCTTCAATGCAAATACATCCTTGGCCTCTTATAGCTGAGTGCTCAAACTGTCAAATTCATTAGGCATATCATTTTTAATTTGAGGTTTTCCAAATGGCACAGAGTTTATGTAAATGTACGAATCAGAGAGACAGTATATGGACAGCCTAAGTAGTGGTATGCTGCAAACTGGCTCTCCTCCCAAAATAAAAAGCTTTGATTTGTAACTTTTGCCAATTTCCATAGTGTAAATGCTCCCACCATGGCCAATTACCAATAGTTAACTAGCTCACAAAAATTCCTGTTTCACAGTTGACTCTGTAGCTGGTACATGCTGGCCCCAGTACACCATTGGCTCTAAGCAAGTTCTTTCCCTGCACATATGAATCTGAGAAAGCAGTGGCCTATGTGGGGGTTGGGGATCACTGGGTGATTCTAATTGCTGGTACCTTGTGCACCAAACAAAGGCGGTCAAATGCCAGGTCTGATTTTCTTCCTACCTGGAGTGTTTGAGTCTTTGAGGTAGCTAAAGTGATAGGATGTGATTATGCATACAATGCTATGTGGTGCAGGCACATCTAAAATGGACTTTTCAAATCCTCCCCCTCCACACAGTCTCCTTAATCTACCCCCACTTGGACAATTCTACTGACCGCTCCAGGCCTTCCATCCTAATTAAGCACAACCTCATAGACACTCCTCCTCAAAGGCCTCTCTGGCTTTCCTTCCCTTTAAAAACACCAAGGCTCCTTTCCTTAGGGTAGGTGACAGGAAATACTTTACTGAAATCCATTCTTTGAGCTGCCAAGATGCCCAGTGAGGGTATAATGTCTGAGTGCCTGTAGAAATTGGGTAGAACATTTATTTGGCAATTCACCTCGTAGAGGGCTGGTTATCACATTGAACTGTTTAAACCTTAACTTATGGCCAGGTATAGTGGCTCATGCCTGTAATCCTGGTACTTTGGGAGGCCAAGGGGGGGCGGATCACTTGAGGTCAAGAGTTTGAGACCAGCCTGGCCAACATGGTGAAACCCCATCTCTACTAAAAATACAAAAATTAGCTGGGCATGTTGGTGGGCACCTGTAATCCCAGCTGATTGGAAGGCTGAGGCAGGAGAATCACTTGAACCCAGGAGGGGAAGTTGGAGTGAACCAAGATCGCACCATTGCACTCCAGCCTGAGCAACAGAATGAGACTCCATCTCAAAAAAACCCCAAATCCTTAACTTGTAGGATTTTTTAGTGTGTTCCCTCACAGCGTCTACCATGGGGTTTTGGACAAAATAAACACTAAGCATTTCGTGAGTTCCAACTTTGAATTCTCTCTCTTGCAGAAAACACTGGCATTTTAACAGAGAGTTTCAGGTGCCTTAATGCCAGAGAGTGGGTCATTTGGGAATTCTCTCATGGAATTCAATTACCATAAGAGAAAAGTGGAATAAAATGTTTTGGTAGTGTAAGATTAGCTGAAAGAAAGGATGAGAGAGAGAGAGAGAGAGAGACCCAAGGTCAGGCAAGTAAGTTTATTAACCTGCCAGGCTGCTCCACCGCAGTCAGAGGAGGCAGCCCTGAGCTTCAACAATGAGGGGTTTATATGGGGGAGAGAGACCCTAGGGTTGTCGGTTAACTTTACCACATATCTTCTCGTGACTGGCTTACAATATAGTATCTTGTGAAAACATGAATTTACAAGAGGATGTAACTTAGGTTTATCCACGTTTCTCGTGACCTCCCCCATGCCGCCCGGGGGGCTGTAATCAGGGTTCACTCTGCAAGTCTGGTGACCTTGCTGTGGCGCCTAGATAAGGGTTCAGGGATGCAGCTGCAGAGTATTCAGGGTAAGGGTCAGCTGCATTGAGTGGTGGTGGTGGTGGTGGGGGGTGGTCCTGGGGCAGCTTGTCCCTAACGGCTAGGAAAGCCTTTTAGGGCTTCTTTTTTGTTATATAAAGGATATGTTCTCAGAAAAATGGGACTCATGCTGATCCAGTGCAATACTAACAACAAAAGCCCAGCATTTGAGGTAGGCAGAATGTGACCCCTACAGAAGCGTCATCCTCCTTAGCTTCTCTAGCTCTGACGTTCTGTTAAGTTTCTTAGTCTCTCTAAGCCTCAGTTACTTGGTCTGTAAAATGAGACTAGCAATACCTGCTCTGTTGTCTCTTGTGAGGAGGAAATGAGAATCTGTGAAAAGTGCTAGAATGGAGCCTCATGGGGGAGGCTCTCCCACCCCATGTCCTGATTTGGACAAGGAATCCCACACACCTCATCCAGATGCACAGAGGCTCATGACTGAGTCTCTTGACAAATTCTTATTTTTTGAGGGTGCATACTTTTTTGCTGTAAATTTCCAAATGTTTGCATTTCTAAGGCCACATTTGTGACACAGAGATCAGATCCTTTCCGACACAATGTAACTGGCGGGTCCTAATGAGCTGGGGGCACCGGGAAGCATTTTAAGTGGTAGCATTTCTGGAAATATTGAGATGAGGTCGGGGGAAAGAAGCTATTTCTTCAGGGCCTAACCTGATTAACAAGATGATGCATTTGAGAGACACGAAGGTGGATTTCTCTGCTTTCTCTCTGCTTCCAGAAGCTCCTGGGTTCTGGAAGGTTATTTTTATAGTATGGCAAGTAATAAGTGTTACTGACCAGCCATGAATCCCAGATTTGGAAAGGACGACTCCTAAGACAGGGACAGACCTGGAAGGAGGAGATAAACATTGAATAGGTGCTCAGCTCAACAGGCTGCCCACAGTTTACACAAGCTTCTTGGCTCAATGTATCTGTGCTAGGGAAAAAAGCTCCTCTTCAGTTGCTCCAGAAGCACATTTATTAAGCACTAACTGTGTCTTAAGCCCCAAAAGAAATAGAAAAAAGGCAAAGGACCTGATTTTCATATCTAGGCATTTACAGAGTAGATTATGAAAAAGGTCATAGATAGTTGTAATTATTTAACTCTCCTTGCTATAATAGAAAATGGCTTTCATGCTTGGAAAATTCAGTAATTAATAAACTTCCAATGTTTTGAAATTCATTTCTTTGTAGCCACTTAGGAAAAGAACTGACCGAGGTTGCGATCCAGGATCGGAACTTTATGTGGCATGTAAAATAATTTGAAAGAGTGAGATATGGCTTTGTAAATTTTTGTAGAAAACAACAAACCTGATGATTTCCCAGATTTGGGGAGTAGCATCAAGCACATGTAGGGTGAGGTGTTTGGGGCTTGAATTACAGCATTTTCTTTTAAACAGGCATGACTTTCCATGTGTAGAAAATGGTCCCAGGGCTTGGATTAGGACGTAGAGCTGGAAATCAGGGAGCCCGAGTTTCATTCAGTGAACACATAAACACCTTACTGAGCACTGACTTCACGTGTCAGTGCTGAGGATAAGAAAAGCAACAGCGTGGCGCCCTGATGAAGTTGATGGAAACACGCTCAGGGCAGCAAACAGCTCTCCCGGCCAGGTCTTGGGAGTAGTCAGAAAGGAGCTAACATTGACACAGTCTTAAAGAGGAGTCGAATTGGCTAGAAAGAATGAGGCCAGTGTTCCAAGCAGAGTGAACAGCATTTTGCAGCATAGTCAGAAGGCCACAAATACTGTCGTTGGAAAAGGCAAGAGCATTGGTTCTCCAAGGGTAACATGTGTTCCAATCACCTGGGGACCTGTGACATGCAGGTTCTCATTCAAGAGTTCTGAATGAGACTTGAGACAGTACATTTCTAACAAGTTCCTGGGTGATGTCATGCTGCTGCCTTTAGCCCACTTGGTGTGGAGAGGCTGTGGACATGGAGCATGGAGCTAGGAGTAAAAATGGGGGCTGGGTGGAGGAAGGGGAGGATGAGGGCTTGTCACCTGGGCTGATGATTGCACCCTGGCACACTTCAGCTGTACTGCATACTGGTAATAGCATCTGTGGTGCTCCCAGCCTCCAATGGGCTCTGGGAGCTGTCTGGAACCCTCAGCCAGCTAGCTCTCTTTCCCAATCCAAATAGCAGCAACATCCTCAACCTCCCACCGCCCACCTGCCATTATAACATTCTTCCCTCCACCCAAGCCTGAGCTTTCTGCCACGGTCTGGCTGGGTTTCCTCTTCCTTTTGGCCTCCCATGGGCCCTCAAGGCATTCATCAACCCTTCTCTATAGCTCCCACCTTTTGCCTTTCCCACCTCTTTTTCTTCAACCATAAACCTGTTCAGCACCCTCCTGTCCTATAGCCACTGTGCTGGGAAACTGACCCTGAACCTGGGTCCCCTTCCAGCTGCTCTCCAGTCTCTCCCCATCCTCACAGCCTGATTGCATCGAAGAACAAACTCACACTTGTAGTTTCTCTCCTTCGTCTCATCTGTTCTATGTAACCTATCACTACCACCATTCTGCCTTCCCCACTCTACTGAAATGGCTCATCTGGAGGTTAACACTGACCTTCCGATTTTCCATTCCAGGAATTTCAGGCCCAGTCCAGCTTGTCCTCCAGAACACTTTACAGTGTTGATCGCCAGTGCCCAGTCTCCCTATAGCTCTCCAAATTCTCTTTGGCCCCTTCTCAGCCTCTTTTCCTAGTTCCTCTTCCTCCATCCAGTCCTCACCAGGTAACATTTCCCAGCTTCTCCTTTCTCCAAACATCCTGCCGTGGGCAGATTGCCCAACCCTGGGACATGAGCCACTCTTTCTATGCTGTTGACTCAGGAACCCAGCCCTCTTTAGCCCATCTCTCTGTCTATTGGTCACATTTATGTAGGCACCTCACATCTTCTTTTTTCATTTTTTTTTTTTTTTTGAGACGGAATCTCACTCTGTCGCCCAGCCTGGAGTGTAGTGGCACGATCTCTACTCACTGCAACCTCCGCCTCCCAGGCTCAAGCGATTCTTCTGCCTCTGCTGGGACAACAGGAATGTGCCACCACGCCCGGCTAAATTTTGTATTTTTTTTTCAGTAGAGATGGGGTTTCACCATATTGGCTAGGCTGTTCTCGAACTTCTGACCTCATGATCTGCCAGCCTCAGACTCCCAAAGTGCTGGAATTACAGGCATGAGCCACTGCATCTGGCTCAGTGCCTCACATTTTCAAAACAGATTCCTTCTTTTCTCTCCTAAACCTGCTTTTCCTCCTGGGTCCCACTCCAGGTGAATCATACCCCTACCTTTTCTCTTCTACAGAAATCAAACCAGGGAGTTCACCTGACTCCTCTCCCAGCCTCACCTGCCATCAGCCATGGTCCTGGCTCCTGCCCCCCGCCCGCCATTGACTGCTGCCTTAGTGCAGGAGATGCCTTCATTTCATTACTCAGATTACTGCCTTTGCCCTCACCTGACCTCTCTGCAAGGAGCTGTGGCTTTCAGCTTTGGCCACACATTAGAATCAGTTGGATAATGTGATAGGATTCTCCAGAGAAAATCATTGAATACGCGTGTACACACACACACACACACACACACACACACACATACACATAAGGAATTAGCTCACATGATGATGGAGGCTAAATGCCAAGATCTGCAGTTGGCAAGCTGGAGACCCAGGAGAGCAAAGGGTATAGTTCCAAGTCCAAAGGTCTGAGAACCACGAAAGCTGATGGTATAAGTTCCAGACAAACCTGATAGGTTCAAGACCCAGGAAGACTCAATGTTTCAGTCCAAGTCCAAAGACCAGAAAAGACCAATGTCCCCCTCAAGCATTCAGGCAGGAGGAGCTCCCTCTTACTCCAGGCTTTCAGCTGATTGGACCAGGCCCACCCACATTAGGGAGCGCTGTCAGCTTTACTGGGCCTACCTATTCAAATGTTAATCTCAACAAGAAATACCCTCGCAGACACACAGAATATTTGGCCAAATGTCTAGGCACCCCAGCCCAGTCAAGTTAACCCAGAATATTAACTATCACAGAGAACTTTTAGCAACCTGATGTCCAGGTCACACCCCAATCTCATTACATTCAAATTTTGGAGGGTGGGGCCCAGGCGTCCGTTTTTTTTTTTTTTTTTTTTTTTAAAGGCTCTCCATATGATTCCATCGTGCATCCAAGGTTAAGAGCCACTGCTTTCATCTCTTCTCCGTCAGATTGATTCTTCACACTGCCACCAAAGTGGTTTTCTTAAAACTCAAATTGGATTATATTTGATCCCCTGTTCAAAAGCTTTCCATGACTTTCCATCATATTTGGGAAAATTCTTTGGCATGTTATACAAGCCTTTTTGCATGTTACACAAGGCCCTTCATGATTGGCCCTGCCTAATTCTTCAGCCTCATTCTGTGTGGGTGCATCAGGGCATCGTACTCAGGCTGTTCTGATTCACCTCTCAGGATTTCTTACGGTTCTCTGCATTTGCATGGACTCATCCTTCAGTCCAGAATGCAATCTGTCCCCAGCCTATTCTCCCTCATCTTTAGGATCCTATTTTGTCACTTACAGAAAGCCTTCTGAGACACTCTCAGACTAGGTTAAATATTCCTTCTTTGGATACCCTAGCACCCAGTGCTGTCACCACCAAGAGGGAGCCACTGGTAGATAGTAATAGATAGCAGGCGTTATCTACTATTTACAAAGTGGCAAAACCCAGCACACAGTATGCACTCATGTAGCACACCTACATGAATGAATGTATCCACCTCTTCCTACATCTCTAACTTCAGAACAAGCTCATGCAGCAACACAGAGAAAGAGTTGAAAGTTCAATGAGTTGTTAGGGCAAAAGACTTAAATCTAAAGTATGGTATATGCTGTTAGGACATTTCTCATCCTTACTCAAATCTAAACATAACAAGTGAAAATGCACTTCCTAAAAAAAGCGGCATTATTCCCAAAGAGCCTGGCAGAGCAGTGTTTGCTGCCACAGGGAAGGTGGTCCTGTCCTCTGCTCCCAGTGTTATAAAATGTGTCCTGCGACATTAAGTGCCCATGTCCACTCTGATTCCAGAGATGAGGATACGACTAAGCTAATTTTAAAAAGGGGAGTGTAGTGCATAGGATCGCACATGCTAACACAATGGAGCTTCACTATTGCAGAACAACAGTTTTCAAACAGATCAGCTACTGAGAGGTGGTGATTATACTCACAGCCTCCTAATTTTATCAAAGGCCTATCAGCCACAGTATTCTTTCAAGGTATATGCTTCCCTTGAGAATGTAAAATTAGTATCCTGGCTGGGTGGGATGGCTTTTCCCTGAAATCCCAGCACTTTGGGAGGATTGCTTGAGGCCAGGAGTTTGAGGCCAGCCTGGGAAACATAGTGAGACCTCATGTCTACAAAAACTAGCTCGGCATGGTGGCACGCACCTATAGTTCCAGCTACTTGGGAGGCTGAGGTAGGAGTAAAAATAAAATGAGTATCCTGTTTATCAAACTTCAGAGCATGTGAGACGGCTCATGCCTTACAAAAATGAGATCCAACAAGGTTTGAGAATCACTGGGTTATGGCGAATGTGACCACCACCTGGCTATGATCAGTCATTGCCTTCCAGCTCAGAGCTTCTCAACCCTGGCTGCTTGTTAAAATCCTACCTGGGGGACTTTCAAAAATCCCAATGCTCAGGCCTTACTCCAAGCCAATTAAAGGAGAATGTCTGGGAATGGGGCCCTGGCATTGTTTTGCTGTTTTTTTGGCACTGGTATTTCTGAAAGCACGCAGATGATTTAAATAGGTGGCCTGGGCTGAGGATTGCTCCTCTAACTTACTGGTTCTCAAACTTGGCTGCACATTGGAATCGCCTGGAGGTGCCTGGGTCCCCCCACCCCAACCATGGACATGGTTGTAATTGGTGTGGGATGTGACCTGGCCTCCAAGCCAGGATTTGTAAAAGCTGTTCAGTGGTTCAAACATACAGCAAAGCCTTGAAACCACTGCTGCAAGCACATCCTCCCACAGCCTCTAACAGAGCCCATTTCACCTTGAAAAGAAAATCCATTGTCATAAGCAGATGAGCAACCCAACCTGTCAGGAACATATTTATCCTCCTGGCTGACCTGAGGCGGCTGAGGATCACTGAGGTGGGAGTCACCCCTGAAAATAGTCACTGTGCTGGAGAGCGCTGGAGGAAATGTAATAGTGTTAGTTTACACATTAAACCCTTTGATACCAGGGGCCCTGCCACCTGCACCACCAGCCAAGCATCCCTGATTCCTGGCTGCCTTCATGGCCCCTGTGGCCTTGGATGAGTGGCCACCCCTCCCAGGAAACATTCAGAGCACATTACAGATAATAAACAGATATGACTAATGAGCTCAATTATTGTAAATTTCTGGGTCATTGCTAATGGCATTTCCCTCCCTTCTCCTTTCATCTTATGTTCAAAATAATTTCTTTGTATGTCCCTATTAACATGTCCAACCTGAGTTGGTGCACTGCCCCGGGTAGGTAAGGAGGAGAGGACATTCTGTTTTCTCACCCCTTCCTCTGCTGACTCCCACCTCCACCTCATTTCCTCTCTGTGGCTTGTGCCAGGTGGGCCAGTGCCTGCACCATGTTGAGAAAAAGTTGCTCAGAAAGTTGCATGTAATATCACTCTCCATGGAGTCTTACAAAATCTAACACTTTGAGGGCATAATCTTCAAAATTTCTGGTTTATTGATGAGGATTCTTATATGATTTCTCAACACATTGGAATCACCTAGGAAGCTTTAATAACTTTTTTTTCCTTTTTTCTTTCTTTTTTTTTTTTTTTTTTTTGTTGAGACAGAGTCTCGCTCTATTGCCCAGGCTGGAGTACAGTGGCATGATCTAGGCTCACCACAACCTCCACCTCCCAGGCTCGAGCAATTCTCCTGCCGCGGCCTCTTGAGTAGCTGGGATTACAGGCACCTGCCACCATGCCTGGCTAATTTTTCTGTATTTTTAGTAGAGATCGGGTATCACCATGTTGGCCAGGGTGGTCTCGAACTCCTGACCTCAGGTGATCCACCTGCCTCAGCCTCCCAAAGTGCTGGGATTACAGGCGTGAGTCACCACTCCTGGCCTTTAATAACTATTGATGCCATAATTGACCCGCAGAGATTCTGATTTAGTGGCGTGACGATTAGCCGGGCATGGGGATTTTTTGGATGCTTCCTATGTGATTCCAGTATTTAGCCAAATCATTTGTCAATGAGAGGGACTGAGAAAGAAGAAGCAGAAGGACACTCATAGTGAAACATCGCTCAAGTTGCAGTCTTCCTATGGACTCTCCCCTATGAACCCCCAATAGCCTTTGTCTCATTTAGATTCTTTATAAGCACAAGCAGTGAGATGAGTTTCCTAGGAGATCAGAAGCGGGGTGAGGCCACAGAAAAATCTCAAAAGCATGTGTGTTTGTTTTCAGTGTCCTTTCATCTCTCTAGGAGTTTTGTCCTAGGGTTGCTGTCTCGTTGCTCACACTACCCTCCTCTCCTCCATGACCCATGAAACGTTTCTGCAACGTTGTTCGAGTGGCACAGATGCAAGAGAAAAAACTCAGTATTGGTGAGAGTGTGGGCTGGTGAAGGAGTGGGTGATTGACAGGATGTCTTGTGATGCACAAGATACTGAAGGAGCTTAGGGTAAGTGCTCAGGCTTCACACACTGTGATACACATACACGTTCCCTGGTCATTTCCAAATACACATTCCCTGGCCATTCTCCCTCAGCTTTCCCTCCAAGGCCTTTTCCTTCCCGTGAACATTTTTCTGTGCTGTGTTCCATACCTTCAGCGTCCTGCTGTGGGACCAGCTCTGACAGCCACAATCAATGGCCTTCCCAGGAGCCTTCTCCATTTGCCTTCTTCCTTGCTGGCTGCTGTGGTTTGAATGTTTGCACCCTCGGAAATTCATGTTGAAACTTAATCCCCAAAGTAACAGTATTAAGAAGTGGATCCTTTGGTCAGGTGTGGTGGCTCGTGCCTGTAATCCCAGCACTTTGGGAGGCCGAGGCAGGTGGATCATGATGTCAGGATTTTGAGACCAACATGGTGAAACCCCATCTCTACTAAAAATACAAAAATTAACCGGGCATGGTGGCACATGCCTGTAATCTCAGCTACTCAGGAGGCTGAGGCAGGAGAATCACTTGAACCCGGGAGGTGGAGGTTGCGGTGAGCCGAGATTGCACCACTGCACTCCAGCCTGGGGGACAGAGGGAGACAGTCTGAAAAAAAAAAAAGTGGAGCCTTTAAAAGGTGATTGAGTCATGAAGGCTCTGTCCCCTTGGATGGATTAATCCACTCATGGATGAATGGGTTAATGGGTTATCACTAGAGTGGGTTAGTCAGCACAAGCAAGGTCTGTTATAAAAGCTAGTTTGGCTCATGCTCCAGCCCTCTCTCTGTGCGATGCCCTGCACCTCCTCAGCACTCTGCAGGGTCCCCACCAGCAAGAAGAATTTGACCTTGGATTTCTCGGCCTCCTGAACTGTAAGAAAGAAATTTATTTTCTTTATAAATTACCCGGTGTTAGGTATTCAGCTACAGAAACAGAAAACAGGCTAAGATACCAGCAGAACCTGGAACTTTTTCAGGTATCTGACCCTGCAGCAGATGGTGAATCTTGATTAGTTCAAGCAGTGGTCTTTTACCTTGGCTGCATATTAATAACACCTGAAAAGTTCTTTAAAAACTACTGATACTTGGGCCTCACCATCGTTTAATTGGTCTTTCCTGTGCGGTTCTCATGATAGTAAGTTTCACGAGATCTGATGGTTTTAAAAAGGGGACTTGCCGTACACAAGCGCTCTTCTCTTGTCTGCCGCTATGTGAGACAGACCTTTCACCTTCTGTCATGATTGTGAGTCCTCCCCAGCCACGTGGAACTGTAAGTCCAAGAGACTTCTTCCTTTTGTAAATTGCCCAGTCTCAGATTTGTTTTTATCGGCAGGTGACACTGGTTCTGATTTAACTGGTCTTGAGTAGGGATGAAGAGTTCCCATATGATTAAAATGTGCAGCCAAGACTGAAGATCACTGGTCTAGGATAATCATGGCATTTCAGCTCCCCTTGCCAGTGGTTAAGATTGGGCAAACAATGCCAGTTTGGCAGATGAAACATGAGAATGCAGGGATGGGAGTGGGGAGATTTAGAAAAAGCGTCTCACCTTTAGGAAGTTATGATGTTTCTTTCCTTTTCATGGTCTTGGAGTTGTTGGGCGGGGGTGTGATGCTTGTGGCCATTGCAGCTATCTTTTGACTGTGAGTGGATATACCAGAGGACATAGATTTCTATGATGAGGTTTGCATGATGCAATGTTAAAAACAACCTAGGTTGGCCAGGCACGGTGGCTTATGTCTGTAATCTCAGCACTTTGGGAGGCTGAGGTGGGCAGATCACCTGAGGCCAGGAATTCGAAACCAGCCTAGCCAACAGGGCGAAACCCTGTCTCTATTAAAAATACAAAAATTAGCCCGGCTTTATGGTGGGCACCTGTAATCCCAGCTACCCAGGAGCCTGATGCAGGAGAATGGCTGGAACCCGGGAGGCAGAGGCCGCAGTGAGCCGAGATTGTGTCACTGCACTCCAGTCTGGGTGACAGAGCAAGACTCTGTCTCAAAAAACCTAGGTTTTCAACAATGTCATCGAGCTGCTAAACAAGTCAAATTTGGAACCCCAGCCCTCTAGTTGGGGAGAGGTGGCTTGATAGCATGCCCTGCTAAACGTGCACAGCACCTTCTGCTGGGTGTAAAGCTCCCTTAGCTCTAAAGCTGTTCACCCATCACAGGAGAGCTGCCAAGAGCCAGTGGCCTTCCTGGGCAGGCCTTATCTGCTACTGAGGGCTTTGCGCAGTGAACGAAGACAGAATTTGGGCAGATTCAGGCTTGACTTCTGGTCACTGTGTGAATTGAGTCAATGAAATGCATAGACTAAGCGCCTTGGTTTTATCATCTCTACGATGGGACTAGCAACCAAGGGTTGTTGCTATGGTTCCATTTAAAGAATTCAGCACAGTACCTGGCATGTTGTAACTTCTTAGTAAGTGGCAACTTTTACACTTTTTGGTATATTTACTCTCCTTATGCTGCAATGAGCAAGAGGTGAAATAATTGGAAAGAATAACAAGAGAGATGTTTGATTTTTGGAGGACTAGTACTTTAACAGTTTTGAAAGACTGAACAAGTTTTTCCTGTGGTCCCCTCTGCCTGAAATCTATCAAAATAATTTGAGCCTGATTCACCAAGTCAGCACAGATGTTGGGCCCAGTGTGACTGGCTGAGCTCTATTTCTAGCTCTGCCAGCTGATGGGTTTGATGGATGCGTGGAGCCCACAACTCCCTGCTACTGGTCGTGCAAAGCCTGGGTCTGAGCAGCGGGACCACACCTCCCTTAAGGCTGTGTACCACTTGGGACAGCAGCTGTGGTGGGGAGGGGGGCTGTGGAGCTCTGCAGGGATGGGGTCCTCCGGCTTTGAGGGCTGAGTTCTGGAGTCCAGTGTCACCTAGATCCAGAGTCCTGACCATACTGGGTGGGGGGCAGTTGGGGTGGGGGGTCCCATCCTCCCCTAGAGCTGGCTGTCAACCTGACTGATACAGTTTGGCTCTGTGTCCCTACCCAAATCTCGTCTTGTAGCTCCCATAATTCCCATGTGTTGTGGGAGGGACCCAGTGGGAGATGATTGAATCATGGGGGCAGGTCTTTCCTGTGCTATTAACTTTAGAGTGAATAAATTTCATGAGATCTGATGGTTTTAAAAAGGAGTTTACCTGCACAAGCCCTCTTCTCTCGTCTGCTGCCGTGTGAGACAGGGCTTTCACCTTCTGTCATGATTGTGAGGTCTCCCCAGCCGCATGGAACTGTAAATCCAAGAGACCTCTTTCTTATGTAAATTGCCCAGTCTCGGGTTTGTCTTTATGGGCAGTGGGAAAGCGGACTACGAAACCGAGCTTGTGCCTGGAAGCAGAACTGGGACTGGGGTATCAGACCATGGTCTCCAGTTTGCCCTAAGTGGTTCACTGGGGCTCCCCGGGAGCCCACTCACTGCCCTTGGCCCTCCCCACCCAGCTGATTTTCTTCCCCAGTGTCTACAGTCCTTGTTTCCTCCTTTCTTTCTTCCACCTTCATCCAGGCTTCCACTGCCCCGCTCTCTGTCCCTTCTGTCACTTCCCCTGCTGGGAAATGTCCCCACACCCCCCACTACCCCCTCGTCTCTGAGACCTTCTCTCCGTTGGGCTCAATATCTGCTCCGGGGAAGTCTCCACATTCACATCCCCCTCCAGCCGCACTTCCTCACTTGCCTGTTTTAATCATCCTTATTTTATCCTTATATGCCCTCTACTATGTCTACTTCTAGTTCATAATTCCATATCCCCCTCCTGCCTTTTCAGGAGTCTTGCTGATCAGTCATATTGTTGATCATCCTTTTGCCCCAAAACCTCCAGTCTCATTCTCAGAACTTATTCTTTTTCATCTGTTTGTTAAAATGTCAGGTTTCTCCTATCTTAAAAACAAGACACATGAAAAGGACACCCTTTGCCACTAATGTCCTCTCCCCTCTGGGTGGGCCTGGCCTTTCCTCCATAGGAAGAATTGTCCAGATCCGCTGCCCCTCCACTCCTCCCAGCCTTCCTAGCCCTCCGCAGTGTGGCTTCCTCTCTCATTACTTCTCTGAAACTGCCCTCTCCAGGGGTGCAGTTGACTTCCTTGTGACCAAATCCAGAATCTCCCTGAGGCAGCAGCCTAGAGGAATGGGTGTGACTCTGCAGCACCCCCCTTGGTTCAAATTCTGGGCCACCCTAGGGAGAACATTGACCTTAGCTAAGTTTCTTAACTCTTTCTATAGCCTTGAAAGCGGGGGGCCTATTGCTTTCCCAGGGTCCAATAATAACCATAGTGAATATTTACGGCAGGCATCCTGGGCAGGGCTTCTGCTCAGTGCGCTGTGGGGACTGTGAGTTGTGTGTATGGGAGCTCGAACATGTTTACTGAATGAATGAGTATATTGTGCCCAAATAGTATTAACTAGGTACTTTAAATTCCCACTTCCAACTTCATCCCCACTCTGTCCACCAGGTCCCTGGTTTAGTTTCTGATTAAGAAGTGATTAAACAAAGACTGTCTTCTTAATGTCCAAATTAAAGCTATTTCTAGAATCGACATCTTACATGGACGATTTGGATCTATCCTAAGACTGAGCAGAAGAGGTATCTTTGGAGTGTCTATTCATATGAAGGTCACATTCTGAATTGGTATGTAAATTCAGGATGGTTAGATTAATATCATTCTGCAGCAAAAATTTGATCATTCTGGTTATAGTCAGATCAAACACATTTTTAAAAACTCTATAATCCAGGTCCTCTTGTGCAATTTGTGAGACTAGAAAATCAGGGGTTAAAAAACCCATCTCCAGGTCCTAGAATGAAGATCTTTACATGAGAAAGAAAACTACTCTGCAAAAATAAGCAGGTAGATGAAATGGGCAATTAAAATAAAACAGTTGGGCATCTTAATTGAAGTTTCATTACCCTTGTCCTTGGAAGTAAGTGACTGTAAACTCAAGCTGGGAACTGGGGAGTGGGATCTTACTGAGTGATGGTAAGGGGTTGCGGAGGCCTACTGGGTGCACCGTCTGGGGGTCAGGAAGTGTGAACAGTGTCAAAGCAACAAGATCATGGGCCTGGCTTTCAAAGAGATTTCAGTCTCTTTGAGGAGATTAAACTAACCCCATAAAAAACAGAGCATTCGATGCAAGGCTGAATAATTACGTGCTAAATCGTGGCACAGATGCTAAGTGCTAGTGGAGCCCAGATGAGAAGATCTATGCATCTTGGAATAGCCTGCAAACTCTTAGGGAGGGCAATGGCTTCCAGCTGAGTCTTGAGGAATGGGCTCAGTTTCTATGACCCCAGCCTGGGCAAGCTACAAAAGCGCGTGAAGTGTGATGGGCAGGTATCAAGAGAGGAAATCTGTGGTCTGGGACTCGCCCAGTGAAATGACTGGATACTCAGCTCCTCCCCAGCCAGGAGAACTTGGCCCACAAATCCTTGTGGATGCTACTTACCTTGAGCCCTCCTGGCTTTCCTGGGGTATGTTTCTTTCCTGATCTGCTTTCCGTAGGGGCAGGTGACCTTCTAAGATCTTCCACCCAAGGCCAGCTCGTGTTGGCCCTCTGCCCCTTCTTCCATCTGGTGTTCTTGTTATCAGACCCCAAAGTCATATGGGATACCTATTTTCAGCACCTGTTTCTTTCAGCCCCCTAGTAATCATGAGTCCCTCTCCAGAGAACTCTGGACAAGTCCTGGAGGGGCTGGAAGTGCATCCGAGCAGAGCATCCCCACCAGCTTGATGGGCTCCTCCTTTGTTCCCATCCCCAGTCCCAACTATCCAGTTCTAGCCAGACACCACAGTCTCCCCACAGGTTAGCTGTTTCTCCTGAGAGCTTTTATTAGTCAGAACTCATAGGGTTAGAAGAGATTAAAAAAAAAAAAAACCTCATTCTAAACTAGATCTTAAAAGAGAGGAGGCATTTGTTGAATCATGAAAACAAAACTTATAGGGGTTCACATATGGCTGAATCCAGGTGATCCCAGATATCCGTAGGAGTCCGCTATGCTCCATCAGGCACCATTCTCTCGGGCACTTTCCCCCAAGTGGTAGCAACGAGCTTACACTCCGTCAGATAGCCACACTGCCTAAGTCCTAGGGAAGAAATAATAGAATTTCTTCCCCATAGTCCTAGGGAAGAAATAATAGAATTGATTGTGATTTGTCTTTCTTGGACCATTTTATCCAACTCTGAATCATTTCAGCCAAGGAAATGAGATACTGTTATGGCCAGGACTGGTCACATGCCCATCTGTGGAGGTAGAGTCAGGAAGAGTGGATTCTCCAAGTGGAGGACGTGGGTTTTATTACCGGAAGAAAGAATGCTGACCAGGCACACATGGGTGCCCATTGTGGAAGTGAAATGGTGGCCCTCGCTCCCATTGGCCATGGGCTGTATGTCCCATCATTGCTGACCCTACTGCCCCATGGGTAAGGCTGATGCTGAAACTCTTGTCCTCACTTACCCTTCAGAGATGCTCAGAGGCAGGTCTGAAATTTCCAGATGTTTCTACAAGTTTCCAACAGACTATGTTGGGAAATCTGGAAAATACTGTTTTCAAAGATTTGGAAGACCTTTAGAAGCCTCCATTTTCCCCTCCTTCCTCTATTTTTCCCTCTGTGGCAATAGCTGACCAAGGAAGCTTTGGAGATCACCCAATTCACTGCTTGTTTCTCATTTTGTTGAGCAACACCTTGGATTCCCAAATAAGAAAAGCAATCAGGAAGGTTTCAGACGTGATGTGGAAAGAGGGGCAAGGAGAGGGCCAGGCATTTTCACGCATAGCATTTGCACAAGGACAGAGTGCCAATCTCCCAGCAAAGTTGGCAGACAGGGCCTCCAGCAGTTAGAGTGACAAAAAGGTAATCAGAACCACTTGCCACTTTCCATTGAGACAGACATGGGAGCCAAAGTGGGAACAATTCCTGGATGATAAATTGTTTCTTGCTTTTCCTTTGAACTTCAAGATCCATCCCCCTGGGTACCTCCCATCTGATGGATTGACTGACAAGTTCAATGGGCAAGGAGAGGATTCCATACCCAAGAATCTGAGCTGCGTTAAGGCAAGTCTCTGAAGCTAATTGAATGTGAATGTCAGCTGCCACCGATAGGGGTAATAGGAAGAAAAGAATTACCTTCATCAGGGGAACTGTTAGGGGCTGAGAGAAAAACCAAGCAGAATAAGCAAAGCCTCTTGAACTTCAATGTGACATTTTTGCAGCCCCAGCAAAAGTCAGTTAAATGCTAGATTTTAACTCCTCCTTGAAGAATGTATTGCTTTTCCGCAATCAAGAAATTAAAGCTAGAGCACTATAAATTTTTAATTGACATAACTTTGTATATTCAGCTTCACATGCTGATATTTTTATCATATCATGAACATTGTAAAGCAATGCCATTTTTCAAAATCATCATAAATGTCTATATAATTCAGGGAAAGGATATACCGTGCTGTATTTAAACATTTCTCACTCTTTGGTCATTTTGGATGTTTCCAATGTCTTGTCATTGTAAATTGTTCCACCTCACATTTCTGAGGCAGTGTTGAATGAATGTTTATTCATTTTTGCCAGCATTGAATATTATTTTTAAAATCTGTTGCCAATTTGGTAGGTAAATAGCTTCTCTCTAATTCACATATCTTTGACTCCTCATAAGGATAAGTATTACTTTGCATGTTTATTAGTCATTTGTATTTCAACTTCTAAAAATTCTCTTTATGCTCTTCACACATTTTTCTTCATAGTTCACAGGAACTCTTTATATGTTAAGTATATTACAGGCCAGACATGGTGGCTCATGCCTGTAATCCCAGCACTTTGGGAGGCTGAGGCAGGCAGATCTCTTGACCCCAGGATTTCAAGAGAGAGCAGCCTGGCCAACATGACAAAATCCTGTCTCTACTAAAAATACAAAAATTAGCTGGACGTGGTGGTGTGTACCTGTAATCCCAGCTACTCAGGTAGCCGAGGCATGAGAATTACTTTAACCAAGGAGGTGGAGGTTGCGGTGAGCCAAGATCTCGCCACTGCACTCTAGTCTGGGTGACAGAGTGAGACTTTGTCTCTAAATAAATAAATGTTACAACTTATTCTATTAGAGTTACTGTTAACATCTTGTTATTTGTATTTAAAACTTTTGTAAAAATACAACTTAGTATTTTTCTAATATTATTAATGTATTTTTTGAATAGTAATACATTTGCTTGGTTTAAGATTAAACAGGCACTAAGGAGAGCAAAGTGTTTCCTCTCCAGTCTTGCCCTTTTGTGACTGAGGTTTCCTCCTGAAAGCACCCATTATTACCAATTTTTATGTATATAGGAAGAACTTTCTTCTACATATTCCATATCTACAAATTTCTACATTTATTTTTTTCATTTTCCCTTTTTATACAAATAAAATATTTGTAATCTTCAACTTCTTTTCTAACATTTTGGAGTTCATTTTATATCAGTACATAAAAGCTTTCTTACTCTTTTTATGATGCCATGGTATTCTATTGTATGGTTTATTGTAGTTTTATGACATATAAAAAAGTTAAGGACTTTACAGTCAGATCTATCTTTCCATTTTTAATTCATTGATTTTATGCTTAAAATATCTTTCACTGTGCAATCACTTAAATACTCATCTGTGTTTTCTTTTGTGTTTAAACTTTGTATTTTAAGATAAAGGTAAATTCATCTGCAGTTGTAAGAAATAAGAGATCCCTCACACCTTCTACCTAGTTTCTCTCAATATCTTGCAAAACTATACTAAAATATTACAGCCAGAATATTGCTATTGATAGTTAAATTGATCCTCCTGACTCAGCCTCCTGATGTGTTTACTTTTTAAAGCAACTGTGAAACTGTTTTCCAGAGTGGTTGTACCATATCGAATTCCCACTAGCAATGTATGAGGGACACAGTTTTCTGCAGCCTTGTCAGCATCTGGTGTTGTCACTGTTTTTTGCTTTAGACATTCTGATACATGTATACTGATACCTCACTGTGGTTCCAATTTGCACTTCCCTAAGGGCTAATGATATTGAATGTCTTGCATGTGCTTACTTACCATCTACAATTCCTCTTTAGTGAAATGTCTCTTCACATCTGCTGTTGTCTAAATGTTTGTCCTCCTAAAATTGATATTATGTAATCCTGACCCCCAAGGTGATGGCATCAGGAGATGGAGCCTTTGAGTGGTGGTTGGGTAATGAGGGTAGAAGCCTCATGAAAGGTATTAGTGCCATTGTAAAGGAGACCCCAGAGGACTCCTTCTAACATGTGAGGAAACCGCCAGAAGACAGCACTCTGTGAACCAGGAAGTGGGCCCTCACCAGACACCAAATCTCTTGGCATCTTGATCTTGGACTTCCCAATCTCCAGAACCTTAAGAAATAAATTTCTGTTGTTTATAAACCACCCAACCCATGGCATTTTTGACAGCGGTCTGAACAGAAAATGACTGTCTTTTGCCCATTTTCTAATTGAATTATTTCTTTTTTTACTGTTGAGTTTTGAGAGTTGTTTATATATTCTAGGTGTTAGTCCTTTGTTGGATATGTGGTCTGAAAATATTTTCTCTCAGTTGGTTGCTTATCTTTTTATCCTCTTAACAGGGTTTATCACAGAGCAAAAGTTTTAAATTTTGACAAAATGTGGCTTATCAGTTCTTTTTTGCATTGTGCTTTTGATATCAAGGCTAAGCCTAGCCAGGTGTGATGGCTCACACCTGTAATTACAGCTCTTGAGGGGTCTGAGGCAGGCAGATCACTTGAGCCCAGGAATTCGAGACCAGCCTGGCCAACATGGCAAAACCCCATCTCTACTAAAAATATAAAAATTAGCCAGGCATGGTGGTGTGCACCTGTAATCCCAGCTACTTGGGAGGCTGAGGCATGAGAATTGTTTGATCCCAGGAGGTGGAGGCTGCAGTGAGCCGAGATTGCACCACTGCACTTCAGCCTGGGCAACAGAGCAAGATTCTGTCTCCAAAACAAGAAAACTAAACTAAAACTAAGCCTAGCCCTCAGTCCTGAACATTTTAAAAATTTTTTTTCTAAAATTTTACAGAAATTTAGTTGTATATGCAAGTCTGTGATCCATTTTGAGTTAATTTCACATAAGGGTGTGAGATTTAGGCCAAGGTTTTGTTGTTGTTGTTGTTGTTTGGCCTCCGATGTCCAGTTGCTCCAATACCATTTGTTGAAAAGGCTTTCTTTTCTCCACTTCGTTGTTTGGCATGCTTATCAAAAATCGGTTGTGCATATTTGTTTGAATTTGTTTTCTTTATTTTGTTTTATTGATCTATATGACTATACCTCTACCAATACCACAATCTTGATTATTTTAGCTATATAAGTCTCAAAATGAGGTAGACAAATTCCTCCCATATTTTTTTTTCAAAACTGTTTTTGAGGCTGGGCAAGGTGGCTCACACCTGTAATCCCAGCACTTTGGGAGGCTGAGGCAGGGGTATCACTTGAGCTCAGGAGTTCGAGACCAGCCTGGGCAACATGGTGAAACCCCATCTCTACAAAAAATATAAAAATTAACCAGGTGTGGTGGCACACACCTGTAGGCCCAGCTACTTTGGAGACTGAGGTGGGAGGATTGCTTAAGCCTTGGAGGTGGAGGTTGCAGTAAGCCAAGATTGTGCCATTGCACTCCAGCCTGGGCCCTGTCTCGGAAAAAAAAAAAAAATTATTCTTGATATTCTAGTTCCTTTGCCTTTCAGTATAAATTTTAGAATAACCTTATCTATATCAACAACAACTCATGTGGATTTTGAGAGGAATTGTATTAAATCTGTATATGAATTTGAGGAGAATTGACATCTGTACTATATTGAGTCTTATAATTTATGAACATGTAAGTCTCTGTTTATTTAGATATTTGATTTCTTTCAACAGCGTTGTGTAGTTTTCAGTGTATAACACTTATACATGATTTGTTGGATTTATATATAAGTATTTTCTTTGAGTGACTGACTGTAAGTGGCATTGTCTTTTAATGTTGGTTTCCATATGTTCATTATGATCATGTAGACATGCAGTACTTTTTTTGTGTTGACCTTGTATCCTGTAACCTTGTTGAACTCACTTATTCTAGATTTTTTTTGGTAAGATTCCTTGGGATTTTCTACATAAACTATCATGCCATCTGCAAATAGGGGCAGTTTTACTTCTTCATTTTCAATCCGTATGCCTTTTATTTCCCTTTTTTGTCTGTTGCCCTGGCTAGACCTATCAGTACTATGTTGAGTAACAGTGGTGACAAAGACATTCTTGCCTTGTTGCCTATTTTAGAGGGAAAGCATTGAGGCTTTCATTAAGTGTAATGTTAACTGTAGGGTTTTTGTAGATTATCATTATCAAGTTAAAGAAACTCCCCTCTATTTCTATTTTTCTAGAGTTTTTTTTTTAATAAATGGGTGTTGGATTTTGTCAGTTGCTTTTTCTGTAGCAATTGATATTATCACACGATTTTTCTTGAGCCTGTCGATGTGGTAGATTACATTGATTTTATTTATTTTTCTCAAATATTGCATCAGCCTTGCATCCCTTGAAAAACGCTTACTGCTCATGATGCACAATTCTTCTAATATATTGTTAAATACTATTTACTGACACTTTGTTAAATAAATTTATATACACAATCCACATTGGTTTTTAGTTATATTTTTTGTACTGTCTTTGATTTTGGAGTCAGCATAAAACCAACAACATAAAATGAACTGGGAAGTGTTCTTCTCTTTTCTGGAATAGATTGTATAGAATTGCTGATAGATTTTTAAAAAATATTTGGTAGAATTCTCTAGTGAAACCATCTGGACTTGTGGATTTTGGTGAGGGGAGATTTTTTAAATTGCAAATTTAATTTCCTTAATAGTTACAGGGATATTCAAATAATCTGGTTTATCTTGGATGAGTAGTGGTGGTTTGTGTTTCTTTAGAAACACTAGTATTTTCTTTGAGTGACTGTTAAGTGTGTTTCTAAACAGACTTAACCACTATTCACTCCAGATGAACTAGATTGTTTGATTAGCCCTAAGCTATTAAGGAAATTGAATTTGTAATTTAAAGTACGTCTATTTTATGTAAGTTATCAAATATATTGTGTAGATTTGTTTATAGTCTCCTTTAATATCTTCCAGGTCTGTAGTAACACTCCATGTTTCACTTGTGATATTAATAATTTGTGTCCTCACTATTTCTTTGTTAATCTTGCTAGAAATGTTTCAAGTTCATCAATCTTTTCAAAGAAACAGCTATTTTTAAAATTTCAATTTCATTAATTTCTTATTTCTTTCCTTCTGCTTGCTTTGGGTTTATTTTGCTCTTTCATGGTTTTTTCTTTTTTCTTTTTTAAGTTCTTGAGGGTGGAAGCCTAGATTATTGATTTGAGACTCTTCCTCTTTTCTAAACGTATGCTTTCAGTGCTATAAGTTTTTCCTTCTCAGTACTCTTTAGCTGTGTCCCACAAATTCTGATCTTTTTTTTTCATTTTCATGCAGTACAATCAGTGTATTTTTAACATTCCTCTTAAGACTTCCTCTTTGATTCATGGATTATTTAGAAGTATGTTGCTTAGTTTCCAAGTGTTTGAAAAGTTTGTTATTGATTTCTAGTTTAATTTCATTGTGGTCAGAGAAACACACTGTATAATTTAGATTCTTTTAAATTTGTTGAGATTTGTTTTTGGGCCTGTAATAGGGACTGTTCTTGGTATATGTTCTGTGGGAACTTGAAAAGAAAGCGTATTTTTCTGTTGCTGTGTGGAGTGTTTTATAAATTTTGATTAAATCCTGTTGGTTGATGGTGCTTTTCCGTTCTTTTATATTCTTGCTGATGTTATGACTAGTTCTACTAATTGCTGAGAAAGGGGTGTTGAAGTTCCAACTATAAGACTATGGATGTGTCTGTTTCTACTTTCAGTTCACATATTTTGCTACCTTCTGGTCTTAGGCAGAAAATTCAACCTTATTAGGAGATGGTCTGCTAGACCTCGTTGACTAAAAATTGAGTTTTTGTTCTATTTCTTATATTTTATTATATATTTTTAATTTTATTTCAAAGAGCAAACAAACGTCTTTTGGAGTCTGTTGACAAATTATATAATTTTCTCCTCTGACTTATCCTTAAATGTTTCTTCAACATGAAGTATATTGTATTTCTTAATTATTCTTAGATGTTTACATCAGGGTTCCAAGAGGAAAATGAAGTGGCTGAGCTCTCTGTGAAGAGACCTAAGGGTTATGTGATATTGAGATAATTTGTTGTAAAATGCCTGAAGTTTCAGTCTTCTGAAACATTGGCTTCATTCATTTTAGGTAAAAAATACTGACTTCTGTTAAAATTCAGAGCTTTTGAAAATTGTGAGCACTGTGAGAGGTAGTGTTGGCAAAATGATTACAAGTATGGGCTTTAGAGGCAAAGTTCGGCCTTCCTAGTTACACTTGTTACCTGTGTAACTTTAGGATGGTATGTAAAGTCTCTAATAGTTTCTTCATCTTTGAAATGGGATTGAAATCTCTCAGGATTGTTTTAAGAATCAAATGGATAACTAGTGCCTTGCATTCACTATATGTTTGCATCTCAGTTGGATTAAGGGGTGGAGCTAATGAGTTTGGGATTGGCTTTATCTCTAGTGTGAGGGTTTTCCCAGGATGGGAGCCATTTCCCGTTTTCCTTTCATTTGACAAAACTGTATTCTGTAAGTCACAGGGACATTAGCAGGAAAGTGCCCGTGGCTGAGAGTAGTCAGTTGACTTTATCAACACATGTTTCTGTTCTTAGGTCAGAAACATCATCTTTAGAAAGTGAAAATATGTTTACTTGCATACTTTTATTTATATGCTAATCACACTTACTGGCCGTGGTACAATAAGTGTGTACCTTACTTATAGAGAGGTTCCACCATATCCCAAGCCAGGTATTAGAACCAAAAGCACTGCGTGGTATCCAAATCCAGCTTTACAATTATTCCTTCTGTTTAGACATGTTAAAAATTAACTACAGGCTGGGCATGGTGGCTCATTCCTGTAATCCCAGCACTTCGGGAGGCCAATGTGGGTGGATCACAAAGTCGGGAGTTCAAGAGCAGCCTGGTCAACTTGGTGAAACCGTAACTCTACTAAAAATATAAAAATTTGCCGGGTGTGGTGGTGCATGCCTGTAATCCCAGCTATTCAGGAGGCTGAGGCAGGAGAATCGCTTGAACCCAGGAGGCAGATGTTGCAGTGAGCAGAGATCATGCCATTACACTCCATTCTGGCAACAGAGTGGGACTCTGTCTCAAAAAAAAAAAAAAAACCAAAAAAAAAAAAAAAAAAAAACCAAACCAAAAAAAAAACTGCAACACTGACTTCTCTTTGGGGTAGTATAAAGATTAAAAAAAAAAAAAAAAAGCATTACTGTGTCTTTAGTAAAGAAGGGGCACAAAAGGTATCACTGATTGGGAAAAACCTGTGAAGCAAAGCAGTTTTTATGAACTCACTGAATATCTTAGTTGTCCAGTGACTTTCGTTCTGCAGGCTTTATTTTGTTAAATCATTTTGATTTAACTAGGAAACCAGAGCAAGAAAGGTAGTTAGCAAGAAACAATTCAGTCCTCTATTAGGTATTTGTTTCCATTTGACACATACTCAGTCAGGAGTCTTCACAGGGCTATTGGGGAACGATAGTGACTTTTTTTTTTTTTTTTTTTTTTTTTTTTGGAAGAGAATGATCTTGGTTAAATTTAGCAAAACTCTTAGTAGGTCTGGGGTTCCAGAAACCATGTGATGGCTCTGCAAGGCCTTGCCGATGCTTTTAAATATTATTTGGGAACAAAAATGTTCCCTTTGGCTGGTGCCCTTGTTATGTTTTCTCATGTCCCTTCCCTACATTTCTCTATTGCTGTCCATGTCAAAGACCAAGACTCTAGAATCCAACATGTGGGGCAGGCACTGAACCCTCATCCCCTAGCATTTGACTTCCAATATTCCTGGGGAAATGAGGTTTGGGTCAATGCGGAGTGAGGCCCTTAGTTTCACAGGCAAGATAAACTGACTCTTAGACAAATTGGAGGGAGCCGGTAGAAATATAAAGAAACCAAATTGATCTTCAGGGCCACCCTCTGCAGGGGAAGAATTATCACCTTCAAGAAGCTTTTATTCAGTGGCTAATGAAGTATGGTGCACTTGGGGCCCATCTTTCAGGGGGAGTGATTCATTTTATAACTAGTTATCTAAATAAGAATGTGTGTGGCATGAACTCCAGTTTTACTGAATCTTTCTATGACTGTGGTGTTGTTTACTGCAGATGTTTCAAAAAAAAAAAGAATTCAAACTAGTTCAGGCAGATGGCCCGGTGGTTGGGAGACAAAGTGCTGATTGGCAGTCCCAGCTGCTGCTGTCGGAGTCACCTGGCAGACCTCTGAGGGGGTGATTAAGTGACAGGTGTGCTGGGGATGTGGCCAGCCGTCTGTCCTCAGGGCCTCTTAGACACCATCTGCAGGTGGCCACGTCTGGGCTGTGAGTCAAAGCTACAGGTGATCTGTGAGAAGGAGGAAGTGGGTTTGGCGCTGTGTGATCACCTCCACATGCTTGCCGGGAAGACACATGCAGGGAAGAGGCTGGCCTATAGATTACAAACAAAACCATCTTCTTGCATGAGAAACAGAGACTGCAGTGTTAAAGATCCTCCGTGAGCTGCTGTTTCAATTCATGATTACATGGGGGAAGGACTTGGATAATGTAATTCTTAAGTGATTTGCAATGTGCCTTTCAGGCAGGTTTTATTACAATTCTACAGGAAGCCTGCTCTCAGTGGCTGGGAGGAGGCCAGATGAGTGTTTGCTGGCTCCATTCTCCAGCTTAGACTAGAGCTGGGGATGAACAATGCAGATCAAGTGGCAGGACTTGGCCAGCCCACTCTCCAGCCTTACAGAGCCACAGAGCCCAGGGGATTCTCAGCGGAGTAAGGTCAAGGTGCCTGTCTCAGTGGAGTAAGGTCAAGGTGCCTGAGCAGCCTGAGGCCTAGAAGTCACCTGGCTGGGATGCCCAGCAGGGGGAGCACTGTGACCTGCAGACAGTGCCTGCCTGCCTCTGCCCAGCCAAGCCAGGTCCCCACACCAGCCTCATCCTCCTTCCAACACCTTTTTTACCTCACTACCTACAGCAGTACTTTTCAATCTGCGGGTTGCAACCCATTTGTGACTTGTGACCTTCACTTAGTGATTCACAACAAGCATTGGAAAAAAATAGAATTGAATAGAGAGAATTAGATTTCTTTTTTTCTTTTTTTTTTTTTTTTTTGAGATAGGGTTTTGCTCTGTTGCCCAGGTTGCAGTGACACTATACAGCTCATTGCAGCCTTAAACTCTAAGGCTCATGATCCCAAGTGGCTGGAACTACAAGTACCTGCCACCATACCCAGCTAATTATTTAAATTACTTTTTTTGTTGTTTGTTTAGAGGTAGGATCTTGCTATGTTGCCCAGGCTGGTCTCACACTCCTGACCTCAAGTTATCCTCCTTCCTCAGCCTTCCAAAGTGCTGGGATTACAGGCTTGAGCCACTTCACAAGTAGTACTTACTGTTTCATGAAGTGTATTCCAAGTGTGCTGTGTGTTTGTTTGCTGGGTGGTACTGTAAAATATATCCCTTACTGTGGGTCAAAACGTTTAAAGCTGCTAGACATTTCTGTTAGCAAACACTCCTTCCTAAGTAAGATCCTCCCAACAAATACACATATCCCTCAAAAAAAAAAAAAAAAAGTGCCAAAGCTGGGCACATTTAATCTAACTTAAAATAGACTCTTGTAAGAACTCTGGCCAACCTGCCAATTGAGGTTAATGTCTTTAGGGTGCCCTCTGAATTCAGAAGTGCTGAGTGCTTCTTACGGAGAATGATGGGAGAAGGGGGAGTCTCAGGGACATTTCAGCTATTGATTTGTAAAAAAGCACCCCAAAACTTAGTGGCTAATTAAGAATGGGTTCCTTTTATGATGCTTGTGAACTATATGGGTTGAGATTGAAGAGGGGCATGGCAGGGATGACCTGACTGCTCTGTGACGTCTGAGGCCTCAGGAAGATTTGGTGGCTGGAGGCGACTTGGCCTCTGAGGGCTAGAATCACTGGGAGGCGCTCACAGGTCTAGCAGTTAATGTTCCTTGTCAGGGACACTTCAGCTGAGGCTGCAGCCACAGCACAGCAATGTCCTCTCCATGAGCCTGGGATTCTTCACACTGTGACCTCCAGGTACACAGCCCAGTATTCCAAGAGAATCAGGTGAGAACTATGTGGTCCCTTTGGGACCTTGCTTCACAGGTAGCTTCTGCTGCTTTCTAATGACTTCAGAGGAGCCCTTGAGAGAAAAGACATAGACCACACCTTTCTAGGGAGGGAAAGTCAAAGAATTTCATAAGTTGCTGCAGGTAGGAAGTTTTTTGAGGGGTGGGGTAGGGATTTGAATTTTAGTGGCCTTTGGAGGACAGGTTGCAGTTGAACGTGGTGGGACAGTACCCATGCGGCAGAGACCAGTGGGCACGTGACCTGGCCTGTGGTGCAGAAGAAAAGGGATGTGGATCCAGGCCTTTATGGAGGCTCTGGGGGCAGAGTGCTGCGATGAGTCCTGAGAACAATGTATGCGTGAAATCTTAGAGGAGCAGCATCCCCGAAAGGCCTGCGTGTTCCTCTCTCAGGCAAACAGATGGTCAGAAAGCAATAGCTAATTATTAGACAGATGAGTGAACACCCATGCTTGAAGATTACCTGAGTGCTAGCCACCGAATATTCAGAACAAAGAGGAAGCTTCTGAAGTCAGAAATGGTACAGTCACTCCCTTACTAGAAAAGCCTGGAGAGGTACCCAGAGGGCAGGGAGGTTGAAAGGGAAGGAAGGCTAGCAAGATCTCTGTCCCATTCTGTACCCAGCCTGGGTCCCCAAGGTTCTGTCTGAAAGGGAGGGCTGGCCAAGTCTCCAGTTCTTCCAGGAAAAAAAAAAAAAAAAAAAACGTAGTTACATTTCCAAAGGGAAGATGAAAGGAAGGGAAGATAACTCACTTCTAGAGGCTTCTAAGAAAAAAACACCGTTTGGAAAAGCAGGCAGGATCGGATGCAAATGAGGCTTTCAGAGGCAATTTGGTAGAAAATGGGATGTCTATTAGACGGTTACCAGTGTTCGCTCCCCCAAACTGGAATAAGCCTCTTGATCTGGCTGCGTTCATTTGGATAATCTACAAAATCTTGTTTATGGACTTTTAACAGTGAGAGAGAGCATTTCTGGAGACACTGATTTCCACAGATCTCAGAACCTCCTCAAAAACCTGAGCATGGGGGAAGGGGAGGCCGTGGGCTCTCTTGCCCCCCACCATCAGGGCTGTGTGGTGGGCCAGAAGGCCGTTCATGGAGGTCTCAAAATACACCAAATGTTTTTGCACTGCTTTGGTTGACATTCTTTACGTGGGAGGCCCTGGTATATTAAATAGTAAGCCCCGCACTCCCTCGACCTCACAGAGGTATCTCATGGATTAAGGATTTAGGACAACAATCCCTACTGCACCCGCCCCTTTACCGTTCCACTGCTTTTCCCGTAACAACTAGGGGGCTCTCTGTGGGCCCTTGAAGCACAGTCACATTGCTGCGGTCCCCAGCTAGGGTCATAGGAGTCCCTGTCCCCCAGGCCTTTCCCTAAACCCCTATTGTAGCTTCTGGACTCTCCTCAGGTCCTTGGAGAAGAGTCACCTCCTGCCCACAAGGTGTCCCTCTGCCAGTCCCAGTCCTTGAGCCCTTCCACATTCATCAGAGTTTAGGGATTCATTTCTTTCCCATCCCCTTCCGTCCCCCTCCCCTCTTCTCCCGTGACTGATGTGAGTTGCCCTCGCACACATTTTCCAAACTCTCCAAAAAGCAGCTTTCTCTGCGCGCATCTGTGTGTGCGGACGGGGCCTGGACTTCGGACCACCCCGCGCGGCAGCACCCCCACCGCAGCGCAGCTCCACGGGCTCCCTGCTCCGGCGCCCCCGGGATGCGTGTTGTAGGCACTGGCGTGGGGAGGTCAGCTGGTGCTCCAGGTGGCCAGTGGAGGGGACGGGCAAGGGGGGCGCAGTTTGCGAACTGCTGGGGTTCTCGGAGGGCCGGACAGCCCGGTGTTTTCTAATAACTCCCTCCTGCCGCTTCGGATTTGGAAATGCATTTCGGGGCGTGATCACGCAGCTGCCTCTTGGCATTCTGGTGTCCCTCGAGGTGAAGGCCCCTGGGTTGGGCTTATGTTGTTTTTATCGTGGGGTACCCGAGGGGGCCAAAGAGAGAAATTAACACCCAGTGATCGGGCTTCTCGAAGCGTCCCCGGTTTTTTGTTTTTTGTTTTTTTTTAATGCCCCACTCAGAGTGACCAGTGGCACCGCAGAAAGTTCATTAACACTCCCATTTGTGGCGTCTGATTCACGGCTGCTGCCGCTGGTGGGAAGCTGGGAGCTGCTGCTGCGAGAGCAAATCAGCTTGGGCTAATGCATATGTTAATAACGCTAATGTTGGAGCATTTGGTGTTCCTCAAAGAAAGACGGTAAAGTATCTGCGCTGTCTCCTCCAACACTTAATAAGGCGGGTGGCGGGGAGAGGGGAGAAACAAAAAATAAAGCCATTCACTTGGAGCATTTATAGTTAGCATTTATAGAGGAGAGCAGCCTGTCGGTGATTCTGAAGGCACCATGCCAGCACTCAGCCCTGCGCCTTGCATTGTTCAGCAACTCCATTGTAAAACGGTCTGGTGACAGGCGCGCTCCAGCTTCTGAGTTTGGAAAGGCAAGGCGTGCTGGCTGACCAAACGGTTCCCTTGCTAGCCTCTCTTCCTTAGGAGGAATTTGCTGTACCATCTGTTGTCTGCGTGTTTGCTGGTGTCCCTGAGAATGTACCCAAATGAGACACCCTTGGGGGCTTCCCTGTCAATCCTTCCTGACATCAATTTAGCAACATCAACTCCCACTTTCCTGGATAGAGATGGGTTAGGATGTATCCACAGCAGAGCTGCTGAATTCGGGCCTGGCAGGCATCACATTTTATTTTTAAACCACAAGGTGATAGTCTTTAAGCTTATAATTAGAGATATTCTAGAGGAATTCACTCAGACACTTACTGCATGGTGCATAGTTTGCTGGGTCTTCAAAAGAATATGGTGCTGTCTGAAATTGTAGATATGTGCCCACCATATGGGATTCTCGATGTCTTTCTTCATGTACCTGGTTTCAAATGACTCTCAGCAATATCTCCAACTTCTTCAGGAAATGGAGATAATTTAGTTCTTTAGGTTTTCTTTCAGGTTGATGTCCATCAGAAAATATCTCTGATGTAATAAGTGGGCTGCAATGGAAAGTAGGATTTTAAAATTTGGGTATCTCTCATACTGTATCAAGAGTTTATATATTCAATCTGGTTTTCTGCTTCTCAGCATTAAAAGACTGAAAATATGTTTCCACAGTTAAAAGTTGTAAAGGTCTTGCGGTAAAGACTGCATTGAAAAGCTTTGGTTCCAGAGAGATTAGGATGGTCTGGGATGATTCTGATCTGTGGTGATTGCTGTGGCATTTCACCAGCATTGTATCTGCTGGAAGTGGGAGCTGTCAAGTCTTTCAGTGAAGTTGTGCAGTTTTAAAAAAGTATCTCCAAACAAATAAAAGCATAGAAACCAAGGTTCTACAGCACATTAGGAGATCTGTGGCTCTTTAGCCATTTCTCCAGTTATTTTTAGATTACTCTCTGTCATAATAGGCCAAGAACCAGGATACTGTTAAAGAACAACTGCCTCTTGGAGCTGGGGCCAGTGTTAGTGTTAAGGTCCTTCATAAGAAGTGTATATTTGTTGTTACTTGGCTTTGGACTATAGTGAAATACTTTTTAAAATGGGAGTGTCTTTGCTTTCTTGATTAGGTCTTTTCTTTTTTCTTTTTCTTTTCTTTTGATATGGAGTCTTGCTCTATCGGCCAGGCTGGAATGCGGTAGTGTGATCTCAGCTCACTGCAACCTCCGCCTCCTGGGTTTTTAAGCAGTTCTCTCTGCCTCAGCCTCCCGAGTAGCTGGGATTACAGGCACCCACCACCACACCCGGCTAATTTTTGTATTTTTGGTGGAGACGGGGTTTTGCCATGTTGGCCAGGCTGGTCTTGAACTACTGACCTCAGGTGATCCACCCGCCTCGGCCTCCCAAAGTGCTGTGATTACAGGTATGAGCCACTGCACCCAGCCTAGGTTTGTCTTTAATATATGTTAAAGTAAGTTATTTTTCCCTGGCCATGTACTTTCTGGTGATGGAACAGAGAGGGCAGTCTATTATGAGCATGAGGAGTTGACTGGAATAATGAATGAAAACCAGCTTTAAGGTTCATGAGTTTCATGGTAATGGTGCTGAGGTGTCTTACTTGGGCCTCCAGTATGGCTATAGCTCATGGAGTATAGGATCTTGACATCCTATTGCAGACTTGAAGGTTCAGCCTGGAAAGAGACTGAAGGTGAGAGGAGGTGGAAAAGAAGGGAAAAGGTGTTTGCGATTGTGATGGAGAAGGTCCTGGAGTTAAAAAAGGCAGGCAGTGGCTAGCAATGTATGGGTTAAAGACCTGTAGCACTGGTCCAGCTCTCCTCTGTACCCCTTTAGTGAGAGGGAGGTTCTCTTCGCACTTGCACCTTCTCCCTTCTCAGCAGAAGTAAGAGCTCTGTATCCCTTGGTGGGAGGGAAGGATGGCCAAGGGTCTTAGTTACTGCAAGACAAACTATCCCAACACTTACTGGTTTAAACCACTACCAATTTATTATGCTCATCATTTCTGTGGGTTAAGGCAGGGCACAGTGAGAATGTCTTGTTTCTGCCTTGTGATGTCTAGAATCTCAGCTAAGAAAACATGGAGGCTGGGGGCTGACTTGATGGCTGGGAGCCTAGAATTATCTGGAGGCTGCTTCACTCTGTGTGTGGGGCCTGGGCTGCTGGGATTTCTGGGAGAGGAGACCGAAGACTGCTTCTCATTTGCCTTCCTTGAAGCATGGTGGCATTGGGAAGTCAGAATTGAAAGTCTGCTTACATGGAAGCTCAGGGCTTCAAGCTTGAATGTTCCAGTGAACAAGGAAGAAGCTGCATCTTTTCAGACCTGGTGCCAGAGGTCACACACTGTCACCACTATCACATGCTATTCGTAGAACCAGTCCCAAGTCCACTGTGATGAGCAGAGGAGGACTGGACTCCACCCCTTCAATGCAAGTGTGTCAAACACACATTGTAGAAGAGGCTGTGGGATGAGAGATGTTTTTGCAGCAACCTTTGGAATCAGCCTCAAATGGGGAGATAGAGAAACCAAGCAGAAAGGGTCTGAGGGCAAACTGGGCCTGCTGTTGCTCTGATCTCCCCTTAGAACAGCTCTAACTTAGACTCTGTGCAATGCCTAAACAACTGGTTGGTCAAGTTGATCATATTTTTAAAAACCCATCAGATTAACTATTTGGGGTTGTGTAAGCCAAAGACAAATGGGCTGACTGAGAGCTTTTTCACTGTTCCAAGATTGTTATGTAGGTCCAGGCAAAGAATCATGGGACCCATGTCTGCAGCAAAAGCTTGGAGGCGGCCTTTCTGGCAATGTCCCCCCCTCCCCATTGCCCCTCTGCCTTCTTGGTTACTAAGCAGTTACCTGGCAACCATGCCTCCTCCACATCGGCTGCCGAGCCAAGAGGCTTAGCCTGTCCTCCCTCAGCTCTCAAGTCTCCCATGGATCACTGGGGACAGGATACATAATGAGATTTTAATTGTCACATTGAATCAAATCATTTTTTCCATGTGCATATCTTCTAGGCAGAGATGTAATTTCAATTAATTTTGCTTATCTGATAAAATTTCCATATCCTTTAAGCTAATTTCATTTGAACTAATAGGCACTATGCTCCTCTTTGAGTTCCAGCTCAGATGTCTTAGGCAGAGCCGAGATCTCCTGCATACTCGGGCACATTAGAGAGCGTCTGGGCTGTGTGTGCAGAAGTGGCCTCTATGCTTGGACACAGCTAGTTTATGGAGCCTTTCCTTTTGCTTTTCTCACTTGATGAACATTCCTGAAAGCCTATTTGGTTTTATTAGTTTTCAGCTTAAGGGATCAGTATTTCCCAAACAAAAGGTATCCCATTGCTCTAACTGCCAGAGCCATAAAGATTAAAGTTACACTTAACTTGAAGGAATGTCTTTATTTCTCCCTGCTGCTACAGGACCTGGGGCAGCTGGTTCTATCTCAGTGATGAGTTTGAGCATTTGTTTTATTAAGGGAAGGGGGAAGGTGAGAAAGGCATTGTAATTTAATATGTGGGAGAAAAGGGCTGATGTGCCTTAATTTTATTTCTCAG